>NW_016811584.1:920785-925869 GCF_001698545.2 Rhinopithecus bieti | reverse complement strand
AAAAAAAAAAAAAAAAAAAACCAAAAAAAACAGGTAACTAGTAAAAATATTTCTAAAATGATCCAGGTGCCACCACAAATTTTTTTTATCCTAGTGACATGTGTGCATTTATTAATATATGAAGCAGTTTATTTTTAACTTATTAAAGAAGAAAAGCTTTTTTGTTCTGTGAACTTAAGTGGCTTACTGGGAAAATATTTTGTAAAGGTGGCTAGAGTTTATCATTTGGCAGATGCAATCTGTGCTATCATGCATTCTAATCAACTCCTATGTATAAATCCCCTTATGGAAAAAATGAATAGCATGTGGATAAAGGAAACAATTCCACCAACAACTTTTTATTTGTGAAGCCACTGCTTCAGGATGCATACAGCTTGAGCTGCAAGATGTTCAGGTGTACTTAGTTAGATTCAGCCTCCACCCTCCATTCTTTACAACACATTTTATGTTTGCAAACAGAATTCCTAAAACCCTGCTGGAGCATCTTTGTTAACCTCTTTTTCAAAATGCGAATTTTAGTAGAGAAGCAAAAAGTAATCAGTTCAAGTTCTTTTCCCTTAACATTTGAGTATAAGTGCTAATAAGCAGGCTCAAGACAGTGGAGATGTGAAGAAAGACAAATAAGTTTGGAATATCTTCAAGCTCGAAAACTCACTCTGGGAAAAATGAGTGTTTAAAAAATGTTGTTTAAAAAATGAGCGAAATAATTCCACCGCAGTTGTTTCATACTTACTAGTTAGGAACAGGAAGAAAACCAAAGAATGTCATGTTTTGGGTGTGTGCAGGACAGATAGGAAGAACCTTGTTTCTGCAGCAGCAAAAATATAGCAGGACCATGCTAGGAGTTCACTCTCTCTGTCAGGATAGGGAGGACCAAAGAAATAACTCTTAGTTAGCTTTCAGACCATTTCTAGAAATATCAGTGACATGGCATCATCACCTTTTACTTCATTCACCCCAGTGGTGCGTCTCTAATATGCCAGTGTGAACTTTTCAGTGACTAATCCAAAAGTCATTGACCGACTTTTCTCCTCAAGTTAATTAAACTAACCCATTGGTTTGGCATCCTGGGAATATAGCCAAACTCTCATTATTTTAACTCCCCCTGTCTCGTTATCCAATTCTTTTTTGGACTGATAGGGATGCAGCATGATGGATTTTCTATCCTTAATTTTCTTTTGAAAATGACTATGTTTTTCTTAGTTATAAAAATAATATATGGTCACAGTTGAGAATTTGCAAACATATGGAAGCCTATAGAGGAAAATTAAAAAATAGCAGAACATCTCACGGCACAGAAATAATTGCTGGAACATTTGGATTGTTCTCCACCTAGACATATTTTGTTGTTGCTGTTCTTTTCTCTCTTTTCTTTTCTTCTTTCTTTCCTCTCTCCTTTTGCCTTCTCCTTCCCTTTGCTCCTTCTTTCCTTCTCTCTCTCATGTTCCTTTTTCTTTTTCTTATCTAACACTCTATTTCAAAGTGTTTATTTAGGTTTATATTTTTTTTTTACATTATTAGAATTTTCTCATATAATGAACTATTCCTCCAAAATACTATTTTAATGATTGTATACTATTCTACTCTATTTGCTTTTTCCCCTAATGTTGGTAATTTCTTCTCCCAACATCTTTTCTTTTTTTTTTTTTAACTTAAGACGAGGTCTTGCTATGTTGCCCAGACTGGTCTCAAACTCCTGGGCTTAAGGGATCCACCTGCCTCAGCCTCTGGAGTTGCTGAGACTACAAACATGTGCCACTGTGCCTGCCTCCTTCATGCGCCAGTGATTTGAAAAGATCCCAATAGTTCCTACTACGTTGAGTTTCCGAGGAATTCTACCAAAGCATGCTTCTTCCAGCACTGATTAAAGATGGCCTTTCTGCCGCACCCTGGCCAACATTGAGAATTGTCATTTTACATAACTTTGACACATGCTTAGGTGGAAAATTTTTTCCTTTTTAACTTTTCTTTCTTTAATTACTACTGAAGTTGAGGTTTTTCAGTACATTTATTAGCTTTTCGTATTTTTTCTTATGTAAACAGTTTAAATCAGTTGAGCACTTGCTTTTGAGCTTACTGTTTTGTTCATTAGTTTATATGAGTTATTCTGTGTTTTATATAGAATTTTTGCCAGATTTGTAACAGTTTTATTTAGCTTAAATTTTTTTATGTATATAGAGAACAATTTTTAGGTTATTGACCTGTACTTTTCTTTAGGCTTTCCTCACTGCCTTTATTCTGGAAAGTATTCTCTGATTTCACTTATCTATATTTAAAATGTTTTAATGTTGCTTTTTATATCAAGTTAAGCCCTTTATCCATCTTTATTTTTGTTTATGTTGACAGGTGAGGTTCTAATTATATTTTTCTAAATTATCAACTGATTATCCAGCACCATGTATCAAACAATTCTCTCTTTGTCCACTGATCTTGTTACTGTTTAATTGAATATGAAATTCTCATTTGGGTGAATGTCTTAGTTTCTAAGCATCTGTTCAGTTTTATTGATGTCTCTAATTTGTTGGGTCAACATTTTAACTATTGTGTCTTTATTATATTTTAAATATCTAGTAAAACAAATTACACCTTAATTCTTTCTGCTTTTCATTTTGTCTTATTTTGTTTGAAGTTTTTAGCCTTTAATTGTCTATCATTCCAAGTAAATTTTAGGATCACTTTGTCAATTAAAATGCATAATTGTTGATTTTAATTATATTTAATCTATAAAATAATTTTAGAATTATTGATATGTTCCCAATATTATTTTTTTCCATTCATGAACATGATCCAACTTGTATTTATTCCAGTGGTTTTTTTACAGTGAAATTTTAATATTTTCCTCTTACAGACCCATGATATTTCTTCCTAAAGATAGTCTTAAGCATATCTATATATATTTAATTTTTAGGTTGCTATTGTGAATGATGTATTTATTATTTTACTTTCTAATCAGTTATTGATAGCTAGGAAATTTCTTTTATTCTTGTATGTTTATTTTCTATATGGCCACCTAACAAATTTTTGGTGAATTATAGTATCGTTGTTTTTTGTTAAATAAGATAATTTTATAGTCAATTCTATGTCTGGCAGTCTACACTACATTAGAGTGAACAAGGATTAAACTTTTAAGTGCTCCTGCAAGTATTATTATTTCTAGAGTAGAAAGGAACCTTTTACTTTTTGTCTCCTTTTACTTTAGTCACTCTATTGCACAAAGTGATATCTAATGACATTTCTTAGGAACCTAAAATTTTGCCTTGATATCATTATTTTTCTTATAACCTTTCTGCAACTTAACTATCATTCTACTCCTGGAGTTTTGTCTTATTATTGTAAACACTGTGCAGGTTATCTTCAGTTGAGTTCTTTTTCTTCCCTTGATTCTTAATTCTAAACAAATAATATGTGTTTCATCTGTCTCAAATACCTTCTTTGCTATAGCCCTTGTGGTCATTGTAGGCAGAGATGGTATCAGGAGTCTTTCAAAAAATTTTAATAAATCTCTAGACCTTCTGGGTCTCTCAATTTAGTGCTTCATAGAATACCCTTGTTGCTACAAGGCAAATGACTGATTTGTAGGCACTGGGCACAACCTTGCTGTTGGCCAGGGCACATTTGAGATACTTCTGATGTTCCCCACCATTGGGGCCCCCAATCCCTAGTAGTTATCCATTTGAAATCCTATCTCTTCTCAACACATATTTAGCAGGGTTCACATTTTACGTAAGTGTTTACAAAAAACATAACAAAAGCCAAAAAGCAGGCATTTTTCATTCCAGAGAGATAGAAAAAATTCTTGTTAATGTTCAGTGAGGTCTTCCTGTTTTGTAGGTCATTACAGGACTGTATAATCCCAGGAACATAATGGGCTGAATTATAAATGCTTTCACAGTCATTGTTTGGATATAGCAGTTTCTTTTTATGGTTTTTAAAGCCTATTTCTGAAAAGTATTTGATTCACTCTTAAACCAGTTATCTCCCAGCACAGTAGAAAGTTGCAACTATTTAAGAGATAATTCCAGGCATGCACATAGCATGTGTAAACGCATGCATATACACAAGCACACATCCTATAATTGGTCCATGCTTTCAGTGTCTAAAAAACTCAACTAATATTTGCAATAACACTCAACATTTGAAGCCACATGTTTTATTTGAGGACATCCAGATAATTACCTCAGTTCTCCACATTGCTAATTTTAGGAAATCCCATAATTAAAAAGGATTACATTAATAATTACAGTTTGGGGGATCTTTAAAAGTATTAAGCATACAGTTGTTCTTTTGTGTGTGTGTGTGTGTGTGTGTGTGAGAGAGAGAGAGAGAGAGAGAGAGAGAGAGAGACAAGAATTATTTTGAATATTTATTTGTATTTATTTATACATACCCTATTTGTTCCATCTATGAAACGAATTTTTTTTGGTATGGTTGTTTTAATATGCAAATTTTTGAATACTCTGAATGCAGTTAGCTTGAATTGTGAGTGAATAATTTCCTTTAGAACTAAGATATATAGGGGCTGGGTGTGGTGGCTCGTGCCTATAATCCCAGCACTTTGGGAGGTCAGGGCTGGAGGATCACTTGAGCTTGGGAGTTGGAGACCAGGCTGGGCAACATTGCAAACCCCATCTCTACCAAAAAAAAAAAAAAAAAAAAAAAAAAAAAAAACAACTAAGATGTGTAACATTTCAAAATATATCATTAGTAGTTTCCAAATGTATTAATTAGGCTCAGCTATGATGCCCGGTATTGATTCATTGTATTTTAAATGAAATTTAATTTTCTAAATTAGGAACCTGAAGTTTTGCCTTGATATTGTTATTTTTCTTCTAACCGTTCTGCAGCTTAACTATCATTCTGCTCCTGGAGTTTTGTCTCATTATTATAAACACTGTGCAGGTTATCTTCAGTTGTGTTCTTTTTCTTCCCTTGGTTCTTAGTTCTAAACAATAATATGTGTGTTTCATCCGTCTATAATAGAGTTATATCAGTCTATTATAGAGTTATAATATGTTATATATATATATAATGTATAATATGTTATATAACTCTGCAATTACCTTAAAATTTTATTTTAAAATGTA
>NW_016811584.1:616908-916800 GCF_001698545.2 Rhinopithecus bieti | reverse complement strand
TTCTTAGTTCTAAACAATAATATGTGTGTTTCATCCGTCTATAATAGAGTTATATCAGTCTATTATAGAGTTATAATATGTTATATATATATATAATGTATAATATGTTATATAACTCTGCAATTACCTTAAAAATTTTATTTTAAAATGTAATATTTTGTTTATAACTTAGAATTATGAGAAGATTGAAATTTCTTTTGGAAGACTGTAGTCAAATATAATTTTTAAAATAGTTTCTATGCCCTGTTCTGCTGTTAAGATATGAAAGGAATATTAAAGCGCTGTCAATGGACATTAAACCACCAACACGCCACAATCGAGAATCATATTTCTACACTGCCCAAATTTAGCAAATTATTGCTAAAACCCAGAAACAGCAGGGAAGAAAAGTCATCAAATACATTAGTTAACATTCCATTTTTATTTTATGGTCATGAGTAATTATTTGTTTATTTTGAGGGAAATGATTTTTAATTAAAATTGGTAGGTTCTATTTCAAAGGGAACGTGTTATATAATATAATAGTTGAATGTTCCCTTCCTTGTTTCACAGCAGGTTTCTGGACCAAAGTTAATACTTTCCTTTCTAGGGATCTGGAATGATGAACTGCCATTTTATTGGAAATAATCAGTGACCAGTCTTTATAAGATTAAATGTAGATAAACTTGTATGATTTTGATTTACTTGACAACCCCATAGTTTGGCTTTAGCCATTATTGGCTTCTTAACTTCCATTTAGATATAGTATTAATCCGAAGTTTTGCCTTATTTCCTGAAGTAGTTATAAATTCTTTCACTAAAATAACTACTAGGTGATTGTAACTATAGGTTAATGTACTGCTCATCCCAAGCCATGGTCAGAGTCCTCTTAATGCCTGATCTAGGCTTTCAAAGTCAGTTCACATCAAAACCTAGAGACCTACCCACATCAGTGAGACTCCAGACTTTGTTTTGATTATTCCCATTTGTGGGGAAATTTCCTTACATATGGAAATACAAGAAACATAATTGGGAGTCCCTCAAAACTTACTGATGTAATATGCAATGCAGACATTTCTGAAATGTTCTTTCCCCATGTTTTTGTGTTTCTATAAGATGCTTGAGAGTTGCTCTAAATATTTTAAGAAATATTTTTGAGCAGAATCAGATACCTGGATTTGCCTTTAAACTGACCTGTTTAATCAGTGGAATTAAATCTCTATATTAGTGAAAGAATGCTTATTGGTATTCCTTTAGTTTTAATGACTGGTGGATGTCCGTGAAAGTAACGATGAGCTTGCTATATTCATGGTAAATAACATCTGAAGCCATCAAAAGAAAACTCACACCAATTTGTGTTTTTAACAGGTAAATTCCTGACTAATGAAAATAGGAGGACAAAGTTGATGTTCCTTAGAAGTATAGAGTGGGCAAGCCCTCCCGGACCTTGTTGGGGAGCTAACTGCAAACCAACAGATTCTTAAGGAAAAATATTACTGTGCATTTTCAATTTATGTCTTGAATTCATTAGAATGCCATGTTAGGAATTTACTGTGATCATAATCTATTCAAATCTATTTTTTTCGCTGTAGTGTCTAAAGTATGTTAGATCTAAGTCTGTTACCTGCTTTTGATCTCTGTCAGGAGCTACCAGTCCAGATTAAAGAACTCATGTTGTGATTTGAAAAGGCGAGAATATTGCCTAAATACAAATAAAGTGCTTATTTCATTCCATTTTTGGAGGAAGCTCAGGACTCATAATTTTGAAGGAAGCATTGGCTTTAAGAAACTCAATTTCCTCCACTATTTTATTTAGTATAGAATCATTCATGCCTGTAGATCGTGGTAGAACACATTCATGCTGGTTACTGGTTAAAAATTTCAGCCCATCCTCTGAAAAGCTGTGACTCAGGCTGAATAGAGCTGGTTATATACAGTATCTTTTGTAAGTCCTTTAGAGGCTTTTGCCTCCATACCTAAGCTTAGTTGGGGACTCACCAGCCTTCCCAGTCATGTGAAACTCTCTTTCATTGAGTCTTTACATGGACCCTAGTAATGATCCAAGAAGCAGCGGTTTTCCTGTCATCTTTATATGACTTTTTCTTAAAGCTTTCTATTGATTTAAAAACATTTTAAATGATATTTTAGTAGCCCTTCCAAGAATTCTGGCACCAAGATTGAAAGTGGCTTGACATAAGTTCTTTTGCCTGGAAATCAGTAGATACTGATATAGAGATAGAGAGATTTAACTCACAGGTATTCTTGAGGTTGTCTATTCATTTTATTGATTGATTGATTGACTGATTGAGATGGAGTCTCGCTCTGTCGCCAGGCTGGAGTATAGTGGCGTGATCTTGGCTCACTGCAACCTCCGCCTCCTGAGTTCAAGCAATTCTCCTGCCTCAGCCTCCCAAATAACTGGGACTACAGGCGCGTGCCTCAGTGCCCAGCTAATTTTCATATTTTTAGTAGAGATGGGGTTTTACCATGTTGACCAGGATGGTCTCGATCTCTTGACCCGCCTTGTCCTCCCAAAGTGCTGGGATTACAGGTGTGAGCCACCGCACCTGGCTGAGGTTGTCTATTTATTTTAAAAGTCTCATTAGCACTTGAAGTGTGATCTATTAATAATAGATACCAGGCCAGCTGTAAACTTGGCTCTGGTCTTCATTCTAATAACATGACCTAACTTCAGCGTATGATATCAACAGTGGTACAGTCTAGATGAAGGCACTTTTTTTTACTAGGCTTTCTGTGCCTCTAAACATCCCATGAGTCATTTCACCATACTTATTTGCTTGTTTGAAAAGACTACGAACTCATCTGATTTCACCCAATGTTGAAAAGTGGCCTTGGATAATCCTCTTTTCTTCATGGAGCTAAAATATGGGATATGTGTACATACCTATCACTAGCAGACTATGCTGTCTCTGTACACCTATCAGGGAGGCTTTTTTTTTTTTTTCTTTATAAGGAGTATGTATGTAGTATCTTGTCAATGAAAACCAAATAAATATATTAACTTAGCTGAATAACAAGCTGTATTTCTGGGATGCATATTGTGAAATAATAATTATAATAAAAACAAAAGTGAATAATATCTCCCCCCATGTTTGTCATTTTGTAGTTTCACGGTTTTTAGGCTAATGAATTTGCCTAATCTTATGTAAATATAAGATGCAGGACTGGATTTAGAATCTTGGTCTTGCAACTAGTAATCCTGTACCCACTTATTAAAAAGGGACAAATAATAATAACAATAAGAACAACAACCAAAATAAGTCACAACAGCTAACTGCTAGCTATTTGTGAACTTTTGAAAATCAGCACCAGGAAAGGAATTTTAACTCTCGTAAGAAACAGGCAATCAAAATATATTTATTCATTTGTTTTGAGTCCTTAGGTGCTTATTACTCAGTTCATTAATTCTTTTTAAAAAATCTTAATAACATTGGTTGAATAGTTCAAGAAATGTCATGAAAAGGTTTTTAACTGCTGTAAAAGAATGGTAATACAGTATAAAAGTGAAAGAGAGGTTAACACGAATTTTTTTTTCTTTAGCTATTTAAAAGCTGTATATTTTAAATGCTTTTCTATAACAAAAGTAATGATTCTTATTATCACATATAGAAACAGGTATATGGAGTAGTTACTTTCTTTTAAAATAGGATTTCTGGTCTACATTTTTAAAGTGGAGATTAGGAAATTTAAATATTCATTACTTAAGCTTAAAAGGAAATTATTAGATAAATATACTCCTAAAGGTATATTAGCTCAGGATTCTCTTTCAGATTATTTTAATTGTACTGAAAAAGTTTAGTAATCCATTATAATGAAACACAGAGTGCATAGTAAATGAATGAAAATAAATGTTTTCTGAAAAATGTTGGTAAAAGGGAATAAACCAGTATCTGATAGTGTGTTGAATTGACACATTTTTCTCAAGTTTTTTTTTTGTATAGTTGAGTTTATTTCTTAAATAAGGAAATCTTAGATTTAAGAACATGAAAGCAACTTTTCCCCTTTATCCTCATGCTTAAATAATATGTTACATGCAAAAATATTATTTCTAAAATGATTATTTTGTCATATGAAATTTATTTTATTTATACTAATATTTGAGTTTTTTTCTACTAAATCATTGCAAAGACTGTCAAACCTTCTAACCATAGTATTAGTATTAATTTTCTAACCATGCATGATTCATTCAATCCCACAGTAGCTGTAGCTTGCTTGCCTTGTTTTTTCCCTGAAATTTTCAAAAAAGTATATTAAAACACAATAAATATCTGCTCCACGTAGCAAGACAGCAGAATAACTTAAGTCCTTATAAATTGTTAACATTTGATTGTGTTACCGGTGGATTTTGAAGATACATACATATATGACTTATCTGAACTTTCTATGTTGAATGTGCACTGTTGTTAAACTACTTGTTTTTTCCCTGCCTGCTCTTTGAAGAAGTCAATTAGGAATAATGGGAAACAAGGGGTAGGCAAAACATTGCAGTGCAGTGTTATTTCTATCTGTCTGGGAATATTTCAGCCAAAAGTTTATTTTGGGAAAAAAAAAAAAAAAAAGCTGTAACACACTCTCTCTCACACACACCCACAAATACTTTGGCTGCAAATTATTCTGCAATGTTGTTGCTGTGTTGTTGCCTGTGTCTTTTCTTGTGTGTGAAGCTGCCACCCACCCATGCATGTATTTGCAGATTATCGTCTGTGTACTTGTTCATGAATTAGCTCATCCTCCTCCTGGTTTAGGTTCAATTTATTTAAGAGAATGAGAATTTATGGGTATAACTGTTAGCTGGAAAGCCGTTCCTCACCTCCAAGCCTCATTTCAAACTATGTTTCCTGCTGAAATTTCTCAGTGGGATGACATGTTCAATTATTATTCAATCTCTTATATGTTATTTGGCTTTACATATGCCCTTGGTGGTTCTTGGAAGATAATCTAATATCGTGTTGTTTTGGTGTCTTTGTATTGGACATGGAAGCATTTTGTATGAATCACCTCCTTAACTGTGAGGAGTTAAATTGTCTTAGGTCTGCTTGTCACATGACCGGGAATAAAGACATCACAGTCTCCAACCCCACTTTTTTGGTGGAAAGAAAAGCTAAAAGTAGCAACATTTAATGGAACAAAATATCAGTAATCGAAGAAACTCCCCTGCGAAACTCTAATATTATTTTAAAACCAACATTGTTCTAAGGTAGCTGAAATGTGTGATTTTTCCATTTTGCCTTTTCACTGACAATATACCCATAAATCTTGGTGGTGATTTTCTTTCCAAAGTTAATTTCTGGGCCATTGTTGACAGCACTATCTATTGCTCTAAATTGTTGTCTTAACTGCATTCTTTACAAATGTAATGTTGAAGGCACATAATATTGAAGATGACTCCAGGATGAACCCTGAGTTTGCAGACCGAATAAAACAGCTAGATAAAGAGGCGTCTTACTACCGCGACGAGTGTGGCAAGGCCCAAGCAGAAGTGGACCGGTTGCTGGAGATCCTCAAGGAGGTGGAGAATGAGAAGAATGACAAGGACAAGAAGATCGCAGAACTGGAGAGGTAAATTTTACAGTCATGTAAATTGTTGACAGTGAGAGAACATGGACTGCATGGTTGCCCATCTCCGGTTGTGGTGGATTTGGACTGCACGTTCATATTCCAAGTTAGAAACAAGTCATAAATGAGGAATATGGCCTGTGAAAGATGACATTTCTGTGGAATGCTAAGAATGCAATTGGCTTATCTTCTGAGGGATTATATACTTCTTATGTGTTAAAGAAAATAGTGGTCAACTTTCTTGAGTGATGTCCATGATCTCGCATTTTTTCCAGTGAAGTGTGTAAGAAATTGGGGCTTTGACTACCCAAAACTTCAGTTCCTTTCCATCACAGGTAAATATTTATGGTTTAGTTTTGTCTTGATCAAACAACAACCACCACCACCACCACAACAACAGAAGAATATAGTTGAGAATTCTTCATTCAAGATAGGGGAAGAAGGAAGGAGCTCATATCCTTTGGATGTCTCTTGGCACATCACAACAAATTCATCCTGGAGGTTTATCTCTTAAGAGGACCTTTTAAATATACATACTTGAATAGGTCCTGCGTGATAGCAAATTCTGTGTAAAAACAGGGAGTGTTGAATCAGAGTATTTAGATTTTCAGATAAACCATATCCATATTGTATTTATGTATAGTATGGGTGCGAAAAATAAGCTTGCTATCAATGTTTTTTTCCTGTACTTCATGTAAGGAAAAAAACTTTCTGAAAAATCTTACATAACTCCATAACCTCTGCAGATTTCTTATTGGTTCAGCAATAAGGCAGAATTTGTCTTTCCCAGATTCATCCGTATGGAAGAGATCACCAAATTTTGAACAAACCTGTGAATGTTAGCCAGCTTTGACCGAGGTACTTGTGAAGCCCTAAAGGACTTCAAGACATACACAGAGTAGCTCTCTATCATCTTGTGGAAAGATCATGGGCTTCAGTGACAGAAAGACCTGGGTTCAAATTTCGCCTCTACTTTTTGCCAGCTGTGCAGGCTGGAGTGTAGTGGCATGGTCACAACTCACTGCAGCTTCAAAGTTCTGGGCTCAAGTGATCCTTCTGCCTCAGCCCCCTGAGTAGCTAGGACTGCAGGTGTACACCACTACACTTGGCTAATGTTAAAAAATGTTTTGTAGAGATCAGGTCTCACTGTGTTACCCAGGCTGGTCTCCAATTCTTAGACTTAAGCAATCATCTGTCCTTAGCCTTTCATGGCCTTGAATCTTGTTAGAAGTGAATGAATCTCTAACAACCTATTCAAATGATGCTTTGCAAGCGATTGGTCCCCAGGTAAATCGGAACATGTATATCATTATGAACAGTCAAATGCTAAAACAAATAAGTTCTCAAGGCCAGATATGGTGGTTCGTGTCTATAATCCCAGCACTTTGGGAGGCCAAGGTGAGAGGATGGCTTGAGCCTAGGAGTTTGAGGCTAGCCTGGTCAACACAGGGAGACCTTGTATCTACAATAATTAGCCAGGTGTGGTAATGTGTGCCTGTGGTCCCAGCTACTCAGAAGGCTGAGAGAGGAGGATCACTTGAGTCCAGTAGTTCAAGGCTACAGTAAACTATGAGCCACTGCACTCCAGCCTGGGATCAAGACCCCTCTCTCTAAGAAAAGAAAGAAAAAAATCTCAACTTTGTCTCTGTATGAAACAAATAGGTTAATTTCCAATAAAATTTCAACATTTTCAGGTATAATATTGGGTACATTCAAATTCCAAATCAATTAATATTTCTCTTCATAATTTTAGCATTAGTTTGATGATAATCTGATTTTTATTCAGTGTGAACAATTTGAGCAGTAAGTCCAGGATTTCGTTTTTTCTGAGGTAACTGTCCAAAATAGATCTCTAAAGGGCTTAGTTTTAATTTTAAAATGTGGGGATGTTCTGCTAGTCTGCTAGTTCTTAAAACGCAGAGAGCACTGTGAGTTTAGATGGATCTATTTTGGAACTACATTTTAGAACCAAAATTTTTCTTTAAAACACTGACATGAGATCACAGGAAAGTTATGATCATGTCTTTTTCATTGACTAGGAAACTGAGATCTTGAAAAGTTAAATGACCTTCCTGAGATTGGGCCTATAGTCAGAAAGTTGCAAAACTGTAATGTGGGTTTCCTGATTCCCAATCCACTGCTCTGAGAAGCGGTGAGCTATGTGGAGGATGCCCTAGATAATAATATTAATAATTATAGTAGTTTTATTTGTAATACTAGGGTATGTATATTGTATGTATATTCTGTGCTTCACTGTGTGCCAGGTACTCTGCTAAGCACTTGACTTGCAATGACATGTACCTTTTAGTCTTACCCACAATACAGAAGCTATCATTATTCTCATTTTACAGATGAGAAACTATGATTTATGCAGATTAAGTAACTTCCTCCAGGTTGCAGACCTTATAAGAATCAAGTCGGTATTCGAACTCAGGACGGACAGATAAGCCATTGAGAACAATCCCTTCCACTAATGGACCAGAAGAAAGAAGCTAGTACAGCAGGACTAAACAGTCATGCAGCCGGCAGAGAGCCTTCCTGAGCAGGCATTGCTGCTGGGCTGCAAGAGATCTACCTCTTTATTAGCATACAGGAGAGAAAGTGATATGCTTCATGTTTAGATGGCATTTTTTCTATACTAAACCAGCCCCCCAGAATTGTAATTGAAAATCAGGACAAGCTATTATTTACATATAAACAGCTTAATGGTCTAATTGGACAAACAGATCTTAGCTGGACACTATTGCCTTTAAGTCATCAAGAATATTCAGATTTTTATTTCTTCAATATGGAATGCATTAAAGCAGCAGTGATTTTACAGGCATTTATCTTTATGCACTTTCTGCACATTTTCTTTATCTCTGCCTTTGTCTCTCCTTAAAGCTGATGCCTCCCAGGCACTGTAATTCATAAAACGTGTGGTGGGGCCTGAGTCTGTCCCAGTTCTCTGCCTGCTCGTGTCTCAGGTCCAGCAGGAGAGCATTGTCTGGGAAATGTCTGAGCTCCAGCCCCAGCCCAGGCCCCTAAGGAGGTGGGGGTGGAGATTCAGAGGGGAAGTTTCTTGGGAAAAAGAGAGCTCAGCCTTGGCCTGCCTTTCTGAAGCATTACCTGCTATGCTACATGTGTATTCTGACAAAAACATCTTCCAGTTGTCAAGCAGCCTTTTTCAAATTGGGCAATATTGTCATTTGCTGGATAAAACTACAAAATTCATACCTCACAATATTGAGAAGTAAAGAGTTCTTAGCAATGTGACATGTATCTCCGTTTTGGAGCCATGGAGAAATGTTTGCAATTAAATTTGTAATTTTGAAAACCAAAAATTGAACTTGAAATAAATTTGTGGTCTCTAGCTTGTAATGTGACCTACCAGAGTGAAAAGACCTCTTTTAAAAGGAGCACATGTTCTAAAATATTCCAGAACTTCAATTGTATGCAACAAAAGGCACAGGGTTAGGAATAACTCAGACAACCTTGACACTGGCCCCCTTCTCTCTCAGAAAGCAGTAAGTGTTTACTTTCTATTCTGTTAATCTTCCCATTCCAGATAGCACATGGCTGGCATTTACACAGTGCATTTCCCTCTTAAATTCTATGTGAGTGACGTTTCTCATCAGCCATTAAAGATTTTGGTTTTTAAAGTGCATGTTGCTCTAGTGTGGTCCCACGTGCAGTTATGCCTGTAAACTCTTGCACGGCCCAGTGGGGAGCTTCTGCCTTGGACTGCAGGCAGCTCAGGGAAATTTGCTACTAGGTGGGTGGTGAGCCTTGAGCAAGGCTCTGAGAGTTGGTCCAAATTCAGCTGAAGTCTTTATTCCATCCCCAGTGTCAGATGTCACGTATATATACAACCTAGTGGCTAATTAAACCTTAGAGGCAGTGAAATATGTAGTACTTCTGTGTCAGTGCCCATCAAGGTCTCTGAATTTTATTTAGAGTTTCAGAATTAATCCTTTGGTGACTTAGGGGAAAGAGAGAGGTTAATAGAAACTGTCAAGACAGACCTGCTGCCACTATATTTCTCACATTCCGCCCATGGGAAGGAATCAATTGGGTGACCTTTCATGTAATTATCTTAAATATGTAAGGGATTTTGTTGGTATTTGTCTAGAGGATGAGAATACCCAAATTGAGCCCTTAATCACATACCTCCCCAATGCAGAGAGGAGGCTGGATCCCTGGGGTTCCACTCATAAGACATAACATCAGAATGGAAAACAGGCTTCCACTTAATTATCTGGTTGGAGAAATAATATCACCAGACATTTGGACACTGAGAAATCATTTTAGATGCCTAAAAGAGCCTTATCTAAGTTTGAGGAAGAGAATGTTATTTTTTCTTCTGATTTGCTCAATAATGTACTAACATAATTTCCTTGATGCCTTTCAGAGCTCCGTTCAAAACGTAAACTTAAGTGTTATTATTATTTTTAAATTATGATAATATGTTTTAGAAGTTTCATGGTACATCGAAAAAACTTGATGCCAGTTTTATTTGTTTTGATATCAATGTGTCTTGCCGGGTAATTTTCACTTACATTTGTTAATGTATTTGAAAGAATTTCTTGAAGACATGTGGCAGATGGTTATATGCCATTCCTAGCAACTTTTTGGGGAAGGTCATGGACATCACGGACAGCTTTGAGAGTTTGATGAAAACTAGGAGCCCTTGAAAGAGGCAACTACTTCTGAAATGTGTGCTTGCTATTTCAGTTTAGGATTTCCTAAGGCTTGGCCACAGACCTTGATTTAATTACCTTTGATCCAGAAGGATTTGAAATGGCAGCTGGGGCCAGTGTTGCCAAAGTCCCCACAGTGATCGTGTCCTGACATAACTCTCATTTTCGATCAGTTGCGCATTTGTGATCACAAAACACTCGGCAGGGGGATTTCAGATATAAGGCATTATCAAATCAACACTTTCCCCATGTGGTTAATCTTAAATTTTCTCTTTCAGTTGTATCATTGTCGTCAACATTGTTTTCATTTGAATGTTCTAGCTTACGCTTTATCCTGAGGATTTATTTTATTTTGTTTTGTTTTTCCTTCCCATGTGAAATACCTAAAACTACTTTTTTATAGTATGGAATGGTGGGACCCCATTGATCAGAAAGCTGGAAAAGTATTTGTTTATCCACTTTGTTTTTGCAAAGCGCATTTTACAGATCAACAAAATGAATGTCCACTATGTGCTCTTGTAGAAGATGAATATGGTTTTTTTGTTTGTTTGTTTTTATTTTTTTGCTTGACAATAGAGATTATTGTTTTAACCAACGAGAAGGGCATGCTAGGTATTTTATACAAACAAATTAAAAAGTATTATAACTTGATATTTTCAGTAATGAAGTTGGAACTTCATTTTTCTGACTGAAAAAAATTACTCTCAGCTTGGGAAGTTGCTCTGTCCTTGCTGGGGAAGCTGAGAGGTGGGTGGCACGCCACCAAAAGCCCTCCTCACAGGGTCTTTGATCATTGCTAGGTGCAGTGCTCTGTAAGCATCTAAAATGGAAATCTTTGAACCAAAAGCCAAATTGCTCAGCTCCTTTTGGTTTTCAGGGATGAAGGAAAAATATCTCATAGGATGTATCCATCCAACTTACTGGTTCAAGTAAAAATCTTTCTGACATGAGCACTTACCCAGGTCTAATACCTTAGTAGTTTCCATTTCAGTTTATTAAATAATAAAATTTTATATGCACACAGATAGGAACTTTCTCTATAAATATTCCTCCAGAGAAGGGCTGATGCTGTCACTGTACTATGGGAACACACCTCTGGTTCCTATCAGTGCTTTCTGTAATTATACGTATCAGAGCAGATACCAGTTTCTTTGGTATGATATTTAATACAACAGCTTACAGTGTGTTCCCAGGGCTTTTGGGGGTAATATAAGATAAAAGATTGCTTCGTTTGGTTATAAACCTGCTGATGTAACATCTATTGGCTATATGTTTAAAACTAATGCATTTCCTTCCTTTTATTCTCTTTTGCTATCCCTTTTCCTTTCTGCTTATCCTCCAAATTGCTGCTTTCACCCTTGCTCCAATCAGCTTGACTCTCAGGTCAGTAATTTCAGTTTTTCTTCTAACTGTCTTTCCCTCCTAAGCTCAATTTATGGCTTGTACTTGTTTAACAAACACGTTTCTGAAATGGTTTTCCTCTGGCCACTGCATTTCCCCCACTCATTTCATTCCATGCCTTGGGAAGGTTTATTTTATGAAAAGGATGTATAGGTGGGAAAAGGCAAGGAAGACGATGGAAATAAGTCACTGTTGGATTATTTAATTCTATTTCTGGATTACAAATTCCATGAGAGAAATTTTCGTGATAATTCCCCAGTGCCTTTCTCCTGAGCAGTTCAGAAAATTGACTGCAGGATGATACAACGTGGAGCTGTGGATAAAAACAAAATGCAGGATACTAAATTTAACCTAGGAGAACAAAAGAGCTGCCCTTGACATAGCAACTTAAAAGCTAAATTTAATAGTGCAAAATGTTCAGACTTTTCGCTTAATAAATCACTGTGTTCTGAGAGATTTATAATACTTTTTAAAAAGTCACTTTTGAAAATTATCAATGTGTTAGTAACATATTGTACACACATGTTATTTCCTGACATTGTTTCGGTCTTAACTTTCTAACTTCATTTTTATTAGCCATAAGGCATACTTTAATTACCTAGGGCATAGCATATGGAACCAAGTGTAAAACTTGATTCATTGTTGACTGTGTGTACCCCAATATTAAGAAATGAAATGGGCATTTTGTCTGAAAACGCATCCCAGGCTTGATTCCTCCAATGTAGGAGGCGCAAGCCAATAATTTCTTCTTCCTTAAATCAAGGATAACTTCTCTTTCCAGTAAAACATAGTAATATGTAGTGATTTCTTTATCATTCAATCAATGAGTTTACTATAAAGGATGCTCATTCTAGGATTTGAGGCTGTCTAAACTCAAAAAAAAGAAAGCATCGCATCAATGTGGTAGTCAGTATAGTCGCTCTATTGAGAGGCAAGGGATATTATTTTCTTCTCTGTATGTAGGGTCTGCAACCCTTTATTCTGCCTCATCACCCAAACCACCAGACCAATTCATTGACTACAGTATCAAGTTATTTCAAAACAAGGCATCCTGCTCATCTACTGATTTTGTCCCACTGCTGGCTTCCAATCCTGGTGGCTCATAGTCCTTGAATACTTCTCTGCCCTCTCACATACCACACTGGGTATCCCCCAAGAACTGCCTGAACTTCATCATGCTGCAGGAAAGCCTCATTCTCAAAAGTCCCTAGAGATCTGATCAGAGATTAAGAGCATGGCCCCCAGAGAACTGCTCTTATTCCCAAATCTAATGACTCTTAATTTACTTTCTGGAGCAGAACAAATCTGGTGCATCTATGTGCAGAAACACAGACATCATAATGGGCGGTGGGGTAGGGTGGGTTGGGGGAGGCTTGGACACATGCATCCAAACCTTTTCTCCAAGTTTTTGATCCACTCACTTAATGAAGCTTCAAGCTTTTCTCCTTGCCCACCTTTATCCCCTCCTTTTGCCTTCCCTTCGCTGCCCTAACCTGTACCTCTCAATATTGAAGCACTTGAGATCCAGGGATCCCTTTTGCTCTCACACCTCAAGTTTCCTTTCAGGGCCTTTAGTTTTTTTTATCTACACTCTACTGTGGTTTTTTATGCTCTAGGAACTTTATTGTGTGGTAGCTTTTTTTTTTTTTTTTTTTTTTTTTTCTTCCTATTTCATGGTGAATGAACATGAGCTCTGACTCTCAGAAGATAGGGCTGGAAGGGGTGATGGGTGTCCAGTGGTTCTCTGGACAAGGGGCAGGGTGTGTTGATAGGGTGTGGCAAAATGTACATGCCAGATCTAGTTGGATAAACTTAGGAGTTACATCAAGGTTCATATCATTGCAATATCATTTAACTTGTTGCCTCAAATGAACATGATGAAGAAAATGTGCAATCATTGTGAATAATCATCTCTGGTTATATTTTTAGTGTAGGAAGAATTGGGCAACTCTGCCCTCTTGGAAACAAAAAAGTCTTTAGAGTCCTGGAAGCTTTCTTCAACTTTGACAAATTTCCAGAATTAACTGTGCTTTATTCCCAATGACTTCCAGGTTTACCAGTTAAAATAAAATAAAATGAAATGTAATAATTGAACTGAATGCAGGATCTCTGACTATGTACTTTCTTTATATGGCATGCAGTTGAGATACATGTGTGTGTGTGCATATATGTATATATATGTGTGTATGTGTGTACACATATGTATTTTAGAAAAATCGCATCTAGTCTTTCTTACCATAGTTTATGGTTTGCCCTGCACATCGCCACCTCCCAATCTGAAGTTTGGAAACTGCACTAACTCTTGAGACTTTTCTGTGTGCTGTGGACTCCATGGGAAGTTCTCCCTCCAACTACTTTTTCAGATGACTTCATTTCCTCTTCAAACTCTATGTAGACTCTTATGCTTAAATTCAGGTGGACAGATAGTAAGTACTGGGTTTGGTAAAATACAAGTGTCACATTCCAAATCTGTTCAGGTCTCCACTCCAGTAAACTCCACTTCTGTCAAGAATGTCTTTATACACAAACCAGTGGGAAGCTGGAAAGGTTTATCAGGATCTCTGTATTGTACTCAGGGGGAGGGTTTACGTGAAACTTTTGTATTTCTAGTAACTATTTGTGAGTTTAGCATATGACTTATGACAGATGAGGTTATCTCCAAAAATGTATGCAGCAATTGACTAAAAAAATGAAAAGTATCCTTTGGGATTCAGTTCAAAGTCCTGCCAGAGAATCAACCAAGTAAAACCAGAAGACACAGACTTCTCCCGGGCCCTCTCAGTCTGCAGCTCACTTTGGATCCCAGGTCAGCTGATTTCTTGTTTGGGCCTCAGTGTCCTCTCTTTGAGAGGAGGGAGCCATCTTTGGAACAAGTCTTCTGGGATCCTGCCTGCACGTGGGCATCACATGTTTGATGAAGGGGCTGTCGGTGATGGACTGTGTGCACTGCCCTGCAAGCAGGCTCAAGCTGATGGCTGGCGCCTGGCAGCAGGCGTGAGCTCATTATTATAGAGTCACTTCAAACACTTGTACCAAAATAAACTCTTTGTGATGTTTCCCCAAAGCTGAACACTGTGTTTTCAATCCCTTATTCTTCTAGCAAAAGATGAAGTCACTCCTCCCAGACCTCAGAGGCCTGTTGCCCAAAGAAATAATGAAAAACACCTTTCCCAGAGCATCCCTTTAGTGTCCTGCAATTTGTTCTTTGCTAGGGGCAGTTTTTTGCCCCATTCCCTCCATAGTGAGTGCCTACTGTGTAATAGGCTAGGCACTGTGTGCTGGCCCAGCAATTCCAAAAAATACCTGATGAAAAATTGACCAAACCGTTTAAGAAATGCTGTGTTACATTTTTTTACATTCATGACATAGCTTGATGATAATAGTAATAGAAACAACAGGAGCAGAAGCAGCAACAGTAATACATTTGGTGTTAATTAAGTGCCAGCACTGAATTAATCACTTTTTTTTTAGTGTTCTTTTTAATGTTCACTTCTCATAACATCTGAGGTTGGGACTATCATTTTTTTTTCCATATTAGGTAAGAGGAAACGTGTTCATCAAAGTTGAACATTTTGCTAACTTTATACAGCTCGTAAGCAAAGGCATTTGTTTGTTTACCCCCTAAATCAATCCATTTTGATTTACAAATGGGATCTTTTGCCACTTCTGCTCCAGTTGCATAGTAAAAGCACTGAGAAGGTCTGCAGTAAGGAAACCTGTGCAGGTCTGTTCAATCCTCGGTTTTCTGAATATGGTGTTCATCGAATATATTCCGTGAAGCACTTTGGGGAAAAACTGTCCTGCCAGCGGTGCAGTTAGCCTCTCCTTTCGTTCTCAGATTTATCTCCCCTCTCCATGCCTCTGGTTCTTCCTATACAAATTTTGCCCCTCCAAAGCCAGGGCAGGAGTTGCCTCTTCCACCAAAGCCTTCCCTGAGCCCACTGACCATATGGACTCTGTGCGGTGTTATGCCACACGTGGGAGGCGGCGGTTATGCTCTTGAATGCTGTTGAATAAAGGAGCACCCATTGGGTTTGTCTCACCCCACCCTTTCTTTTCTTTGCCTCCACGGAGAGTTGCTGGGGCTCTTCCCAGAAGCTGAGTTGTCTGCATTGGACATCATTATCTGGCTTCAGACATGAGGCCCTGAGAAAAGATATCATTGGTTTTCTATCAAGTTGGATGCTTGCAAGTTCAAGAAAAATGAAGACAGAAATAAAAGGAGAGGGGAAAAGATCTTCATCTGAACTTCTCTCACTTTCATTCCCTACTTCCTTCTTTTCCTCTCTCTCCCTCTCTTCCCCCTCCTCCCTCCTCTTCTTCCTTGACTATTCATTGAAATCCTTCTCCAAGTGAGAGTCTGTACTGGCTGGGTGTTGAGGATATAGCAGCAAAACAGACACGATCCCTCCCCTCACCAAATTCAAAGACCAATACTTCCTGTAAGGAAGGATTTGGCCACTAAGAAAAATAATTTGTATCATTTATACTAATAATTGGAAAAACCATGTTTCAGGTGTGCTTTTCCCCGTTTTCCTGTTGGGGTTGAAGGGGTTATCCACAGGTCAGAAAATCATATCCTTCTTTAAAGCTGCCTTATACTAATGCTGACATTTCTGGTGAAGTGTCAGAAAATTTTATGCCCAAGCAAAACTGGTAGAAAGCCAGAAATCGGCTGATTTTGCTTTGGGTGCAAATATTTTATTGGGGATGGAAAAAAGTTGTTTTCCCTGATTTATAACTCCTGCAAACATAAAGTGGGTTCTATATTTAGAAATGGTTTTGAACCCTTGAGGCATAGCCAGGGATTGGTGCTTACACCTTTCCCATCCCAGCCTTGGTGGGACTTGCCGTGACTAATGTTTTGCTGAGCCAGCTCTGATTTATAGAACTAGTGCTTTATGCTGCTTGTTGTTTTTCTCTTTGGCTTTTGCTTGAGTTGCTGTTCTGGCACTCTATCTATACCCTCTAGAATGGTGAAGACTGAAGGAACACAATTGGCAGTGTAGTTGAAACGTTTTATAGTTCAGTGTGTGTCTGAGATTCCTTGGAGAAACAACAACAAAATTGAAGGATGGCCCCAGGTAGGCCTTATAAGTCATGACCCTGAATAAGAGATACCAAGTTGGTAAGAGTTAATCATTCATCTGTACTTTTTCTTTTTTCTAAAACCTTTTCTTTTCCCTGTTTCTCTCATCCTCTTGGCTGTTGGTTGGTACTACCATATGGATGAATATCAGCAAATAGTAAATCTCTCAAGATATGTTAGCTTTTTCTGTAAATGCTGAGAAGGGGAAGGAATTTTTAAAAAAAAATAGTTTCTTAGTATTATTATAAATCACTTTCTAGAAAAATAATATCTTATTTCCTTTATATGGCTTTTCTTATGAAATGTGAATTCTCTCACTTCATTATGCACAATACTAGCTCAGGTTGTAGAGAAACCCAACCATCCTGTGACTGGACTTTCTTCCATATTGGGTGAAGGTGCTTGGAATTTCCACAGTGTGTAGTGTCACATTTTTGTGAAGTCTCCATCTTGGGGAACCTATTTAAAATGAGTGGGCACTGTGTATGTTTGTCTGAGGAAAATACATTGTTGTTATGTATAACAAATGCTTTTGACATTTTTTTTTGTGGATGATTTTGATGATTTGAGTATTTGCTGCTCTCTCATTTTACTCTAGATTCAAAGTAATATTAAGCTAATTAAATATGAAAAATAGAATAGAACCCAGAAATCGGCTGATTTTACTTTGGGTACAACTATTTTATTGGGGATAGAAAAAAAGCTTTTTTTTTTTCTTTTCTAATTTACAGTTCCTGCCAACATAGTGGGTTCTGTAGAATTATTTTTGCATCAGAACTTTAGTTTTAGAAATTGTAGACTGGGTTTGGAGATGGGAACACATTTTCCCTTGAAGAGCCTCTATGGTTCCTTAAAAAAAAAAGGAGAGATAGGGTCTTGCTCTGTTTCCCAGACGGGAGTGCAGTGGTGTGATTGTGGTTCACTGCACCCTTGAACTCCTGGGCCCAGTGGTGCTCCCTCCTCAGCCTCTCAAGTAGCTCGAACTACAGGCCTACCACCATGCACAGCTAATTGAAATTGGTTTTTTTTTGCAGAGGTGGGGTCTCACTATGTTGCTCAGACTGATCTCAAACTCCTGGTGTGGCTCCTTTTCCAGTCCAAGAACAGTGAGACTCATGTTTTAACTCCAGCTTGCAGATTGATCTTCTCATCTACCTTTTTTGTAGATTGGTAGCCATGTTAGTATAAGTACCTCTCTTACTGGCATATACAGAGCTGTATGTACAATAATTTATGCTTTCAAGTAACTTTTTTCAGTGAAAGGTGTAAAGTGTGTGATTCTCACAGTGTTTTGAAGGAATGTACTATTTCTAGTGAGATTCCACCATAATTTTGAAGACATAATGGTGAATATTAGCAACTCTTGAGACATTTTAACCTGGGATGAATGCAGAATTTCATACATAGAATTACTTGGCAATTTTTTTCTTTAGGTCCTGGGAAAAAATCCCTTTTTCAAGTTTTGAGAACATAACCACCACCTGTCTCACATGGGAGCATGAAGTAACAAAATAGTCTCTCACCAGCCATTGGTGTTGGTCAACTGGAATATTCCTGTGGCTGCACAGATCTTGATGTGATGTGTGAGTTGAAGTGTAAGAGAGTGGTTTTAAATTTAACTGCAGAACCTTCTGCTATTTAATCATATGTCAGTTTGATGGTTCCAAGGACAGCATGATATGTTGCTCACAGATAATTACCGTGGAGAGAATGAGTTGGTTATAATAATGAATAACTGAAGAATCTTCTGATAACCTGCGATGAATGGGCCTTGGTGAGAAACACTCACTGGGTAATTGCCAGAGAGGTGTCCTATCGCTTGCTGAGTGTGGGTGCTCTTCTGCCACCTAAACACGCAAAGCAGGGGCTTTTTAGGGATTCCTAAGCAGATAAAGAAGCACTGTTCTAGGATTTCACGTGTGTTGTCTCTCACAGACCTATTATTAGTTTATATTAATATGTCATTCACAGTCCAAGTTATTCAAGATGTTATCTATTGTTAGAACATTCAGTGTAGAAAATTAAATAGACCAGCTCCTGAGAAACAGCATCACCATTGCTGTAGCACTTGGGACACAGTACTTCCTGTCTTTAAGCCGATCTCTGTATCTGTAAAGTGGGGACAATCATATTATAGCGTACCTCTCATGGGCATGTGGTCGAGATGCACACTGAGCGTGGAGCACAGTCCAGGCACATAGGAGATGCTCAGTAAGTGGCAGTGATTATGTATGTGATGAAGATTTTCATGCCAAGAGTAACAGGTGAGAGTAGCGAGTTGATACAAGAGAGAAGCCAGCTGCCTCCATTGCTTTTCTAGTTGTAAAAACCTGAGTTGCTAGAATAAAGACTTTAGACATTTTCTCCCAAGCCATTGAGAGATTTTGAGGAAAAGTTGAAAACAGCATCCTGATGCATGCTTCCCCGACCCCAGGGATATGAATAAGTGAGCATAGAAAAATCAACTTATGCTTATTGAAAAGTAATCTTTATATATAAATATGTAAACTAATTCATGCAATCCTTGTTTATCCTATATAAGGACTTATTTTAGATTTTCCTGGAACTAGAGATCCAGGATTTAGCTACTGCCTTTCTGTATGCATGTAAAAAAAAATCTGATACTGAGTTTAGAGGATGGGCTAAGTATTTAAGGGTGTTCCTTACACATTTATCTCCTTTATTCATTAACTTATTTGCTTTCATCAAATAGTGATGGTATGTCTGCTCTGTACCAGGCACTGGGATGTAACTAGCACTACACCCAGAAGCAGCACCGTGAGAGACAGAAGCAGATCCATAGTATTTATAACATGATATCTATGCAAGTGGTATAATGTAATTCACACTGTTCTACACCTTGGCTTTTTTTTCTTTGCAAACTATTTTGGAGATCTTCCCATATCCATACCTAAAGGCTTTCTACTCTTTTTCACCTCTGCATACTATTTAATTGTGTCTGTCTCCTCTTGAAGGACTTTTAGGTTGTTTCTAGTCTTTTCCTCTCATGCAGTCTGCTATAATTAATAACTTTGAATAGACTTGATTTCAAATGTATGTGAATATATGTGTACGATAAATTCCTAAATGTGGAATTGCTAGGGTAATAGGCTTATCATTTTTCTAGATTTTACCACTTGTCCTCTACAGAGGCTAAACCATTTACAGACCCATCAACAACGTGTAGGAATGCCTCTTTTTCCATAGGGGCATTCCTGACAGAGGCATTGCCAGTGCCATGCGCTTTTCAAACTTTATTTTTGTTAATATGGGAGGTGGAAAATGATATTTAAGTGCAGTTTTGATTTGCTTTTATTTTATTACAAGTGAAAATGGACATGTTTAAATGTGTTTATAATTTGTTGTATTCTTTTATTGATCTTTTTCTTATATAATTTGTAAAAGATTTTTATATATTAGGAAAATGATACGTTTGTCTTTGATGTGAGCTTTAAATGCTCCCCTGACCATTTGTCACTTTTCTTTTGATTTGGCTAATGGTGGTTTTGTTATGCAGATTTTTTTTTTTACAAAATTATTTTACATAGTCAGATGTATTCAGTCATTTCTTTTATATCTTCTGAATTTTGTACCATACTTAGAAACCCCTTCAACGCTACAAGACTATAACAACAATTGTCCTGTGATTTATTTTAGTAATTTCATGATTTGTGTCTTAGTCTGTTCAGGCAGCTATAACAAAATATAGACTGGAGAGCTTCTAAGCAACAGAAATGTATTTTTCACAGTTCCAGAGAGTGGAAAGTTCAAGATCAAAGGTACCAACAGATTCAGTGTCTGGAGAGTGCCCGCTTTCTGGCTCATGGACAGAACCTTTTTGCTGTGTGAGAACAAGGTGAAAGGGGTAAATAGGCTCCCTTTGACTTCTTTTATAAAGGCACTCATCCCATTCCTAGTCACCTCCCAAAAGGCCCCACCTCCTCATACCATCACTTTGGAGGTTAGGATTTCAATGGATGAATTTTCCGGGGGCACAGTCTCTTAGTATTTTTATGTTCTGATTTTCTGCATTTAAGTCTTTGAACCATCTGGAATTTATCTTAGTGTAAGGTATAAAACATGGTTATAACTAGATTTTTTTTCCTAGGCCAAGTGAAGTTTCAATGTCACTTTCATCATTTGCTCTTCGCTGGAGTTAGACGGGCCCAGGTTACGTTTGCCTAAGTTCACGTAGTTTCCCACTTTAAAATAGGACACACTCTTACTTGCTTGTTCAATGTCCGTCTTTCAGTCTAGAGTAGAATTTTGATCTAGAAAGGACCTGTCTTATCCAACCAGTGCCTGCAAAAATTGTAGACACTTAATAAACACTTATAGAAGAAATAATGTGAGTTGTAAAGAAATGGAGTTATAAGGAGGTAGAAATTATGAGTAATTTGAAGCTGTAAAAAAGGCATTTGGAGTGGCATGTGAGTCATGAAGGCAGTGATGGAGGGGAACCAAGTCAACAGGAGGTGAAAGGTGAGCCAGCTTTTGCTTCATGAGACAATAAAACAACCCTGGGTCCAGAGTCACCTTGTGAGACATTAAAACAACCCTGGCTCCAGAGTCACCTTGGACCCAGGATGGGTTTTCTGTGCTCTTCTCTGTGAGACCCAGAAGGAATATAATTTTCTTCTTTTTCCTCTTAGGAAGGCTAATTTCTCAGCTTTCCTTGGTTTTGGTGAGACCCACCTATAATCAAGATACCTGGCTAACTGTGGCAGGATGTAGGAACAAGTGTGGAAAATGTGGCCAGAGTTAAGAACAAAGAGATGTTGGCCAGGCTGTGTTTTAGATGCTTTGGGATCGCTAGGTAGCCCTGCCCAGTAGGCAGATTGGAATGAAAATCTGAAATTTGGCAAAGGGGCATTACCCATGGTGCAGGGTGACAAATTCTATATGAATGTCATGGACATTCAGAGGAGCGAAGAGTTGGGAAATTTCTATGAATGTGGTGGTATTTGTACTGGACTAGAAAAATGGAAAAGATTTTACCAGATGTAGAACTAGATGGGGAGCCTAAGCAATGGCAAGAGAGGTAGGAAGATAGAAGGCATGCTCAGAAGGAACGGGACTGTCTATAACTTAGGCTCTGCAGTAGGGGGAAGAGGGGCAGAAAGGGCCGTTCCAGACAGAGGAAAGCCTTGAGTGCTGAGATGAAAGGTTTTGAACTTTTTGAGCCTGGGATGACACATAATGAGGAGTATCTTCTGGGAGGATTAATCCTGAACCATCTTTGTGCTGGAGGGATAGGCAGTAGCCCAAGCTAGAAGCAATAATGACAAATAAGAAGAAACAGGTTTAGGGGATGTAGGGATAATTAATGAAAATTTTTAAAAGACAAAAGCACCCAAATCTTCAGCCTGTATCTCTATCCTCCTTGTTTCCAGAAGAACAAGGCCGTGTTTCCACAAGAGCCAGCAAGACAGGGAAAACAAATAAACAAAAAAGCTACTAAGAGAGCAGGAAGAAAATAAAGGCATGGTGGAAGAAACTTTGCCTAAGTAGCTTGCAGTTATTGCTGTTGCTATCATTGCAGCAGAAATAAGAACAGGTTTTGTTGAGTACCTGTTTGCTCTTAGCTCTGGTCCTATGCCTTCTGCAAGGTTTAATTCATGTTTTTTGTTTGTTTGTTTGTTTGTTTTTATTTTGTTTTGTTTTGTTTTATAGCAACTCCAAGACAGTAGGTGCTATTACTCAGTCCCATTTTTGAGATCAGGAAACCAAGGCTCAGGGAAGTTAAGTAACTTGTCCACTCTTATACAGCTATTAAGTAGTGGAGCCAGGATTCAAACTCAGCCATTTTGGTTCCAGAGCCAGAATCTTAAACACTGTGTCTGATTCCAAAGTAAGGCTTTTTGTGCTAGTATAAATTGATTTGGCTCAGGCACTCCTGGGACCATAGGGACCACTTTTTAATGTGCTTCTTTTGGGGTGGAAAGCTATTTCTATAATACAAAGGATTCCAGGCGTTGATGAAAACCTCTTATAATGGAAGTTGAGAAGCTGTTTGTGTTGGCAGTTCTAGCAGCTTTTTTGAGCTGCTGGTCCGAGTCTTTGCCCTCTCTTGAGCCAGAATGTGAAATTCCTGTTTTTGAAGTGAGTTTGAGTGGACCTGGTGAGTGGGCCTCCATGGAGGCAGTGGCTTTGTAGACTGGAGACAGTCAGCTCTGGATGCGCTTTAAGGATCATGGACGGCAGAGATGGGGGAAGACCTCGGTCATCCATCCTTCTGCCTGCTTAAGATGGTTCCCGGCGGGGAATTCTGGGGAAGCAGCCAAGAGAAAAGATATATTTCCAGGAGGGGTTTTCTGCTTGTTCCAGGAATCATTTTTTGGGACAGTTCTTCATGGCCCCACACAGTGTGATTAGAGAACCACAGCAGCATCAAAGCCGAAAAGAAATGAAGGCCTTTGTTTTGATATATGATGGTTTTCCTTTTGGAAAACAACTCTCCGAAGGAGAGATGGACTTCTCTGCAGCACAGTATCTGTATCTGCCTTGATCTTGTCTGATACAAGTGGGAGTGCTGGCAGCACATAACAAAGACAAGGGCTGAGAACTCAAACCACGTATTATCCTCTGTCCGGCTAGTAATCACACTGTGGAATCGTTCCTTCCTCATCGTTATGTCAGGTCAGAGGGTAGGTATCATGCCATCAAGATGTAGGGTCTTCCTCCTACAGAGCTTAGGTGTTTTTTATTTTTTTCCTTAAACTTTTAAACTTTAAACTTTTAAGCTGTGATGACTTTGTCGGTATGCCTGATAGAAAGGATCTGTGCTGGCTTTTCAGTTCTCCCAGCTGCTGGAGAGAGTGGGATTTCTTTCCTTGTTTTGTTTTTTGGTTTGTTTGGTTTATCTTCTCATCTCTCATAGACATCTTACTTTTATATAGTTTTCTAAAATTAAAATGTTTGGGTACAGTGACTAACTAAACTTCCCTACATTTTAAATGCTATTTGGAGGCTGTTTTATCATATGATCAACTAAGTTTTGTAAAGTTTAAAACACACAAGACCTTTCTAAAACCCGATATTAACTCTGCATTTTTAATGTAATTTGGGGGAAAGATAATTCTAAGTGCCTTTCTTGGAAAACTGTACTCTCATTTGTTAAGCAGTTTTCATGGGCCAGTGTCTGTGCAAAACACTGATGTGCAAGAATTTTTCTAATCCCGAAAACCCTGGAAGGGTAGTGTGATTTTCAATGAGCATATGAGTAAACTGAGGTTAGTGAGGTTATTGGTAATCTGCTCGAGGTCACTCTGGATTTGAACCTAGGTTATCTCAGGAGCAATGGGCATGTGGGAACATGCACACATGAATATTCCCTTACATGCCATCATAAAAACAATTTTAAAAAACTTATTCTGAAGGCAGTGGGAGACAGGATTGTGTTTTAGAAAGACGTCTACCTGTTACTTCCCATACAACCAAAATTGGACTCATCACCACTTATTTCACCCATCCTCCCACTGCTCTATATATTTGGCACTTAGGTGTGGAAAGTGGCACAACATTCACCTGCTTATCTAAGATAGAAAACTCTAAATGGCCTGTTGCTCATCCCTCACTATATCTAATCCAACAGATTCCATTTCTTTCCTTTTGTTTCCCCACTCTCAATGCTGCTGTCCCATTTGGTAATTTGGCCAATTGCAGTAGCCTCCAGAGAGTCACAATCTGTCCCAGTCTCTGTCTTATACTCCAGATAAAATCAATGAGGCAACACCCTGTGCCTGAAAGCCCCTGTTGCCTCCTCTTCACACGTTGGGCAGAATATCCAACTCCACCTCTTGGCTTTATAAGCTCTTCACCATCTGGCCCTAAGTTGCTTTCAAGTCATCTTAAACTCTATGTACATACAATGTTGCTCCAACCCCTCATTCCCCATTCAGTGTTTGCCTTCACCCAATGTTTTCTCATTGTCTGCACTTGACAGACCATTCCCATCTCTATATTGGAGCATACTTTTCCTATTGCCTAAATGACCCTTTCCGTCTATATACATGCAAACCTCTATATATCTTTGAAGTTCAAATTTAATGTAACTCCCTGATTTCTCTCAAAAGACAATAGTTCCACCGGTCTACTATAAAGACACATGCACATATATGTTTACTGCAGCACTATTTACAATAGCAAAGACTTGGAACCAACCCAGATGCCCATCAATGATAGACTAGATTAAGAAAATGTGGCACATATACACCATGGAATACTATGCAGCTATAAAAAACAATGAATTAATATCCTTTGCAGGGGCATGGATGAAGCTGAAAACCATCATTCTCAGCAAACTAACGCAGGAACAGAAAACCAAACACCACATGTTCTCACTCATAAGTGGGAATTGAACACTGAGAACACATGGGCACAGGGAGGGGAACATCACACACCGTGGCCTGTTGGGAAGCTGGGGGCAAGGAAAAGGAGAGCATTAGGACAAATATCTAGTGTATGTGGGGCTTAAAACTTAGATGATGGGTTGATAGGTTCAGGAAACCACCACGGCACATGTGTACCTATGTAACAAACCTGCACGTTCTGCACGTGTATCCCAGAACTTAAAGTAAAATTTTAGGAAAATCACAAATAAAAAGCATTTTGTTATCATTTACCAACTCCATGTTTCTCCCTTTCACTAGATTTTGAATGGTCTAATGATAAAGATGACAACCTCTTTGTTTTTGTGTTCTCAATGCCTGACCCATGGCTCATGTTTCATAAATATTTGTTGGATGACTAGATGGATGGATGGATGGAAGGATGGATGGAATGATAGGTACATTGATTGGCATCAGGGAAGCCAGATGGGAGCTATTTCAGTGTCTTGACAATGAAAGCAAAGGTATGAGCTGAGCTTGTATCAATAAGAATTAAGGGGAGATAACTATTTTGATAGATATTTTAAATTAAAATGGTAGAGCACAGTGATCTATTGGGTGTGATGTGCTGGGAATGTGGAAGACTCACTCCTCTTTGGCTCCCAATCTTGGGTGGTTTTGATGAAGATAAAGAGTACAGAAAATGAGGGTGATTTTGATTATGAGGAGGCAACAGTTGAGATTTTAATTTCAATATATTGAGATGTATGTAGGATATCCAGAATTGTTCAACAGACGTTTGAAAATTTGAGGAAGGTACAGATCCTTGCACCTCCACCACCCAGAGAGTGATTTCAGTTCCTGTCTGGCATTCCTTCTTTCAGCTCCATTGTCTCTCTCCAGCCCCCTCCTTTATGCCCAATCTATATGTTACTGACATGGAAAGATGTCCAAGACATATTGTAAAATGTGTAGTATTGTCCACTGTATTTTTAAAGGAGATGTGTCTGTGCTTGCATTATGCCTAAAAAATTTCTAGAAAGATTGACAGAAAACCCTTAACAGTGAGAGTGGTTTATTGGGGAAGATGGAGGGGCAATATAAGTTTTCTTTTATAAACCTTTTGTACCATTTAATTTTTTATTACTAGCATTTGTAATTTTTTAATTAAGATATATTCACATACCATAAAATTCACCCTTTTAAAGTGTATAATTAAGTGATTGTTAGTATATTCACAAGGTTATGCAACCATCACCACCCTCTAATTCTAGAATTAAAATTTAATCACCCCAGAAAGAAACCCCATACCCATTAGGAGTCACTCTCTGCTCCCTCATTTATTCCCTCTTTTCCCCAGCCCCTGGTAACCACTAATCTATAATATTTTCTCAGTATTTGAGACCTTTTGTTTAATTGGGATTATATATTATGTGTTTTTGTGTGACTGGCTTCTTTTACTTAGCATAATGTATTTGAGTTTCATCCACGTTATAGCATGTATCACTATCTCATTCCTTTTTGCTGATAATATTCCATTGTGTGGGTATACCACATTTTGTTTATCTATTCATCAGTTGATTGACTTTTAGGTTGTTTCCAGTTTTTAGCTGACATGAAAAATATTGCTATGGACATTCATGCGCAAGTTGTTGCTTGAATATATGTTTTCACTTCTCGTGGCTGTATATCTGCAAGTGGAATTGCTGTGTCCCATGGTAACTATGTTTAGCTTGTTGAGGAACTGCCAAATTGTTTTCCAAAGTGACTGTGCCATTTTACATTCCCACTAGTAATAAATAATTGTTCCAAATTCTCCACATTCTTACCAGCACTACTTCTTATATTTCTTTTTGACCATAGCAATCCTATTGGGTGTAAAGTGGTATCTCATTGTGGTTTTGATTTGCATTTTTCTAATGACTAGTGAGATTGAATATCTTTTCATGGTCTGATTGGCCATTTGTATATCTTATTTGGAGAAATGTCTATTCAGATTCTGTGCCCATGTTTAATTAGGTTATTTGTCTTTTTATTGTTGAGTTGTGGTATTTATATATTCTAGATACTAGACCCTTATTAAATATATGACTGTTGGTTTTTCTTGTATATTAGTAATTTTATTACCAGTATTACTATAATAATTAGTAATATTGCTAATTAATAATTGTTAATATTTGATATGTCCTTTTAAAATCCTGTTCAATACATATTTAATCTTTTTAATAAGTCATAATGGGAATAGTTTCAAAAATTTTGCTCTCAGAGAAAGTAAGTAGAATTGTGATTTGTGATTTGTACTATTATAATTAAAGATGTTGTTTACGAATAAATTACTAGTTGACAGCTTTATATCGGTACTGCTTTTTTGATGGTTCAATGAGGTACTGCTAGGGACAGTTTGCCAAAACTTTAAAATAAAGCATAACCTTGACCCCAAACATATATGCTCCTGCAACACACATGCGGCCATTTATATGAAATAAATGTTTCCTCTCTTTTAGTAATGTCTTAGCTACCTTTGAAATGGACTCTTACCTTGAATATTCACTTAGTTTTTATGTCTACCAGTGTGACTGAACTTCAAAATTTGAGCTACTTCCAACCAAATAATTTACCCATTTAAATGCTCAGGGTATGGCCTCATTTTATAGTGCCATAAAATGAAATTTAAAAAGCCTCTCCAGAGAGCTGTGATTACCATTTTTTTCTTTAGTTGTTAGCCAAGCTAATAAATATTCTTAGCAGTTCTGTCATCGTATGTCATATAAAACCAGATCTAATGATCAAACCTAAGAGAAGATCCCACACAGCCTTCTGTGTGGCTCTAGAGGAAGAAGCGATTCACCTGATTATTAGATCCTTGGGTTTTCGGAAGCAGGACTTCACACTCAGCCCTCAGAAGGGTATATGGAGGTGCCCTTGCAAAGGTTGGCTTACTGCTGGTCAACTGGCTGCTTAGGGAAATGAAGGTAGAACCGTGTGGCCCTGTGATGCTATGTGTTCCTCAGTTGTCACTGCAGAGACACTTGGCTGGGACTGGAGATGGTCATACTGGCTTCTCTCTTCGTGTGTATGCAAAATGGTGAGGGTGTGTGTGTGTGTGTGTGTGTGTGTGTGTGTGTGTGTGTGTATAAAATTCCTGACCAGCGACTTTCCAATCTTCCAGCTTTTCTGGCTCTCCAGCAACCATCTTGGATTCTATAGCACATGATCTCTCTTTCCAAAAGTATCCATTAAAGCTTGGGACCTTTCTCAATTTTTGACAGCCAGTAATTCATAAAGGAAAAATGAATTAAGTCCATTTTACCTGTACATTTCTCCTGTAGGGCAGGAGAGTTGTTTGGAAGTGATTGCTGCAGGCTGTTAAGACAGCTACTTAGCTTTCAGGGCTGGCAAGAGAAGGATGAAAAGTAATGAGTTAACCTGCTAAGAATTTGGCTATTTTAATCATTCGAGTCTGGGTATACTTTGTCTCCATTTATACTGAGTGGGGAAACAGTTATCTTGATAAGCAAGGATTTATCTCACCCTCACCTCTCAGTGGCTGCCTGGATTCAGAGTAGAATAGACCCCTTTATGTAGCAAGGGGAATGGGCATGTTTTTTATGAGTTAGAAAAAGAAAAAAAGCCACTGGTATTTTTTTAAAGTTCTTATCAGCAAAGAGCATTACTGAGAAATCCAATAGGGTAGTGATGACATTCAATTTTATTTGTACCAGGAATGCACAGATGGCTGGAGTTAGCAGCTATTCATTTTTAGCACATATCTCTCATTATTGTTAGTGAGAATTACACAGACCTATCAAAGGCGGGAAATAGAGGAGAGTCTGTAGTATCAAATAAATGTGTATCATTTTTGTGCAAAGGTCACATACTTTGAATAATTCCTTTCTGTAATTGTAACTTCCCATTGTTAGTTTATTCTTGCTGAATTTGTATGTTGTCCTGGTGTTTTTAATGGCCTGAAGAAAAGCATTTCAGCAAACTGCACAGGTCTGAGACTTATAATTAGTCATTGCAGCCTGTGGGCTCTTACGCAAATAGCTCAATCGAGATGTGTTTTTATGTAAAAGTTCCCCTTGATTAATTGCCCAGGAAATGCCTTCAGTTCATAGAGATTTCTAAATCTATATCATAAATATTCTACTCCTAACAATTTGCTCGGTGAGAAAACTATGATTCTTTTTCTGAATCATCATGTTTTCAGGTGTTGCCGGGAGTTTTCTTTTAATTAGTTTCCTTCTAGCAGCAACATAGAAAATAATCACCAACAGCCAGGGAAACTACTGTTCCTTGTCATTTGACTTCAATGACTTCTGCATTTGGAATGTAAACCAATATGCTGATTTTCTAGAAGATCCATATTAAAATGCTATGTTAGAAAAGAAAAAAATAGAAAATCAAATAATTATAAGGAAAGCAGATTTGAGTTCACTATGAAACAAAAAGTTATTAAGAATTTGACACTCTATTTTTGAGTAGTGTCTGTTTTGTGGTGCTGTATATGCCACAGACTGGGTAATTTATACTGAACGGAAGCTTACTTCTCACGGTTCTATAGGATGGAAAGTCCAAGATCAGGAAGCTGGCATCTGGTGAGGGCCTTCTTGCTGCTTCAGCCCATGGTGAAAGGCAGAAAGGCAAGACAGGGCAAGAGAGTACAACAGAGACAGTGAGAGAGGGCTGAATTTGTCCTTTCATAAGGAACCCACTCCCAGGACAACAGCATTAATCCATTCATAAGGACGGTGCCCCCATGACCCAAACACCTCCCATTTGGCCCCCACCTTTCAGCATTGCTGCATAGGGGATCAAGTTTCCAACTCATGAACTTTGGGGACACATTTAAACCATAGCAGATAAAATGTTGCTTTCTTCATGGGTTGGGCTTTGAAGATGTTGATTTTATAGGGGTTTTCAGTTTCTTCAGTTGGGAAAGGGGCAAGTTTTTCTTGTAAATTTCTTCTTTGAAGGAAGAATTCTGATTTTATAAGGTACAACAAGAAATAATTTAGGATTTATACCAGAAATAGGGCCTAATAGTAATCAGAATCACTGCATGGGCTGAGAAATATGAGGTTGAGACCCTATTATCAACAAAACACCTACTTTTTGAAAATGAATTCCTTTTTTTCTGCTTTAGCTTGAATCTTAATGAAATATTTTTCATATTCATCTAATTAGTATTGGTGTTTTTCTTAAAAAATTTGACTTATTACCTACTAGTGTAGAGAAATCTGTCTATACAATATGACTTTAAATTATTTCTCATTTCTAAATTATGCTGCAGCTATGTTTAATAGTTATCCATACATTATCCCATAGGACTTTTCAAAAACTTTAGTTATTTCTCAAACCTCAGCTATTCACTGATAAACAGTTTCCGTAGATGCTGTATGAAGAAGATTAGAGTAAGCTTACTCCTGTCTGTTTTCAAGGAGTATCAGATAGTTTTTAGTCTTTGCAATGTCTATGTTATACAGAAGACAAAGCCTACGTGTAAAAGAGAGATGCCCTCACAAGCACTGTTTAGGGATATGTGTGTGTGAAATAAATATAAATATATATGTATGTGTGTGATTGTGTGTGTGTGTTTATCCTCTGATGTGAAAAAAATGGGTATTTACTGAGTTTTCTGTGGTGAGAAGGAGAGAAAGCACTTGGAACAGCCCATGGTGGGTGGGAGTCATGTAGCTTTCGATAAACAGTCTTACAGCTGCACAATGACTTTTTTCTTTTTAGTAGTAGGATTATCCTGGTTAACGCTGATAAAAGGGAATTAGCAAGTGTGGTAAATCAGAGGTATTCAGTTAGGAAAATGACATGAATTTTGGAGTCTGATAGATTGGTGTGGAGCCCAAGCACTGCCTCCCTCTAGCTGGATGAGCCCTCTAAGCACGTTGCTTTCCTGCTCTTCCTCATTTTTCTGGTCTATGCAATATCTATGTCGTAAGATTGTCATGAGGATTAAATGAGGTGTGTATACAACATGAGCATTGCCTAGTCCAAAGAGATGCTGATCAAATGCTACATTCTATGGCATACGTGCTTATGCACCTGAATTGGAGATCCTAGTGGCTGCTCTGTGGATTTTAGATGGGGTAACATTCCTAAATGTTTGGCCACCCTGCCCCTGGGAGCTCTAGAAACATTGCTATCCAGGTGAAAAGTAGAAAGGGCATGAAAAACTGTGGGTTCCCAGGATTTTCGTGAATTCCACTAGATAAAGATCCTATAATGACTGTAGTATGGAGGATTATGTCCATTGAGGAAATAGGCTTGGTCAAGAAGAGGGAAGGCCTATGTTCCAGGGGTCAGGAATCTGCACATGGGCTCTCAAGACTTATTTGACCCTAGCCCCTTGTTTTTTGGTTTTGTTTTTATTTTTGGTAAAGTTATTAACACGCCCTAGAGGTAGTACTGGTAGAATGCTATTTGGAAACCACTGGGTTAGGAAAAATATGTCATCAAGTGAAACTGAAACAGGTGGCATTTTAGCAGTGGATTGTGGAAGTGGTTGTGTTGAGGCAATTGTGTGGGGAAGTGGTTTGTTCTGTCTTCTCATTTAATCATGGGGAAGTGGTTTACGCCCTCTTTGCCGATAATTCTGCCACTTCGTTATCCTTCATTGATTTTTGCTTCATCTACCACCCGCCACCGATTCTGTTTTACTCATTCACATCAGACTAAGAGAAAAGGTTTGAGTTACGAGAAGAAGAGTGGAAAGATCAGCCATTTATTTTTGTAGTGTGTTGTCATGGGGATAAATACTTGGGAAAGTGTAAGGATGCATAAATTACCATAACCCCTCGTTGACCATAAGTTAAGCCTTCCAGATACCTTAAGTTGCATTAATGAAAATAGTTTGGAAGAAGTTTGGGACAATGGAAAAATGAAGTCTGTTAGGTAGATACTAATGTGAATAGTCCCTAAGAACTGTTTGAAATGGTCAGTAAAAAGATTATGCAACATTTAGAAGGAAGAACACAAACACAAAAATAAAACAAAGGTTTAAGAAGTTTTAAAAAATAACTAACATATAATATGGACATTGGTTAACGTTCAAATCTGTGCTGTCCAATAGGGTAGCCATTAGCCACATGAGACTACTTAAATATAAATTAGTTAAAATTAAATAATATTTAAAAATCACTTTTACAGTTGCATGGGCTGCATTTTAAGTGTCCAGTAGCCACATGTGGCTCATGGCTAGTGTACTGGATAGCGTAGAAGTAGAAGATTTCCATAATTGCAGAAAGGTCTATTGGATATTGCATATGAGAGACAGGATTCTGACATGGTCCCATGATCTCCACCCCCTGGTTTTCACATCCGTGTATGATTTCCTCCACTTGAGTGTGGGCGGGTCTTGTGACTTGCATCTAGCTGATAGAATATGGCAAAGGTGATGGATGTCATTCCCGTGAATAGGGTATATCCTATGGCAAAGGTGATGGAGTACCACTGCCATGATTATGTTATGTTATATGAGACTTCCTCTCAGCAGACTGGAGAGAGATTCTCCTGCTAGCCTCAAAGAATCAAACAGGCATGTTTTGAACTGCTTAGGTAGAAGGCCACATGGCAAGGAACTTTGGGTGGCCTTTCAGACCTGAGAGAAGCCTCCAGTTTCTAGCTAATAGCCAGTTAAAAGCTGGGAACCTCAGGCACAGAGCTGCAAGGAAAGGAATCCTGCCAATAACCTGAATGAGTTCGGAAGCACATTATTCCCCAGTTAAGCCTGCAGATGAGAACTGCAGTCCGGCTGACACCCTGATTTCAGCCTGGTAAGACCATGAACAGAGGAACCAGCTAAGCTGTGCCTGGACTTCTGACCCACAGAAGCTGTGAGATAATAAATAAATGTTGTTTTAGGCTGCTAAGTTTGTAGGAATTTGTTATGCACCAATAGAAATCTAATTCAGTGCTGGTCTAAATTATTTTTGGGTTGGTCCAATAAACCACACCTCAGATGGACCAGATCCTAAAGAGTGTATAACTTGCTTTATTACAGCTGGTGCTTTGCCTACCTCATAGAAAAAAAAAGAGATTGTAACTTTCAAAAGGGAATGTCTAGGCCTAGTTAGTATGTTCCATTCTCTTTTGTGGCAAAGGCCTCAGTAATGTACAATAGTATTTTATTATTTTTGTATAGCATAATAGATGCCATGATCTTTGACATCATCAAAACAATAGTTCAAATTCTGCATCCCTAACTTTTTAACTATATGATATTGGGCATATTATATAACCTCTCTAAGCCTCTGCTTCTTCATCTGTAAAATGGGGATAAAGTGCCCTCCATGTAAGGATGTTGTTTCATTTAACTGAGATTTTAGTTTTACAGTGTTTAGCACAGGATCTGATACATAATTCAACATTTGAAAATGGGGGATGCTTTTATTATTTAACAATGTTGTAAAATGAGTTTCTGATAGCAAATAATATAAACTCCAACACATTACTTCCATACTCTAATTTGGAAAATCATCATATAAGATTTTATCTTCTTATACCTCCATTTTATTTTATGTCTGGACCACTGCAGCCCAACTTCAGATTGGATGCAATAAAAATAGGTCTTGCATACACGAAGTGCCCCTTGTGCTCATAGGCTGCCTTGGCTGTATATTGTCTGGGCAAATCGCCCTCAACCTCTGGCCAGACTGTGGAATGTTGGTTTCCTCCAGCGTTAGCCCCCAGGGGGTCAATTTTCACAGTTTCCATATGTTTTTATATTGCTCCAAACTGTAAATACAGCTGACACCCTACCAAATTGGCCCTAATGTGCCTGTGTCTAACAGTGGAGTCGTAGGCTTTTAGAATGATACAGTACTCCATGGAATTGTGGCAATTAAATGAATGTTTTGTTTTAAAGTGTTCAGATTCCATTTTCAATTTGAAAAGAGGTAAATGATGTGCAAAGAGGAGATATGAGGTGGGAAGAGGGCAGGAGTTTTCATTTTATGTCTTGCCCTGTCTTGGGTTTGCCCCTTTGGTCCTGAAGCTCTGTCCTCAGATCCATTACCTGATATCTGTATTGTCCTTGCCCTTTTGTCCTTCTCTTACAGAAAGGGAATGTTTTGTTGAGCTTCTGTTTTTATCTTCACTTATTTTGTTATCTCCAAACTCTTTGTCTCAGATTTAATCTGTTTGTACAGGAAGAAGAATCAAACTCATTATGATACACTTAGGTTCCAGAATGTGAAATACAATACAAATTTCTGCTCGTGGGGCTATATCCATCCATAAAACCTTGTAATTTTTTCAAAAGGTGATCACCTTGAGATTAATGGGTTCAGAGAATGGAAATTAACAGGGAAATTGCAGGGTTCCCTTGTTGGTTTTGTGTTCTGCTTCATAACTGAGTCCTCATTTCAATAACTGTTGCTGCCCCGTGGCGTTTAAGTTGCCGAGCTCTCACCTTCCATCCTGAAGCCCTTCTGGTGGAAAGCTAATGTTCCCAAATTATGACTTCATCTGTATCTTGTCCTCTAATAGTCAACCAAGCTACTGGCCAGGGGCATCCTATGAAGTTTGGAGTGGTGTGTCTTGAAGTGGCTGAACTATAGAACGGACACAGTATCCTGAGAGTTCCCATTTGTGCTCCATAGAGCTTTGTAGGGTTGCTTTGGGGAAGGGAAACTGGGACAGTGGTAGGAAGAAACTCTGCAACATTCTGCAAAGTTGGTTGGCATAGCACACAGGTTAAGAGTTGGAGATAGTCTCTGAAGTCAGAATGATTGAGAATCCTGGCTCTGATATTCACTGGCTCTGTAACTTTCGACAATTCCCTCATCTGTAAAAGGAGCAAGCACATAGGACCTACCTAGAAAGGCCTTTGCAAGAATTAAGTAAGTTAATATATGTAAAATGCCTAGAGCACATCATGTGATGTCACGGAGTAAGTAATATGAGCACTTGCTGCTATGATGATTATTGTCTCATGTTCTAGACCAGTGTTCAGCAAATTCTGGCCAACAGGCCAAATCTGACCCTGCTACTTGTTCTTGCAAATAAAGTTTTATTGCAACACAGTGTATATATTAGTGTATATATGGTTAGTGTATATATTAGTGTATATATTTTCTGTGGCTATTTTTGCACTACATGAGAAAGTAGAGGCAAAGTTGAGTAGTTTTGACAGAGGCCATATGACCTGTGAAGTCTAAGATATTTACTGTCTGGCCACTTACAGAAAAAGATTGCTGACCACTATTCCAGACTTTGGAAAGGCTTTCTCAGTGGCATAAATGAGAATAAACCATCAGTCTGCTGTGAAATATGTAGATTTTAAAAATCATCTGTTGAATACAAATTAAATTCAGAAAGAGTTACTCAGGCTTTTTTTTTCTTTTTTGACCTCAGCCTCTTAGATTTCCAGTTTAATTTTGAAAATTATCTTTCTAAGGATGAGAACTCTAGGTTGTCATTGTTACCACCAGCTAATAATACTCAGTATTCATCATCACCTACCACCCTGAGGACAGTAGGACTTGGCATGTCAGGGTGCAAATGGAAGGCCAGTGTGGCTTGGGGGAGGAGGATAAGATAAGACTTGGATGGTAGGAGTTAGACCTGGTAGAAGTCAATGTGAAGAATCAGTCTAGGTTTTTTGTGCCTTTTTTTTTTTTTTTTTTTTTTTTTTTGACTGGGTATCATTTCATTGATAAGGAACTGACAATCGTTTTATGGAATTGAACTTTTTAAATAGAAAATGCCTTTCTGAAAACAGATGTAAGAGAGCAAACTTAATTTATGCAAATCCCTAGATACACATTCCTAAATAATTTTAAGAATTCACATAAAGCATGTGGCAAAATAGGGGACTTGTTTCATCCGTTGACCAAAGTGAGGGTCAGTTCCAGAAATAAATAAAATTAAATTAAATTGTCACCAACAGAAATCTGTGGGTGACAATGGACTAGGCATTGTGCTAGACCCTGTGTAGAGAAGACAAGAAGATAGGTGTAATCACTGTACAAAGGGTGCCTATAGCAGAAAAAGGAAGACAGGAAAGGAACAGAAGTGTGGTGAGTTCATGGCAAGGCAGGCATGGTGTGATTTGGGAGTTAGTAACAGGAGGACCTAAGTTTCTTGATAGGCCAAGACAGCTTCCAGAGAACATCACGTTTATACTGGGGTGAAAAAATAAGTATGAGTTATCAGTGACGAAGGAAGGGGCGGGGTGGGGGTGAGGTAAACAGTTTCTAGAAGAGGAAACTACTTGTTCAGAGCCATGGAGGACAGTAGGACTTGGCATGTCGGGGTGCAAATGGAAGGCCAGTGTAGCTTGGGGGAGTAGGGTGAGATAAGACTCGCACAGTAGGAGCTAGATCTGGTAGAAGTCAGTGTGAAGACACATGGATTTTTTTTTTTTTTTTTTTTTTTGAGACAAAGTTTTGTTCTTTTGCTCAGACTAGAGTGAAGTAGCGTGATCTTGGCCCACTGCAACCTCCACCCCCCAGGTTCAAGTGATTCTCCTGCCTCAGCCTCCTGAGTAGCTGGGATTATAGGTGCCTGCTACCCCACCTGGCTAATTTTTGTATATTGAATAGAGACAGGGTTTCGCCATGTTGGCCAGCTGGTCTCGAACTCCTGGCCTCAGGTGATCCACGCCCCCACCCTCATCGGCCTCCCAAAGTGCTAGGATTACAGGTGTTAGCCACCATCCCCGGCCAACACATGGATGTTTTTACAGGCAGTGGAGAACCAGTGAAAAGTTTTTCAAAGGAGGAAGATATAATCCCTTTGTATACTTTCTGCTGCCCAGCAGAGAGTGGATTGGGTGGACAATTGGAGCCAGCATCCTCGTCCAACTTGGAGATGGCGGTAGCTTGGGCCAGAGAGGACATGGGTAGGACTCATTCCTTCACTCTAGTGAATGTCCTGGAGATGGACTCCTGCTTGTCTGGTGGTGGAATAGTCCATAAGGAATTCAAAATGCAAATAAATATATGATTACAAATTGGCTGAATGCTGTGAAACCAGTGCATAGGGTGCTGTCAGAGATTCTCAGTGATAGGAGTGGCGTCCTTGCATTTGATGCCCAGAAAAGGGGCTTCTGAGGAGGCATTACTTCAGCTGAGACTTAAAGGGTAAAAGTCAGTTGTGGGAGGAGTGGTGGCTGTGGAGAGGAATCCCAGACAGGGAGAATAGCCTGTGCCTATACTTCCCGGTGGGAAGGAGCTGCTGTGTTATTGCAACTGAAAGGAAACTGAATTCCTGATTCTGGGGCTAACGGTGAGAATGGTGTGGGTTGAGACTGATCAGCAAAGTTCACCGGTGTGCAATTTTATTCTTTGGGAAAGGGAAGCCATTGGAAGATTGTATGCCAACAAGTGCATGATCTGACTTACTTTGAAACACCCAGTCTTGCTGTTGGATGGAGAATGGATGAAAAGAGAAGCAAGAGTGGAAGCAGGGAGACCAGGGAGGAGAGAAGAGACCCGTGGTCCAGGCAAAATGTGATGGTGGCTTCAGCTCTCATGGAAGCGGGGGCAATGTTTCCCTGTTTGCACCCCTGTGCTATTGGCTCTGGGTGGGGCTTTGAGGCACCAGGTGGATATGTGGAGCCACAACATACTGAAGCAGGGGATATTTTCATGCGGGCACAGATAGCAGAGGAACCCTGCTTTGGACTCTCCTGAAAGTGCATTTGCCACCAGCTTTGACCATGTGGGCCAGGAATCCTGAGCATACAGTCCAGTCTACAGTGAGAGGGATGTAGACTGTGAGAACATATTTAATGCTTAACAATGTGAAAAATAACCATTCTAGGGCCACTATCCTCAGACCTACATGACCACCCTGTGCTCTCTGGCTCACCAGACCTAGATGGGAGGCCAAGTGATAAGAAATTTGTTTGGTAAATAGTAAATCAGAGCCAGGCTCGTTAGTTATCATGTGGCCCTGACATCTGTATGTGGTCTGCTCGAAAGGAAGAGCATCATATTATTAGATGCCTGTGGGTTCAACACTGAGTTCTGCAGAGGGTGAGAAAGTTGCCTTTACTTTCCCCTTGGAGTTTCCTATGGGCTCATGCCAATCCTACCAAGTCCATCAGGAGGGGTAGGAGGGCATCTGCAGTCACCCAGGGTCTCTCTGCCCTCCATCTCTGGGGCCTTCCTGAATAGGCTCTATCATTTCTTAGCATTGGCTTTCAGACGCTGGATTCCATTTACATTTCAGGTGGTGTTGCATCCATATTTGGGAGAGGTTTCAGGGCCAGAATACGGGAGAATGTTTGAAGGAATCAGCCCTTCAGAACCTCCACCAGAGTGAAGGAAAATAAACCCTTCTTTTGCTAATTGTGACCTTCTGCTGTGTCACCTGCTAAGATTGCTCCCAAGGTTTTCTTGGCTTGGGTGGGAAAGTAAATGGTAAGTGTAGTGGGGGAGTAGATAAGTTCTCTAGAAGAGGGTTGGGGCAAGGGGATCAGGCTCTTGATGGCTGCAGTGGCCCGTCTGGAGTGGCTGCTGCAAAGATAGTGGCTGCAGTGGGGAGGCACAGCTGGGGTTGCATGCTCTGTGGGTCCAGCGGGATCCAAGAACAGGCCGGAGCCCTGCCCCCTACTGAGTTGGCAGAGCAGGAGCCCCACGCTCCTGGGCACAGCTACAGCTGCCCAGCTGTGGCTCTGGACCCATGCATCCCTGCACTCTCAGGGGCCAGGAAGCCCTCAGTGCCCACAGGCTCAGAAGTGCCTGTTTCTGCTCCCTGTCCTCTTCCCACTCCTGGTGCCTGCTTCTGTGTGGAGCAAAGTTGTGGCCAAGCCTGAGCACTGCTGCAACCTGGCCAGGTGTGCGCATGCTCAGGGCAGCACTGACACTCCAGTTTTCTGTTACCTCAGCCCCCTCTGGACTTTGGGTGCCGACGAGCACAGGTGGGAGGCCAGGGGTGCTGAGGATGGCTTGGCATGGGCCTGCAGGCACCCCTCCACATGAATATCCTGGGCATTGTGGATGACATGTTGATGGCAGCGGGAGGCAGACAGGTTTCTGGGCAGAAAGGGACAGATCCCTGGTGAAGCCCCACCTTCAAGCCAGGGACAGACTGAAGCCTGGGGACTGGGCTGGCTGTTCTGGGTGGAGTCTGAAGCCCAGAGTGAGAACTTTTGATGCCTTTTCTGGGCCTGCCCATGGCCACCCATGGAACAATCAGCATGCACTTTCTTCCTTCTGAGCCCGTAAAAACCCTGGACTCGTCCAGACTCACACAGATGTTGGGACTACCAGCTGCAGGAAGGAGCTACCTGCTTCGGGTCTCCTCAATTTTTCAGGACAACCTGCCTGTGGATAGGAGCTACCCACCACGAGTTTCCTCTTTGCTGAGAGCTGAACACTCATTGGGATGACCTGCCTGCAGAAAGGAGCTACCTATTTCGGGTCTCCTGGGAGCTGTTCTGTCACTCAGTGAGGCTCCTCTCCACCTTGCTCACCCTCCAGTTGTCCATGTTCTTCATTCTTCCTGGAAGTGGGACAAGAACTTAGGACCCACTGAATGGTGGGACAGAAAAAGCTGTAACAGAAACAGGACTGAAACACACCCCCAACTCACCATATCGTGGGTGGTGAGGAGAGAAGAGCTGCCGCTCTTTGGAAAGCCCAGACCTAGGGTCTCCCAGAGCCAGGGCTGTGGCACCCTCTCTGAGGCTCTGCGGTTCCTGGTGTCTCCAAGCTTCTGGGTACCACCACGTTCCCTGGTGCCTGCAAGGGAAGTCGCTTGTGGTACACCTGGTCCAGCTGCAGCTTTACACGGAGCAGGCACCTGGAGCTGCGCCCCCTGCCACAGCTGGTGCACCTGGCTGTGTGCAGTAGCCAGACTCCATGCTTGCTCACATACCCCTCATCACTCCATGTCTGGCTTGCCCTTGGCAGGCATGAGATCTGAGATGGTAGTGTGAGCTGAGCGCAGCCTGCTGGGTCGAGTGGGTGGAACGAACCCACTTTGCTTGTGGGCTCAAGCAAAACCCAAGCAGGGGTGCTGCTGGCCACAGAGGTTTCCAGCTGGTGGAGCAACACCCTAAGGATCCTGTGACACTGTTATTTATAAAGCACTCATTGTGTGCCAGGAACTATTTTAAGAGCCTTAGGTTTATTAAATCATTTAATGTCCCCATCCCCTAATGAGATAACTTGACCAGGGTTACAGACTTGGTAAGGGATGCGGCTGCAATAAGAATGCGGCTGACCTGGCAACAAAGTCCTTGATCTTGGGCATTTACTGCACTGCCTCTCGGCCCCCTTGGTCACATATGATTCAATTATTTTTTCAGGCTTAGCAAGGAATAGGAACATCTTCCCCAAGGAGGGTTTTGCTTGTGGGGCCTGATGCTACAAGATGGAGGCCAAAATTGTCTTTGCCTGCAAGAAGTTCTACTTCTCAAGTTTTCAAATCTGAACACTGCCTCTGACACCTTTCTTTTAGCTATCTTATGCTATGTTATCAGGTTCTGGGTGTGTCCTGCTAGTCTGGTAAATGACAGATGTCTTTTTTTAAGTGTGTTGGCATTGTAAGATTTAACTGAGGGTGGCTTTGTCTCTGGGCCCTTGTGTAGCCCTAAGCACCACAGAGGAGGTAGAAGACACAATGCATGATGGTACTCACCTCCGGGGAGCAAGGAGCATCAGTAGGGAGAGGAGGAAGTATAAAGCAAGGAGGGAAGCCAAGACAGCAAATGTGGGGATGTGGGCATCCTTGGGCATCCTGCTGCATGGCTTTGACAAGGACTTATGCAGTTGACCATGATCAAAACTAGTAGCCAAAAAGCTGGGCTGTTCTTGAGAGGCTGCCACAAGGTGCAAAAGTCCACGAGCTCTGGCTTATCCTGGAGCTAAGTCTTCAGACCTTGCTCTAGCTTTTGGCTCTTTGCTGGGAGGAGAGTTAGGTTCAAGTTGCCACAGCAGGCCAGATCCTTTCTCTTCCGGGAAACGATATCATGCTCATGACATTTAGCACATTTATGCTTGCTGTAAAAATAAATCCTTAGAATATTTATGAAAGCTTTCTAAAATGTATAACTTTGCTGGAGTACTGAATGGTATTTACAAGCTTCAAAAAAAAATGGAATCATCTCAGTGGTTACAAGTAAAAACTTCTATTATCAGAAATTCTGCTTGCAATGTGCATTGTCAGCTTCCATTGTGTGTGTGTGGCCCACCTACTTGAGCAGTCATTTCAGGAGCCCAGCTTACTTACCTATGGCTGTCATGAGCTTCCTGCAATGCTTCCATTAGGATAACCTGCTAGAAATGTAACTCATCTCATTATTAAGGAAAGTGTAAGTGGGAGCTAAATGTGTGACATAAAGCATTCAATAATGCATTCCAAAGTCCATTGTTTGAGGTATTTGGAATACTTGCTGTTCTGAAATGGGTAACAAGGCACTAAATATGTGTGCACAATATTGCACAAGACGTGATTACATTCTTCTTACTGTAAGCTAAGAGTGAAACAGAGTGAACATGATGCAGTCCGTTCTAAGCATTTTACCAGTACTAACTCATCAACCCCTCACAATCACCCAATGAGTTAGATACAGTTATTGTTTTCATTTTTATATGTGAGGAACCTGAGGCACAAAGATTAAGAAGCTTGCCCATGGCCACACAGCTAGAAATGGCAGACTGCTGATGGGATTCCAGGCAGTCTTCTTCCAAGATTTATGCTATTAGCCACTGCTGTCCCTAGAAGATTCATATGGCCGAGAAATAGTCTTTCATGGGATTGCACCATTTTACACTTACAGTTAAACATACATCTACTTATTTGTCCAACAGGAATGAATGCATATATCCACAAAAAGACTGGCATAAGAATATTCATTGCAACTTTATTCTTAACAGTAAAAGAAAATTAAACAGCCCAAATATCCATTAACAAGGAAATAGCTAATCAAACTATAGTGTATTCATACAATGGAATAGTACTCAGCAATAAGCAATGAACTATAATACAAACAACAATATGAATAATAAATCTCAAACCTTTATGCTAAGCAAAAGAAGTCCGATACAAAAGATTATGTACCATATGATTCCATATATATAAAGTTTAAGAGCAAACAAAAGAAATCTGTATAAATAAAGATTAGAATAGTGATCACTTCTGGGAAGAGGGAAGGGCCATGAGGCAGGGTGATGGCAATGCTCTATATTTTGATTGATCAAAAACCTTTGACGTGTACACTTAATATTTGTGCATCTTCATGTATGTATTTATACCCCATTTACACACACACACACACATGCACACACACACACCCTCATACAGTATAAATTGAAGATCCCATTTCCTCCCAAACCCATTCCCTTCTTCAGTCATGACCACTGTTTTTATAGACTGGTGGGGAGTTTCCAGGAGTTTCCATTTATATGCCTGTGTGTCTATATACATCCAAATAGACATTCCTATTTTAACATAAATAAGATCAGACTATATGTATTATTTCTATTTCTGCTACCTGCTTTTTTTTTGAGTAACAATATATCCTGAAGGCTTTTCCATGTCCATACTTCATTTTGCCTTAATCTTTTTAGCGACCCTGATTTTATGTTATGAATATACTTAATTTCAGTTTCCTTCTGATGGATGATTAGGCAATTTTCAAATTTTTACTTCTACAGTTGTAATGGAAATGTTTGTATATATATTATATATATATGTGCACATGTGCAAGCACTTTTGTAGGTTGTTTTCCTAGAAGAAGGGTTTACTTAGGCAAAAGGAAGGTATGCTTTGGTGGGAATTGCCAAATTGATTTCCAAAAATCCTTTTGTTAATTACACTCCTCCTGACCAATGTGACAGAGCTACATTCCTGCATTCTTCCCAGCAATGAATATTACCAATCTTTAAAAGTTTTGAGAGCAGATGGGTGAAAAGTGGCATCTTTTGTTTCTATTGAGATTTCAAAATAAGTTTCGATTTTCTCCTTGTTTTGCAAATATGCATGTGCCCTTGGACAAACATAGGCATCTCCTGTCCTGCACTCCTAGCTATGTAATTCCAGAGGTCTGAGTCTGATACGTTCTCACTACCAAGTTAGCACTTTATTCTTAGAATTTGACAGATGATTCTAGTGAAAATGGCAGGATTCTGTTCTCTCTGACATGCTTTCTTAATATGGTAGTCATTGTTGACCTTGAACCTGTTGGAAATTTTTAATTTAATGCAAATTCCTTGATGGCAACTGAATTTTGAATAGTGACATCCCTTGCTTTATGAAACTGGTAAATTTAAATTAAACATTGAAAATTAACCTTACCACTATATTTTCCAAATACTTCTTTTACCATAATTGTTTTATCTTTTAAAATTTGCATTTTGCATATATTCTTAATGCTGTTTTATTCTGGAGAAAAAATTCACCCCAAAGAAACTGTTTTTTTTTTTTTTTTTTAAATAATGGAGCAAGTCAGTCTCTGGCAGAGCCTTGCCAAGTGGTTGGGTGTTTGACAAAGAGTGATACTTGCTTCTGGGGCAGGATAGTAAGAAGGCATGGCAGTCTCCATGACCAGGGCCCTTCCCGTCTAGTTTTGGAGATATTTGAAAGCTGTACTGAATTTAGCACTTTGATTCATTCGGTGTGGATGTACTTCTGCAGGTAGGGGAAGTTGTGGAGACTGATAGGTCACTTACAGATTTTATTCTTACAAATGCTGAAGTTGTTGCTAGCAAAAATCATTGTGGTCATTTTTTCACTGAGCATCTATGAGGGCATTTTCTCTTCTCTAAGAGATCTAGTATTTTTAAATTTCATGACTCCTCTGCCTGCCTCCCTTATAAATTGCCATTTTAACCTGTGTTTTAGGTAGCCTTAGGGCTTCCCTGAGAAACACTTGAGAGAGGAGTTATCTGGTAGTGAGGCTCTGCTCACCTGTTCCACCCCACCTCTTGCTTCTTTCCTACCTGTGCGAGGGCATTCCTTCATTTCCCTTTTGACTTTCAAGTAAGCATTAAGTGAAAGAAAGACTTCAACTGCTAGAAATATCTTTGAAAACTGTGGCACTACTTCAGGAGAGTGTGGACACTTTATATGTAGCTATTGACAGTTTCATGTACAAATACAAGATGATCATTCTCATCACCTTGCTCTGCATCTGTCTAATTGGCCCAAATCCTGAGCAATGCCATTCAAAACCCGACTTTCCTTTTTCAGTCACTGGTGTCTTAAATAAGGGAGTGTTGAAAGGAGTGGCTGGAGATAGGCCTCCAGCATAACGTCAAAACTCCAGTTCCCCATTTTTCTTAGCCACTAATTCTCTTTTTTTTCTGAGATAGAGTCTTGCTCTGTCACCCAGGCTGGAGTGCAGTCAGTGGTGTGATCTTGGCTCACTGCAACCTCCACTTCCCACGTTCATGCCATTCTCCTGCCTCAGCCTCCCAAGTAGCTGGGACTACAGGCACCCACCACCACACGTGGCTAATTTTTTTTTTTGTATTTTTAGTAGAGAGGGGTTTCACTGTGGTAGACAGGATGGTCTCAATCTCCTGACCTTGTGATCCACCTGCCTTGGCCTCCCAAAGTGCTGGGATTATAGGCGTGAGCCACAGCGCCTGGCCGCCACTCATTCTTAGGAAAGCTTTAAGGGACATGTGGGTCTAGAATTTGCTTTTTTTCTTTGGGATTGAAAAATCGTTGCAGTATTCCTGAAAGTAAGGTCACTGTGTTCAGACTGCTCTAAGAACTTTATGGGAGTTCTTTCACTATGCAAATGATGTTTGTAATAATAATCTGTATTTGTCACCCATACTTGGGGCAGAGGCACTTTTAGCAGTTGATTCTATTTAACACTATACTCTACAGTAATACAATTATTTCTTTTAAAAAATACCCTCTAATTAAACAATCACATGAATCATCCTAACCTCTCCGTTACATCCTGTTACTGAGCTCTGGCCTTATTTCCTAAGGAACTGGAAAATATGACTGCCGTAGGTTCACATGGGCTTTGGAAATACTGTGTCCTCATTCAGTTAGAAAGCAAGAGTCATTCTTAACATCTTTATACTAACCAAAAGACAGTTTCCTCAAAGTGGATTAGCACGCAAGTTTGACTTGGTGGCTTCATGTGTGTACATTGCTGTATCAGGTAAAAATGGAGAAATATTGGACAAAAATTATGCAACTCAAAGACTAAGGAGATGGTCTTTCTATCATACTTTATAACCTCCTAATAAGTGCTACCAATAATATTTAAATCATGGCTTCAGTTAGTGTAAATATTCATAAGAAGCCAAAGTGTTCAGAATATATAAGTTCAGAATATAATATGTGTGTGTGTGTGTGTGTGTGTGTGTGTGTGTGTGTATATATATATATAGAGAGAGAGAGAGTGTGTGTGTGTGTGTGAGTGTGTGTTATTTAGAGATGGGGCCTTGCTACGTTGCACAGGCTGGACTCTAACTCCTGGGCTCAAGTGATCCTCCTGCCTCAGACTCCCGAGTAGCTGGGACTACAGGCATGAGCCACTGCACCCTCGGACTATTTATTAGCAGGGAGTACACTGTTAGTGCCAGATAATATTATTCTACTAACTAAACAATGCTCTTGTGCTTTGTTTGCTTGGAATGGGAGAGAGTAGGGGAGTACATAATTTATGGGGACTAGAGATAAGAGTTTCTTGTGGAGAGCAGTTTTCATTTGATTTTATTTGCTTCAATTTCACGTTTGCTATTTATCATCTAGTTCTTACCTTGTTTACATTTTCAAAAGATCAGTGATTCTCAGTATGTTTTTTACTGAGTCAGGGCTCAGTAACAGTGGTTGACGTGGCAATGCTGTGGTATGGGGGAAAGGGATCCGAAAGGACTCCAAATGATTCTGCTGCTCGTCCCTTGTCTTATGGTCAATACTCCCGAACCCTCCGTACTGCCCTCCTACCTCCTCATGTGTTGGATTAGATTTATTACAGCTGCTGTGGACATGGTTGCCTAAAGCTGTGGAATGTTTTGCTAAACGCTGCTGGTGCAATAGTACACATTAAGCTTATAATTCCCGTTGTTGTTTTCTTGAACCCGTTCTTTATACTTAGTCTTTTACTCACTTGATCACTTTATGATTTTGCACTTTGACATCCTGTAGATTCATTAAGAATTTTTACTCCAAGCCCCAGAACTTTGTTTAACATCATGATTAGCCAAATTGTTATTGTGTTTGAGCTAAGTGGTGACAATGTATTTGATTGGAGCCTTGTAATTGTTATTTTAAAATCAAAGTAATGGATTTTGATCTCAGAATAAGAACATGATCCAAAAGAATAATAATGATAATAATTAGAACAGCAACCAATTAGGAGAAAATAAATGCCCTATCATGGACCAGAGGCCCTATGTGCCTGGGCCCTGCCTACCTGTGCAATCCCATCTCCCAACCCACATCTACCCTTCCCTGGATTAGCCTCACTGCAGCCTTCCGGTTTCTTCTTTCCTGTCTTGGGAATTACATGCATTGTTCTCTCTACTTGAGAGCTCCGCCACTGGTGTTTCTCTTGGTTAGCTCCTTCTAGTCTCACCCACAGTCTCACTTTGCTAGGGAGGCTTTCCCTGGCCACAGCATCTAAAGTCATCTCCTTCCACTCCACCACCTGTCCACACAAGCACATCACTGTCTCTCACAGCATGCTGTTTGTTTCCTTCAACGTTAAGAAACCTAAGTTGTGTTTCCTTGATACTTGTCCATCTTGCCCAATGGCCTCTAAGCTCCATGAGGGTGAAGATTATACCTGCCCCATTTGCCACTGCAGCCCCAGTGCTTTCCTGGGACCTGGTATTAAGTGGATGCTCAATACATATTTGTAGTTGAATTAATGGATTATTTGGAAGTATCATCTTTTTCCCAAGCCCATATCCAGATAGCCTATGCTTAGTACTTCCTGAGTCTATTTGTGATAACATATGATCTTCCAGTGGTAGAATTTAACCAAGCTGTGCTGACTTTTCTCAGGCATATGAAAGATCAGAATAAGAAGGTGGCCAACCTCAAGCACAATCAACAGTTGGAAAAGAAGAAAAATGCTCAGCTACTAGAAGAAGTCCGCAGGCGAGAAGATAGCATGGCTGACAACTCACAGCATTTGCAGGTAAGCACGGGCTTCTCTTCTTAATCCCTAAATAACTAGAGATGGACTCTCTCAGAAATGTCACCATTGCTGCTGGAAAATATTCACAGAAATGGTGGACTTTCCCTTTGCCTGGGTCTAGCACTAACAAGGAACCTAGTAGGTCTTTCCCAGGGAGGGTCATCATTTTCAGAATGGTGGCCATGAAAAGCCAATTATGGTAGAGCCTAGAAATACAATGCAGAGTCTTTTGGTTCCTGTAACTCACCTTAAAAGGTAAGGGCTGCATTTATATAGTTGGCAAGAAACTTAAAACATAGAAATGTCTTCGTTTTCAATTTATATTTAAATTATTTTGGTAATAGAAGAAGGCAAATGTGTGTGTATTATCACAGAAGGTATTTGGGTGAGGATGCATTCAGCTGATCCCAGACAGTTTACAAAACCAGTTTTGTTTTGTTCAAGACTGCGAGGCTCAGGCACAGATCATTATTCTGTCTTCTCCGTGAATATAGTTATCTTTCAATGGACAGTTCTATCTTAGAAACAAACCAACTCACTGGAAACACCAATTTTTCCTCATTAACCACCCTTATTTTTGGCCAAGGAGTGCTCCCCATGTACTCAATAAAACATTCAAGTTAAAACAGGGCATTTGCTTTGAAGTTTCTTTATTTATTCCAGGGTGCCTTTAAACAGAGCAGTTCAAGTTGGCTGGAGTTCATGTTAAAGTTTGGTTATTAATTAGTGTCTTTCTCCAGTCATATATTAGGTTTCCTCCTTGGAGACAGGAGAAGTTAGGTAATTTCAATATGTACTCATAGTTCCTCTTTTTAATTGGCCAAAAGAAAAATCAATAATTATTCCAGAGTAGGAAATACAAGGAAATACCTTGCATAGGGCATGGCACATGGGGACTCGTTAGTCAATATTAGTGGTTTTTTTTTTCTCTGTGTCCTAGACATGCCTTCTGGTGTCACTGAAGGCCCTTTACATTGATGCTTGATTTGGAGTGTTCACTGAATAGTGAGACAATAGTAGGTGGGCCCAGAACTTTTTTTTTTTTTTTTTTGAGATAGAGTCTCCCTCTGTCACCCAGGCTGGAGAGCAGTGGCATGATCTTGGCTCACTGCAAGCTCCACCTCCTGGGTTCACGCCATTCTTCTGCCTCAGACTCCCGAGTAGCTGGGACTACAGGCGCCCGCCACCAGGCCCGGCTAATTTTTTTTCTATTTTTAGTAGAGACGGGGTTTCACCATGTTAGCCATTATGGTCTCAATCTCCTGACCTCGTGATCCACCTACCTCGGCCTCCCAAAGTGTTGGGATTACAGGTGTGAGCCACTGCACCCGGCCAGGTGGGCCCAGAACTTTAAAAAGGACCTGACGCTAGGGCTCACCTTGCTATGGTGTATTCTGTAAAAGAAGAATAATAATTGCATCTGCTTCAGAGTGGTTGTGAGAGTTAAAGAGTCAAGGCATATAAATAATTTAGAATTGACTATGCCCAAAATAAGCGTTCATGACTAATGGTTGTTATAACAAGGAAAAGGTAAATGAAACATTAAAAACGATTTATCTACTATATGCAGAGGTATTTCTACAGTTCTAATCTGATATGCAATGAGCATTAAAGTTTTTATCTTTTCTATATATAGTAATTTCTTCTTTTCTAAGGACACATCTAGTTAAGGAAATTAATGTCTTGTTTTGGCCCATGAACTTTTGTAGAGCAATATTTTCATAACGGGCCTTGATAACTACCTCATAGCCCTATTCATAAAAGATAGCATGGTCTGGAATTGCTTAGTTGCATTCCTGACCACCCCAAATAAAGGATAGCATTTGAAATGCAGTAAAAAGTAATCACGATTACTTTTGATGAAAATGTCTCTGGTTAAGGTTAATAGAGAGTAAACCTCCCACTTCCCTGGATTGTTAAGCAGATGTGCTCAGATGCAGTAATTACTGCCTTCCGAAAACAAAACTTTCTGGAGGCACTTGACTTTTTTAATATTGCTGTTGTTTTGAGCATTTCCTGTTTACAAGTTAGCCTGTTAAGCCTTTAAGTGTCAGTCAATCGGGATTTAGCCTGGCTGGTTGGTGGTTGTGGCACTGGCACCTGTTAATTTTGATTTATTCTACACAAGCATTTGGTAACAACTGGGTACACTGGCTTCATGATTTCAACCAACCCAATAGGTATTATATCCAGAAAAATATAATGTAGGGTATTGCCTACAACAATAATAGCTAGTGGATCAGGCTTCAAAGAAGAGCACCAAGAGATTCAACTAGTTGGTATGAAAGTTGGTAACAAAGTTGAATGAAGATAGAGTGATTATGCTTTTTATTGTTCAAACCAGAACACAAAAGGCATAGACAAAATCTGTATCACCTCAGTCAAACCTAGATATATAGCACAGTATGAAACATTTTACAAATCCAGTCTTCTTTATTTCACAAGTGTATAGTTTTCCGACAGAAATTGCAAACTCAAATGCTTTCAGGGTCTAGGCTTTTAACATAAGAAACAGGCTTGTGTGTAGGAAAAATAATGTTGTCTGGTTCTTTCTGCCTGTTTTTTATGGTTTATTTTTGGTAGAGATGTGTCAGTTAGCAATTGCCATAATAATGCTGTGCTGTGCAACAAATCACCCCAAAACCCAGTGGCTTTATAGTACCAATAGTTTATTCTTACAAATTTGCAGGTTGACTAACTGGCCCAGCTGCTCTAGGATGGGTTTGACTGGGCACTTCTTCTACTCACTGCACATCTGTGGTGGTGTCTGGGGTAGCTCTGTTACACGTGTTCATTCTGAGGCCAAAGAGGTGTGAGCAACCCAGGGAAAACTCTTCTAGTGACAGTTGCTGAGGCACAAGAGAATAAGCAAAACATGCTAGGCCTCATAAGGCCTAGTTTTGAACTGATATTGTGATTTTCACCCTTTGCATTGGCCCAAAGCAAAGCACATAGCCAAGCCACAGATTGGAAAAGTACACTCTACTCACAAAGACAAAAATGTATGGGAGTAGATACGAGGAGAGGTGAAGAATTGAGGCCAATCATTCAGTCTATCAAAAAAGACAAGCCCTGGAGAAGTATTTCTCTACTATAAGAAAAATAGCATATGCATAATGAAAAAGTTCAGCTGTGGGTGGCCTTAGTGTGTGGATATACTTGAGGGTGGTGGGGAGCTGTAGGGAACTCAAGAACCCTTACTCATCTAAGGGAGTAGTGGCTACTACGCTCTGGTTGAACACTGCTGTAAAGGTGGGCCTAGGGTGGTGGGACCTCCAATTGTCCAAGATAATCCATAAAATGGGAATTTGTATGTGAAATCTGTGGATTTTAGGAAGTTAGTTGAATTTTTAAACACTCTGGGATCCTGTGAAGCACATGTGCACATGAGTTGCCCACTGGCTTGTGGCCTCTACTGCGTGGCTTGGCACTCTGATCCCTGTGGGTCTACATAGTATAAATGAAGTGACTAAGAATACACCCTAGTTAGCCGAACTTGACTCATTGGAAAAAGGTGGCAGTTTAGTATTTGTCCTGAGTCCTCATTTTGTTTGAAGATACTTGAATTATTGTTTTTTAAAGGAAATCGTCCACAATCTACAGGAATAGGGAATGTTCTTGATTTAGCTTCTCAAATCATTTTTTGGAGCATTGACAAGGAGAACAGGAAGGGAAGGATGCAGAACCATGGAGTTGAACTGGCCAGTGTTCAAATACTGGCCCTTATTATTATTAGCTTAAGGCCTTGAGTATGGCAGAGAATCTCTCTGACCTTTACTTTTTTCATCTGTAAATAGGGATTGCAATCTTTACCTCCATGGGTGGGTTAAATAAAATGAGGTTTGTGAAAGAACCTAGCACAGTACCTGACATATGTGGACTTCAGTTACTAGAGTTTTCTCCCAGAGAGACTGATAATGAGCTTTTAATCATAGAAGACAGTGACCATTGGGAGTATCAACCAACAAATTCTTTGCAACTATTTTACACTGATGAGTAATACAGATATAGAACACACACCAGTAAATGGAAATTCCCAATAAAGCATTAAAAAAACATTTTGGGCAATAAGGAGGAAAATTAAAACATTCTTCAAGTTAATGTTGAATTGTGTGTGAAAGGTGGATGTGAAAGATCGTGATTTTCTTGTATAATTCTGCAGAGCTTTTCCCAGAACACAGATTATAGGGCATGATATTTATGTCTGACCTTGGGGCTTTGGGCTTCTGTGTGTCCCATCAGAGCCCACATGGAGGTTTTTCAACAAGGTGTCTTTCTGGAGATTCACACTAAATCGTCATTTCCAGAATGGGATGCTTTTTTTTTTTTTAAAAAAAGCTCTACCTATTTCTCACTGAGTAAATATGCCAATTTGAAACCCCAGTGGATATCCTTGTAGATTTTGGCTGCATTTTTCCATGTGTAGCTTATCGAGTTAATAAACTAACTTTCTAAAAAATGCACAAGCCAATGTTTTATGCTCCTTTTCTGTTATATGTCTGCAGAATTCTCTTCAATTTATTGCCTGAAAACTAAAGTCTGTTCTTGTGTGCTTCCGTTTCCAAATTATAGGTTCCCAGGGAACTGTAAAGTTTCTTCTCTGCCCGTGGTTAAACCCAAGTGTGATCACTTTAAAAAAGGCAAATGAATGTTTCTGCATTTATTCTTGTCCTTTTAAATAGAATTCTAAAAAAAAAAAAGAAAAAAAAAAAAAAGAAAGCCTACGCCACTACAAAGACAATTTTATTTTTTAATTTGTGCAACCCTGTACAGCCAATATCTTTTTTCGAAGGGGACTTCCTTTACTTTCCTCCTCCAATTAGAGTTGGAATCAGCTAACAGAGGAAGTGTAACAAACAACATAAACCTCAAAAATGCATAGCTTTCAGCAAAACGTATAGTTCATTATGGAGTTCCCAAGGTTTGCTAAGTTGTTTCTTTGCAGAAGGATGTGTATATCTTAAGCAGCAATTTTTTAAACTTCATATCTATATGTTCATCTCTCCAAGTCACTAAGTTAAATTCATTTCTTTTTCAATTCCCTGAGCTTAAAATTGTTACTTTAACTGTGATCTATGTTCATGTGTTATGGTACACTTACCTAAGTACTGCCATTAGAAGAAACCTGACCAGCAGAGTTAAGAGATTCATCATTGTCAAAATGAGTTTATTTAGTTCCTAGTTTTCCATGACTGTTTGGTAGGCACGGTGTAGAGTGATTTAGGGAGGCTCCATTTCAGCCATCATTTTCAACATGTGGAAAAGATGAGAAAGGTCATCCTAATCCAGGTTTAAAAAAGAATCCACATTTGTTTAAATTTTCATTAGAACTTAACATCATGATTTGTTTTAAACACTGTGAAGTGTTTTATTTGTTTGTTTTACAGTTTTCTACCTTGATGGGTAGAGATTGGGAAGTTCCATTAAGTTATGGATAAATCCTATCACATTGTTGAAATGTGAACTGACCCTCATCTAATTTTTTCAGACTCTGTTCATGGTTTCAGACGAAGAGAAATACTCAAGTATTTGCTAGTCTGCAGAGGACAAGGAATGTTGACGAGTAGGACTGAGGGTCAGCACAGGAGTGCTTTCTTTCCTTGGGGATTTATTTTGACGTTTGTTTTTCTTTCACACCATAATCCCCCACGAGCCAAAAAAACGACTTTTGTTGTAGCAGGCCCATGTAGGCAGTCTCAGAAAATCTTATTTGACAATCAGTTTCAGGTAGCCTTGAGTTAAAGTCATTACTCTTTGTAGTAACTCATAGACTGTCACGGGTGACAAGACATCCGGTGCAATGTATTTGGGAAGTAACTATTTGTTAGAAATGTTCCAAGAAGCCAAGTGCAATCAGGTAAATAAAACTGTTATATGTGGAGTTTTTCTTCTTTCCTCCCAATAAAGTATGACTTGTTTTTCCAAATGTGCAGTAACTTGCATATTTCTTCTGAGAAACGTCTCCTGCTTTTTCCTGTGGATTTCTGACCTAATCCTCCACTTCATATAGCCCTTCTGTACAAACACAATATATTTCTATGGAAAAGAGAGGTTTACCCTTAATCAAGTGTTGCCTAATCTACCTACTAAATTACCCCCTGAAGACAGAGTGGAGTTCATTATTCTTTTCCAAAGGGTTTTCAGGTTTCACCCCATTAGTGGCTCTTTAGCAGTCCTTGGCAAAGTGAATGTTTGTTTGCTGAAGGCTGAAGATCCTGCTGAATGAAATGCAACGTATTTCTCAGATGTAATCATTGTTGTTATGGGGGTAGAGTTTGAAATGACAAACTTTGGGGTGGGGGATTTGGAAAAAGAAATCTTGCTTGAATGGTACAGTAATCTCTTATTTTGAGGGGGCTTTCTAAGGAAGCTCACACTATTTTTTAGATGTTATTCTATTTTGTGCCTTTTGGTCCCTGAAATAGAAATCAATAAGGGAAAATCAATAAGTGTTCATCCTTTTGTGAGCTCCAGTGAAAACTAGAAGCAGACGTGGATCCTTTCCTAAAAGAAATGCCATGTTCAGTTCTAAGGAGAGAGAAGGGCTAGGTTTGTAGAGTCTGTCTTGCCTCTGTTTATCCCTGACTCTGATCTATGGGCTTATTTTGAGGTGAAGCTTGAACTATAAACTGGAGACCCCATTTTTGTATGTTCATTAAAACCACTGCTGATGATTCGTTTAGTCGATAACAAAACAACAGCCCATCGAAGCCAGAGCCCTGTGTGCTTTCTAAATTGCTTTCATGGGGGTGATCTTCATGCTGGATCCTTTTTCTGGCCTTGAGGATTGGTAGGGCCAGTTTATCTATCTTTATTTTATAGATGAGGAAACTGAGAGTCAAAACAATTGTTCTGTGACTGGTCTGCAGTTGTGAGTCTCATTGAAGATAAAGCCTTAAGGAGGTACCAAAAGTTTGAGAGTTCTTTCTGTGAAGATTGGACTAAGCCTCAGCTTTTGTACACTGAAAAAAAAAAAAAATGCTTCCTCAGGCAAAAGATTCTGAACCAGAATCATGCTTCAAAAACCACTGGGAAGCGAGACCTCTGAGGTGTGTGCTTGGGAGCATCTATATCTTCTTCTATTCCATTTCACTCCATAGCACGTGCAGTATCATTTTCAAAGTAAATACGGTGAAGGCATTACTGAAGAACCCATACATTGAAAGCAAGGGGACTGGGAGAAGAAAAAAATTCTGACAGCACACCTTCTTACTTTTTCCAAGGTAGAATTTATGTAATAACTCACACACAGGACTTGTGTAATCCCTAGGGTGCAATTGTGTTCAACATGCATCAAAAGGGCCAGTCTAGTTAAACCAGCTCTCCCTGGCCAGGATAATTACCTCAGGTTTACCCTGAGTTATCGCTACCAGAGGTTAGTCAGGGGGGCACCTGCAAATCACAGTGCATGACACGCTGACATCAATAACCTCCTTCCAATATCTCAAATAGATGCTGGTATTTCAGCACATCGCTGCCCAAGGCAGAGATCTGGGCATGGTTAGCTCCTTAAAATGTTAACTTTGACTTATGGCTTGTCCAAAGCATTGCCAAGCTATATATTCAAACACTCCAGATTAAGGAAATGACAATCAATGACACAGGCAATGATTTAGATGGAAATCTTGCAAAAGGAAAATACAACTATTAAATCTGTTCCTATTCACTTAATCATCTCTCCTGTAATACACATTTGGGAAGTTGGTAACTTGAATTTATGACACTGTTAATTTCTTCTCTGCGATTACACTTTCCTTCTATGTCTTATTTATGTTGCCTGGAAAAAGCCCTACAAGGTTTAAACAATCATAAGTTTTTCTTACTAGAAAGGACCTTAGACTTCATTTAGTATAAGTTCCTTGTTTTGCTGATGAAGGAAGTAGGGCCCAGCAAAGGGAAATGACCTGCCCATGATCCTAGAGGGAGTTATTGGCGGAGGGGAGACCAGATACCAGGCCTTCTGCATCCTTGCCCAGTGCCATTTGTGCAGCCCACTGGTTCCATAAGGTAAGACTACCTTTGGTAGGATTTGAATGGTTAAAATCTTCAAGCCTATACCTAAGGCTTATTCTCCTCAGCACTGGGTATTAGACTGAGCATCTAAAATTACATAAAATTACTTAGTTATTGTGAATAAACTAAGCTTTATGTATGTTTTATAACAGGATATTCTATCATTTCCTGTGCCTCTCTTATGTCTTTAAAACTAGGGTAACTAAAGAAGTAGTAAATCGGTGGTGGAGATAATTACTGTGAGAACAGACTGCAGAGTTTAGGACTCTTTAGATGATAAATAAAAATTAGTTTAAGTTATTTATATCTTTGCCACTTTTCTCCATCCATAAAAGGATGTCACCCATAAAGAGAGTCAGGAAGTCTCTTGTGATGGAAAACAAGTGTGGATATTTTAGAAAATTCAACCAAAAGAATGATAGCTGCTTTTTATTGAACAATGAGTTAGGCCAAGGATAATGTCTTCAGTTGTGTTCCCTGGGAAATTGAGACTCTGAGATGAACATGCAAGAAGTTTATTGAGAGTACTCTCAGAAAGGGAGGGAAGCAGGGTTAGGCACAGGGAAAAGCCAAACTGTAATGTAGTTGCAGCAAAGGCCTTAGCAGTCCCTGTCAGTTGCTCTGTAGCTGGGATAGTCATTTGGAGGGCTGTTGACCCTAATTGAGTCAATGGAGGTGGGCAATGCCAGGAGAAGGGTGTAATCTTAGACAAAGCAGCTCTCAGGGAAAGCACATCCCTGGCACTTGGAGACAGTGTCTTGGTCCTAAGGGGTATCAGGGCAGTGCATCTACATCTACAGCAAACACCTGATGTGTCTGTTGCACGCTCTTCATTGACACCCATGGCAGATACATGCAACTGATCCCAAGACAAGTCTTACCCACCCAGCTTCATAATTCCTTTCAATATAAGCAGCCATTAAAAAGCAATCATAGTTGGCCAAGTTGCTGTGTACACACAATGAATTGTTTAACTGTCCCAACAAACTAATGAAGATGTTACTATCTTTGAAACCATTTTACAGAAAAGAAGATTGAAACTTGGTGATATTAAACAAGAGAAAGAGCCGATGCTGTTTCTCAGGTCTCAGTCATAAACTGGACACCTTTCTGTCTCCTGAGTGGGGCTGTTTCTTTGCTTGACTTCTATTGGGCACAGTAACTGTATCAACATGAAGATGCTGGTCAGGACCCTCCAAAACAGATAGAAAAGTAGGTGGCATAAACTTGGGTAATGGGGCTTTGGCATGGATTTTATGGAAAGGGATTAAGCTTTCTTTTAAGTAGTGAGTTAGACTTAAATGCTTCTTAAAGGTGTATAAGACTCTGCCTTCAGTTTATCAAGCATTCCCAATGATGTGTTTTGAGGACTTTTTGTGTGCTAGGCTCTGTGCAACCTACTGAGCTGTAACAAGTAAGACAAAATGTCTTACATTTGAATATCTCAAGATCTTTTCTTTTGACGAAAGATATCCTTCCCCCAGCATTTGATTTGCAGTAGCTTCTGAAAGTCAACCAGAACATGCATTACTGGGCTGCTGTGTGCTCTGAGACAGAAGAGCATTTGAAAGAGGTAACAACGAAGTTGTGGCTGCCGCTGGAGCCTTGGCTCTCGTGAGCCAGAACAGAAGCTTCTGGAAGGCCTTTTGGACCTCAGGTCATCCGTGGGTCTCTGAGCTTGAGTGGGTGAGAGATGACCGTATCAAGCAGGAAGTGAGGGGATCTGGTTTTTAGTTTAGACTCAAGTGATTTTTTTTTTCCTCTAAGCCTCAGTTTTTTCATCTACAAAAGAGAGGCTTGTATTGAAGTAAGGCCCTTTCAACTCTGAAATCCTGGCATCTGGGGACTAATTGAAGGGTGCATATATGTGGTGATTTAAAAGTACCTTCCAAGGGGGAGGCTCATGGGCCAACTGGAGAGGCTACTGCCAAAAATAGAACAGGCAGGTCAGGAGCAGGGATGTCCTTCTGTTGGGAATCTAGGGAAGTCAGTCTTCTTGGCACCATCCTGGTAATATAGAATACCTGGCTTTAAATGTAAGTCATTCTAAGAACTCTCTCTGTTTTCTATCTGGAGTGCAGGGTCTGCCATTTTGAGACATTCGTAGTGTGCACCAACACATTTTGTTTTCTTTAGAGCAATCAGTTATAATAATACATCCACCAGTTGTTACTTTTTTGGTGTAAGACAGATTAGAACTCTAACAGTCGGGACACAAGATACACAGTGCAGGAACTTCTCAGAATTGAGCCACCTGGCTTACAGACATTTCTCAAGGGAAGGAACTATGTGGCTTTAAAATGTAATTGTTTGTGAAGTAGATTATTGTTTTAATAAGCCACTATGTCAGCAGGGGCTATTTTTCTCCTAATTGTTCAGGTCATAGTGAGCTGTGGGAAAATAGAATAGAGACTAATTTGACTAAAAGAGGGTTGATATTGTCTAGATTCACATTTCACAAAACATGTTTATCAGTGATGGTTCTATGGAATACTACAAGGAAAAGGGGTTTCATTTGTCAAATGCCCCTGGAAAATAATATATACTCTTTTACTTTAAGAGTACTGTGCATATTAACATGTTAAAGACTCTGAGAAGTCCTGCAGTCAAAAGAAATGTTTGATATTCTTCAATTTAAAATTTCTCTAAATCACTTGACAAAAGGAGCCCTTTTCTTTCCCACTCGAGCATTTATTAACAATGCAAAGTATTAGCATTTTACGGAACTTGGGCAAATGCTGATTTAGGCAATTCTTGCTGATGATAACAGACATATGCAATTACTTCTTCGATTAGAGTTTGAGTTTGGACAAATTCTGCAGTAATACTTTATTAAGCATAATATTGTCTTTGCTGAAGCAGAATTCACCTGGATTGCCCCTGCCACTTGGTTGAAAAACAGCTCTGTTATAATGACGGGCCAAGAAAATTCTAATTCTGATGTACTTTTAAAGAATTGTACCTCATTAAGAAAGCTGACATAAAGCAAACTGAAAAATGTTTATGAAAGGTACAGTAATATTTTCATCTATTATTTCTTGATCCTGGAATCCACATTGATTTCTAATTACAAGCTCACATTATGCTATACTCCAAATCCAAATTTGATAATTTTTTTAAAAAAATTGATGAATGTTTTGGGGGAAGATGTAGACATTTTCCAGGTTTAAAAGATAAAATTGAATTTTAAAGTATCCATTGTTAATTGTCACTTGGATGCAATTTTACCTTTTTTTTCTGCTAAGGCAGTATGGAATATAGTGCTCTGGGCTCATGTTATGCTGTCAAAGTCAATTATATGGCTTGAAAATGAAGCACAGAGCGTCCCTGTGTCATTACTAGCAGACTTGTTTTTATTTTGGTTGTACTTTTTTGGCTGTGAAAGGATCCTTATAAGAAATTAGAAAACCGCACATTTAAAAATGTTAACAGTTAAACAATATGACCTTGAGTGTATGTCTCCTAGATGCCTGGGTCTGTTCAGAAATGGGCCTGTGATTTCTGAATGAACCGCACCTCTCTTAACCTGACTTAATGACGGCTTTACCTTTTACTCATCTTGCAAGGTTATTTTCCTCCTAGTTGAAATGAGGGATGAAGGTCATTCTTGACTGTTGCTTGGTTCACCAGAATACAGTTTCACTTTGTAGGAATTACCACATGTATGTTAGAGTCCAGTGGTTGAGACCAGGGTAGTAGTTAGAATGAGATCATAGTTAGATATGAAGTCTGGGAGATAGATGGCAGTTGGGCGAGGACATTCTTTTCTGTAATGCTTTTAATTCTCAAAGCTTATTATTTCCCGTATAAAAATAAGGACATAGCTCTATATTTTAAATGCTTCTGAAAATAACGTTTTGATCTATTCATTCATTCCACATCCATCATGTTAGGCTCTGAACGAACCTCTTGGCTTTTCGAGGCTAGGTTCTTCTCTCTTATGCCCTGTCTAATGGACAGAGAGAACCATGAAGACATAATCATAAGACGTGCTGGGAAACGTGGGCATAGGGCTTTTTGGTAGATTGGACTAAGCAGCACTATGAGTTTAAAAGATGAACCTTCTAAGTAAAGGCAGCTTGAGTTTTTCCACCCAAGTCAGCTCCTACAGCATTGCTGGGGCTCCCTGCATGTGTTTCTAGGCTAAGGGCTGGGCCTCTATCCCCGGTTCTGATGACCACTTCTTTCCATCATTTATGAGTCAGTAAATATAATCTCATGTACCCAAACGTAAGCCACCCTGAATACAAACTCATCTACTATTTCTCAAAGAGAAATTTTCAAGTTTCAATATAGAAACTTACAGAGATATAGATAAAATAGTCAAGGTATCTACTTATGATATTTATATTATCAATTTAGTTACATTCAAAATCACTTATTACACAACATGTGCTCTTTTTTCCTCTTGTGTTTCATGGAACAGTGTCACATGAACTCTTCACAAGCCTCCTCTGCCTAACACTGACTCCCTGGAGGTGCTTTTCCATCATCTGGTGCAGCCTTCCCTGCACCTTATCTTCCCCTCTGAGAGGTCTGACCCCCGTACCTTAGGAACTAATTTGTGACCCACTAGCTGGAGTCTTGCACAAAGCCACAGCCATCTACTCACAGATCATTAGCTTGTTTTACAGGTTTTGACTAGGTGTGAATATTTTTTTATCTTTTTACCAGGCCGGACTGTAATTGCTTTTTTTGTTTTGTTTTGTTTTTGAGACAAAGTCTCACTCTGTCACCCAGGCTAAAGTGCAGTAGTGCAACCTTGGCTCACTGCAACCTCCGCGTCCTGGGTTTAAGTGATTCTCCTGTCTCAGACTCCCAAGTAGCTGGGATTAGAGGCCTGAGCCTGGCTCATCTACTAACTGGCTTATTTTTGTATTTTTAGTAGAGACAGTTTCACCATGTTGGCCAGGCTGGTCTCAACCTCTTGACAAAAAGTGATCTACCTGCCTTGGCCTCCCAAAATGCTGGAATTACAGGCGTGAGCCACTGCGCCTGGCCTGTGGTTGCTTTTCTAAGGGACGTTTTTACCACATGGGTTAAGATCGTTGACTTCTGCATTGACTCCTGATGCTGTCACTTACTAGCTGTGTGTTGTGCAACAAGGTTGTTAAGTTTCAGATGATGGCAGTACTTGCCTCCTAGTGTTGTGTGGTCATTTAGAAAACAGCATCTGGCACAGAGTAAATGCAGGTTGATGCCATGATGATGTTGCTAGGATGCTGATGATGTCATGTTATTGTTCAGCATTTACATTGGTGAGGGCTCTGTAAAGACCTTACTTACCATAGCCTATAGCGCCTTGTGCCCTGGCTCTCTTTGGGACCCCATGTTGTCCTCCCATCATTTCCCTCACTGACTGCTTCAGCACTCCAGTCTCCAAACCCTCCCTTGCCCTTGGAACAAGCTGGTCCTTTGGCTAGAAGGTTCTTTCTTCAGGCATGTGTGTGAGTTACTCATTTCATGTAGGTTTCTGCTCCCATGTCATTTTCTCAGAGAGGCTTTCTCTGAATGCTCTAATTAATAGTTCTTGTCTTTCTTTATGTTTCTGTCTTTATCTTTCTTCATCATTTATATCACAGCCTAAAATAATAATGTACAGTTATTTGTAGACTTGTTTATCTGTCTTTCCCATGAGCACACAGGCACTTTGTCCATCGTCCCTCCTCCTAGAATGTAGGACTAACGTGTCCAAAGCAGAGTTGGCCCATGGTAGACATTCAGTAAATACTTTTTGACTAACTGAATAAATGAATTATTATAAGTGAGCAGAGTTGCAAATAAGCTTCCATAGCAGCTCTGAGGATTGGTAGTGGCTTCTCAGCATGCAGGAGAGAAGGGCTGAGGCTGTGTCTGTGAGGGAAGAGAAGAGTGCCAACGCCCATCAGCCCGTGCTGGGGACTCGGCAGAGAGCAGGAGTGTGTGTTCTGCCTGAGACTCAATGGAGACCTCCTTCAAAGGGAGGACCTGTGTCTTTTCAGTGTCTGATAGGTAATAAGATAGTAATTATTAATTATTCATAAAAGTGGGATACATGAATAACTGAATAATCAGATAGGCCAACCATGAATAAACAATGCACCATCTAGATTTTGTCATGAAGTTTGTTTGAACAGAGATTCCTGCAAGAGGCCTTCTTGTTGGCATTTGAAGATGTGTGTTATTGTTGATCTACCCTAGCTGTTTTTCATTTCTCTGTGAAGCTGCAGAGGGCACCTTTCTCATTAGAAGCTGCTTGGAATGGCTGTCTGGAGAGCAGGGAGGACAGTGTAACAAAGGGGCCAGAGGAAACCTAATTTCCACCCTGCCCTCAGAGCAATGGCCTTGTGTGACAGGCACCCTGTATGCACACATCTAGGGCACATGGCCTGCTGACTGGAAAAATGTTCAGAAAGATGGCAAAATGAGCCATCTGGTTCTCAGAGCAACTTTTTCTTCATATTTTGGTTCCCTAAGCGAAGCCATACTTTTTCTGAGTGTTTAGGTCTTGACCAATAGCAGTTATGTGAGCAAGGGATTTTCTCACTAGCCAAGAGTTTGTTCATTGTCTAACTGACAGATGGATGGAGTAATTGAGCTATTCAGCAAATGCGCCGTGGTCACCTGCTGTGTGCTGGGCTCCATGCAGGGAACACTAAACCTGTGTAAGCACTGGGACTACATCACAGCCACCATCTTCAATAGTCTAGTTTTTGGCACTCACATTACAAATGAATGTTTTCCTTCTCAGCTATCACCCTGTGGAACTCGTATTCACTTCCCAGCATGGCAACTATTACTCAAAAGCTTTCTGGAACTCCTCTGACCACCTCGAAAGCCATGCAAGAGATCTTACTCTTTTGTAATCACAACATGTTCTTACCTAAAGCCAGCATTTCCTATTTTGATCAGCAGCTTTATTCTCCAGACTTGGTTCTAAAAAACATGTGGCTATAAAGTTATGCTTCTGGCAGGGTGCTGTGCCTAACTCTGAAGATGGTTCCAAAGCTGTTTCCCAAAATGTCATGGAGTAAAGGCTACATCTTTGGAGTAGGTCACAGCCTCCAAGGTCACTGCTTAGAATGAGGATGGTGTGCACAGAGATGGAAACAGTCTGGCATGTTTTGTAACCTTATCTTTTTTTTCCCCAGACCGCATGATTTTTTTATTTGAAATGAAGCAAGCTAATTTTTAAGCATCATATAAATAATACACTGATTGGATTTTGAATTTTTCAAATGACTCCTTCTATACTGCAAAAAATTCAAAGTCATTTGTAATCACACAAAAACTTCATATTGCCAAAATTATGTAGACATTGTGGGTGATGTTGATTCCTTGGAGGCCTAAATTATCCAGAAATTTCCTGAGTTCTTCCCAATTTTATTTATTTGTCTATATCTGGATTTCATTTCTTTCCAGTTCCTCATTTCAGCAGGGAGGCTGCATATCAGTGGCCATCTCTTTTCGTTCTTCAATCTAGAGTTACATACGCCTGGAATCCTTTCCTTTTTCTACCACTTCACAGCTGTGTGATTTTCAGTTTGCTTACTCTTGCTGTGCCTCAGTTTTCTTATCTTTAAAACGGGGATAAGAAGACTAGCTACCTCACCAGTTTGTGTGAATCAATGACCTCTTGATGCAAAGTCATTATCACAGTTCTTTGTGCATGGGAGTGTACTCTGGAAATGACAGTCACAATTACTTTTGTCATCATTATCATTACTACACTTAGCATTGACCACATATTCAGTCATATTCTGATATGTTTTGTGGAGGTCATTGCTAATTTCAGGTTTTCTGTTAAACTTGAAATTCCTAGGGTTAAACTGTATTGAAGATTTGCATGCCTGTTCAGATAGTTAAGCACTGATTGGGAGAAAAATGCGAGATTTATGTCTTTGTATACTTTTTCCCAGCATCATAAATTTTTCAAACTTTTCTTAATGTTTGGCAGCAAGCCATACCCTCATTGAGTGCACATGCACATATGGTATATATGCATTTATATATATACACACATACACACACACACACACATATGTATATCCATTTTCAAGTGGTTTTATTTTCTTGCCATGAAACATCATGGCCTCCTTAATTTTGCTTGCTAGAGTTAGATGGCTGTATTTTCCACCTCTAAATTAAACACCCAAAGAATTTGACACATAGGCACCAAAGTGGCCACTGACTTCACACAGACAGATACTTGAGACAGAAAGCCCTTTCTTCTTTGTGCTCACTTGGTGTCTGGCTTCACCTGGTTGGGTAAAGTGAACTATGCGTAGGTTGAGCTAAATATGGCCTTGCATACCCATGCACTGGAGGTGGGCGAGGGGTTCCCGTAAATTGAGAGGCTGGACACCGTCTCCAGGCCAGAGGCCACAGGAGTGAGGTGACTGAGGAGGAAATGGCACGGCTCCTGTGGCCACGCGGTTTGCCTGCAGTTGGTTTGGGCCACATAGGGCTCTCCAAACGGACTTTGACGGCTACTTGGTTAATTTGATTGATGCTATGGGGAGGCAGGATCCCTGAAGAGTATTTATAAAGCCCTGCACATATAGGCTGCAAAGTCAGCCACAAAACCAAGCTAAACAAAAATTTTAGCTATGAAATAAATTTCAGAAACACTGTATACTTCCCTGTTGGTTTAAGTGCATACAGCTATCGTTATTCTTTCTTCTCATAGCTGAAGAATTGTGTTTGCTATCTTTATTGTTGCTTAAATTTTGCAATTAAAACTTGACTAACCAGACCCCATGTACAGCTGTTTCAATGAGAATTTAAGATTCTTCTCTTTGGTTTCATTTTTGCACGGAGGGTAGGCTTTCTCACTTCTCAGCCTGAAGGTTGGCATTTGAGATTGGGCACGGTTACTTTCTTTATTCTGTCTCCCTTTATTTTGAGACAAAGTCTTGCCCTGTCACCCAGGCTGGAGTTCAGTGGCGCGATCTCTACTCACTGCAGCCTCCACCTCCCGGGTTTGAGCTATTCTCCTGCCTCAGCCTCCCGAGTAGGTGGGATTACAGGCACTCACCACCACACCTGGCTAATTTTTGTATTTTTAGTAGAGGCAAGGTTTCACCTTGTTGGCTAGGCTGGATTCAAACTCCTGACCTCAAGTGATCTTCTCTCCTCGGCCTCCCAAATTGCTGGGATTACAAGCGTGAGCTACCACACCCAGTGCTTTCTTTATTCTCTAAAGTAATTAACAAGACCATTTGTCCTGGCCAAACCTGTATAAATTGCTTCCTTTTTTTCATGGCTCCTTGTTAACAAGTATGTATCTCAAGATAGTTTGTTCATTCTAGTTGAAAAAAAATTCCAGGATGACTCAGTCATCAGGGTTATCTGTTACTTTTGGAAGATTTTACTGTAGTTGTGTCAAGGAATAAATAATCCCATTGGACACTTGCTTTTATGAGTGGTAAATATATTGGGAATATATTTTAAGGGGTACCAGAAAGGAAAAGAAGGATGATTGTGAATTGAGAAGTGTGCAGTATCCAAGCTAAGATCTGATGGCAGAGCAGAAGCCAGCCATGCAAATAGTTGGGGGCAGTGCATTTCGGGTAAAGGAAACAGCATGTACAAAGGTCCAGAGGTGAGAACGAGCATAGCCTGTTGGAGGAATAACAGTATGAACCGGGCAGAATTACTAAGAAAACATGATATCCATCTCTTAGGGTTGTTATAAAGATTAAATTTGATGAAGTCCATTAAATACTTAGCCCCAGGCATGCCATAGCAATAGATGTCATAATAATAACATCATTATTGCCTTCATCTGCTTTAAAGTTCTTCTCTGTACATAGTAATTCTTAAAAATACTTTAACAGACATCAAAGGAAGGAGGCATTATACTTTTAGTGACTACGCAGGCCTTTTAGACCCTAGGTTGTCCATCATGGAAGGTTTTCTCTGGCCGAGCTTTGCTTAGACATGCTGTCTGTCTTCAAGCAGATATGCTTTGATTCATGAGTAGAGACAAGCAAATGGAAGTTGGATATGAAATAGTTATTGCAGCAATGAGAACTTATGAAAACATGAGAAGAGACTTGTTATTTTCTCTATTTACAGAACAAATTCTACACAAATCCAGTTGGTCGTTATTCCATAGTTAAGTTATAGAGTCCAAGATGATGTGAGTTGAAAAAAGAAGTAAAATTTTTAAATACAATGCAAATGCAAACAGCTTAAACACATGCACAGTAAATGATTTTTATAAGATGAACACTTTTGAACCAACACTCATGTAAGGACTTTGAACTTTTTAGTTACCCAGAAACACTCCAAGAGGTCTTGCTCAAACCAGCCCACTTCCTCCATTCTTTTTTTTTTTTTTAATTATACTTTAAGTTCTGGGATACATGTGCAGAACATGCAGATTTGTTACATAGGTATACATGTGCCATGCTGGTTGCTGCACCCATCAACCCATCATCTATATTAGGCATTTTTCCTAATGCTCTCCCTCTCCTAGCCCCCCACATCCCAACAGGACTCAGTGTGTGATGGTCCCCTCCCTATGTCTGTGTGTTCTCATTGTTCAGTTCCCACTTATGAATGAGAACGTGTGGTGTTTGGTTTTCTGTTCCTGTGTTAGTTTGCTGAGAATGTTGGTTTCCAGCTTCATCCATGTCCCTGCAAAGGACATGAACTCATCCTTTTTTATGGCTGCATAGTATTCTGTAGTGTATATGCGCCATGTTTTCTTTATCCAGTCTATCATTGATTGCATTGTTGGGTTTCAAGTCTTTGCTGCTGTGAACAGTTGCTGGAATAAACATACGTTGTGCATGTGGTCTTAGCATAGGGTAGATGATGTATAATCCTTTGTTTTGGTTAGTACCCAGTAGTGGGATTGCTGGGTCCAAATGGTATTTCTGGTTCTAGATCCTTGAGAATCACCACACTGCTCTTCCACAATGCTTGAACTAATTGGACACTCCAGCAACAGTGTAAAATGGTCTTATTTCTCCACATCCTCTCCAGCATCTGTTGTTTCCTGACTTTTTTAATGATCACCATTCAACTGCGTGAGATGGTATCTCATTGTGTTTGATTTGCATTTCTCTAATGGACCAGTGTATGATAAGCATTTTTTTATGTTTTTTGGCCACATAAATGTCTTCTTTTGCAAAGTGTCTGTTCATATCCTTCACCCACTTTTTGATAGAGTTGTTTGTTTTTTTCTTATAAATTTGTTTGAGTTCTTTATAGATTCTGGATATTAGCCGTTTGTCAGATGGATAGATTGCAAAAATTTTCTCGTATTTTGTAGGTTGCCTGTTCACTCAGATGATAGTTTCTTTTGCTGTGCAGAAGCTCTTTAGTTTAATTAGATCCCATTTGGCAATTTTGGCTTCTGTTGCCATTGCTTTTGGTGTTTTAGTCGTGAAGCCTTTGCCCATGCCTATGTCCTGAATGGTATTGCCCAGATTTTCTTCTAGGATTTTTATAGTTTTAGGTGTTAATTTTAAGTCGTTATTCCATCTTGAGCTAATTTTTGTATAAGGTGTAAGGAAGGGGTCCAGTTTCAATTTTCTGCATATGGCTAGCCCGGTTTCCCAGCACCATTTATTAAATAGGGAATCCTTTCCCCATTGCTTGTTTTGTCAGGTTTGTCAAAGATCAGATGGTTGTAGATGTGTGGTGTTATTTCTGAGGCCTCTGTTCTGTTCCATTGGTCTATATATCTGTTTTGGTACCAGTACCATGCTGTTTTGATTTCAAGAATAACCACTCTCCTGACTTTTGTGGTAATCTCTGCCTTACTTTCTGTATTAGTCTGTTCTTGCATTGCTATAAAGAACTATCTGAGACTGGGTTATTTATTTATTTATGTTTTTGAGACAGAGTCTCACTCTGTTGCCCAGGCTGGAGTGCAATGGTACATTCTCAGCTCACTGCAGCCTCTGCCTCCCAGGGTCAAGCAATTCTCCTGCCTCAGCCTCCCAAGTGGCTGAGATTACAGATACCCACCACCACGCCTGGTTAATTTTTGTATTTTTTGTAGAGATTGAGTTTCACCACGTTGGCCAGGCTGGTCTCGAACTCCTGACCTCAAGTGATCCACCTGCCTCGGCCTTCCAAAGTGCTGGATTACAGGCATAAGCCACTGTGTCCAGCCAAGACTGGGTAATTTATAAAGAAAAGAAGCTTAATTGCCTCACAGTTCCACAGGCTGTACGGGAAGTATGGCTGGGGAGGCCTCAAGAAATCTTCAATCATGGCGGAAGGGGAAGGGAAAGCAGGCATGTCTTCTTACATGGCTGCAGCAGGAGGAAGAGAGCGAAGGGGACGGTGTTATACACTTTTAAACAAGCAGGTCTCCTGAGAACTCATTATCACAAGAACAGCAAGGGGAAGTCCGCCCCATGATCTAGTCACCTGCCACCAGGCCCCTCCTTCAACACTGGGGATTACAGTGAGACATGTGATTTGGGTGGGGACACAAATGCAAATTATGTCACTTTCCTTTGTAATTTTTATTATCCATTTGCCTATCCCTATATATATTATAACTTAGCTTTGTCCACTTTTTTCTTTCCTTATTTGAAAGCAAGCTTCAGTTTTTTCCCATTGGAGGAACAGGAATGAAATAAAAGGGGGCATGCAAGGAAGATCAAAAGTAAATGAAAAAAATATGCAAAACTTGAACTCAGCTAGGGCTAGCAGGTAAGAGGAAGCTGCTTGGAGAAATTGAGGAGGGCAGGGCAGTACCTATGAGGGGTGTGGCTGGCTCAGAGCCCCTTACTTCTGCCATGTGAGGGAGTCTCTTTTGGAGACTCAGAGACAGTGGACAGCAGGATGGCAATGCTGAGCAGGAAATTTTAGGGGGAGCTCTGTGTTTACACTGTTCTGGAGCTCATCCTCTGAAGGAGTCTCAGCCATTTTCCCAAGCCCTGTGGCTTAGGGGAGGGGGCCCAGCAATCTGTAGACAGAAAAATTGAAAGAAAGTTCAAACTGGGAGCTTCTCTCTACCAGTTGAGGAAGAGGGACCCTGGTCAAGGAGATAGGGAGTACTCCCCACCAGAGAGGTTCACTGCTCATGTCAGGAACAAAGCAATGGTGGATAGTAACCAAAACAGTATGATTCTGACATAAAAAGAGATACATAGACCAATAGAACAGAAGAGAGAACCTGGAAATAAATCCAGACATCTACAGTGAACTCGTTTTTAACAAAGGTGCCAACACCTTTGGGGTGCCTTTCCCCAACAATACACTGGGGAAAGGACAGTCTCTTCAATAAATGATGCTGGAAAAACTGGATGTCCATATGCAGAAGAATGAAACTAGCCCCCTCTCTCTGCCATATACAAAAATCAAATCAAAATGTAGAAAAGACTTAAATCTAAGTTCTCAAACTATGAATCTGCTAAAAGAAAACACTGGGGTAACTCTCCAGGACATTGGACTGGGCAAAGATTTCTTGAGTAATACCCCACAAGCACATGCACCTAAATAAAAATGAACAAGTGGAATTACATCAAGTTAAAAAGCTTCTACACAGCAAGGGAAACAATCAACAAAGTGAAGAAACAGCCTACAGAATGGGAGAAAATATTTGCAAACTATCCATTTGAAAAGGGATTAATAACCAGAATATATAAGGAGCTCTAACAACTCTATAAGAAAAATAATTGAATAATTCAATTAAAAAATGGGCAAAAGATCTGAATAGACATTTCTCAAAAGAAGACATACAAATGGTAAACAGGTATATGAAAAAAGTACTCAACATTATCGATCATCAGAGAAAGGTAAATCGAAACTACAAGGAGATATCATCTTATCCTGGTTAAAAAAGGCTTTTATCCAAAAGACAGGCAATAACAAATGCTGACAAGGATGTGGAGAAAAGGGAACACTCATGCACTGTTGGTAGGAATGTAAATTAGTACAACTACTATGGAGAACAGTTTGGAGGTTACTTAAAAAACTAAAAATGGAACTACCATACAATGCAGCAATCTTACTGGTAGGTATGTACCCAAAAGAAAGGAAATCCGTATATCAAAGAGATATCTGCACTACCTTTTTACTGCAGTACTATTCACAATAGCCAGGATTTGGAAGGAACCTAAGTGTCTATCAACAGATGAGTGGATAAAGAAAATATGGTACATATACACAATGGAGTACCATTCAGCCGTAACACAGAATGAGATCCTGTCATTTGCAACAACATGGATGGAACTGGAGGTTATTATGTGAACTGAAATAAGCCAGGCACAGAAAGACAAACTTCTCATGTTCTCACTTATTTGTGGGAGCTAAAAAAAATTAAAACAGTAAAACTCATGGAGATAGAGAGTAGAAGGATGGTTACCAGAGGCTGGGAAGGGTACTGGGGTTGGGGTCAGGGAGTGGAGATGGTTAATGGTTACAAAAAAATAGATAGAATGAATAAGATCTAGTATTTGATAACACGACAGGGTGACTAGAGTCAACAATAACTTATTGTATGTTTTAAAATAACTAAAAGAATAGAATAGAATTATTTGTAATACAAAGAAAGGATAAATGCTTGAGGTGATAGATACCTCATTAACCCTGATGTGATGATTGCACATTGTGAGCCTATATCAAAATACCTCATATACCCCATAAATATATACATCTATGTACCCACAAAATTGAAAATAAAATGTAAAAGTACAAACACCCCTCCCATAAAAAGCAAAAAAACAAAAGGATGGTGCAACTTTGTGAGGTGGATCATTCCCTAGGGATTTTTAGGGAAGGAGAAGAATTGAGTGGGACAAGGCTTAATTTTGAGAAGTTACCCTGAGATTCTGCTTACCTTTTCAACTTTCCTAGTATGTGCCATTTCATGATCAGCCTCTTTATGGTTGTTAATGTAAAATCTAAGACAAACCTAAATGGGGTTTATGTTTCCTTTTGGAAGAAAGAGGAAGCTCTGGGGAACAGTTTAGGAATGTGGACCTTCAGATGGGCGAGCAACCAGTTACTGGGAAAGCTTCTAATGAGGCAAGTCCCCAAATGATCTGATAGCAAAAATGGAAAGGACAGGGGTCCAACTTGGAACTAATTTGCCCTCCACTCTCAGGGCAGTATCAGGGATCTGAATTTTATTTCTGGGGTTGCTAGTAACTAACTACATAAAAACAAATGAATAAAAAAAGCCTGTGGATGTTCCTTGAAGGCAGTTACTTGAAAAATATTTATTGAGCCCTTCCTGAGTGCCAGGGACTGTATTGGGCATTGGGTATTCTGAAGTCAACAAGATTACATGACTCCCATCTTCATAGACTTGTCTTCTAGCCATGGAGACCTGAAATAGGAAATTAATGAAAAACTTGTGGAGGGGCTGCCTGGCTGGAGGACCTGGCAGGAAGGGGCCATGATGCTTGAGTTCACCCTCCTAATTTTTCAGATATAGAGACAAAAGGTGATAAAGGAGGATGCCTTATTCGACGGAATGCAGTTTGCTAGTGACAGACCCAAGATTCAAACCCGGATCTTACTTCTGTTCAACTGTTCTACAGTCCATGGAACATAGGTACATTTCACAGGGCGAAACTGAAAGACCAGGAGCCTGTTTCTGAATATTATTTATTTCAATCCTTGATAAATGATATAAAATCTTTGTGTGTCCTTCAAGGTGTAGGACTTTTTTTGTTTAAAAAAAACAAAACAAAACAAAACAAAAAAACAAGCTCTGTTAGGGCAGCAGGTGGAATGTAGAAGCCAGCATGCTAGGTCTTGGTTTGAATGTAGACCTTGAATTTACTCCATGGGAACAGATTTTTCCAAGCCTCTGGAAGTTTTGCTGTTCTTTTTTGTCTTTTTCTATCTTCCATGTCTTTTTGAATTTAGTTACCCATGACTGGTAGTGCTTCAAATCTTCAACAATTCCATGTCATTTTCCCATAATCATTTGACATCTATTTAATGATGTATACACTATTTAAGACAACTTGAAAATATTTTAAAAGTTGTAGAAATAGCAATAATTTGTAAACCTAAATAGTATATGGGTGCCCACCCACTCAAATCTCTTTTCTGGGTGGGTCATTTGAAATATGTACTTACTAAAATTCCCTCTATTGTTTAAAGGTGCTGTGTCTAATGAAATACTACAGGACAGAAGCTGTTCATCTGAGGCATGGCCTGGTTGTAAAGCAAACAGACACACATGTGATATACATTTTATAGCTTTGTGTATTTTACAGGAAAACATTGAAACACAGTAGAAATACTACCGTGTACAGTAAAGCTAGCTTTAATAGTAGCATCATATAGTTGTTTGTCTCTGCTGGCCTTTTATTTATGCGTCCGTAATTATGATTTCCAGTACTTGTTACTAGGATATTTCCAAACTTGGTTTTGTCTTTAAATCTTTTCTTCTTGGAACTTTTTCCAGATTTCCTGTTTGCTGGGTGCATAGTTCTCTCTGTAATTTGGAAGATCATATTGGGGTATGGCTTGGTCTGGCTTCACAGGGACATGGCCCAGGCATCTGCCCAGTTGTCCAGGCCAGAAATCTGAGCCACCCTTAGTTCCTTTCTGTCTCTGACATACCCCTGTTCTCACATCTAATTGCTCACTGGGTCCTGCTGATTTTAGCCCCTAAATATTTCTTGAATCTGCAACATCCTCCTCATGCCTTTCATACCCTGACTTTGTTCTGATCTTCATCTTCTCTTGCTTAGATTATGCAGTGGCTTCCTGACCAGTCCCCCTGCCTTAAGCCCTGAGTCTGTTTTGAGTTACTCTCTATACTTTCTCATCACTGTCCTACCTAAGATTTTCAATAACCCTACCATTGAATGCAAGGCAAACTCTGAGGTATTTATTGGGACATTCAAGGCCCTCCATTGTCTTACCCTGACTTAATTCTCATCCCCATTTTGCACCAGAATCTGCCTCCAGCTTTAGGATCTGGTAACACTGGATAGATCCATTCTCTTTACAAACATACCCTGCTCTTTCTTTCTCCTGGCTCAACCTGCTCCACACTTACCCTGCTGTATATAATTGTGTTTGAGCAGTTTGTGGGAAGTAGCAACAGATTAAATAACCTTGTTTAAGCTTTGAACCTACTTTGCACCAGTCTCCAGAGAGATGTGAGGATATAATTCTCTGTACTGTCCTTAGCAAGGTAGTGCGAGTCAGATCAAGCTCACACGTGGAATCCAAGAGCATATCCACACAGGGTTCATTTTGAATAGATCTGAATCCTATATTTTAAAGCATCCAGCTTCTGGATGGCTAGAAATTGAGGAGTGACTCCCCTACTCTGCTGATCCATCTTTCAGGCTCCCACTGGGAGAATGCCTTAGTTCTTGGCTTTTAGTTCTAACTCTAAATTCTACTCCCTGCTCCCTCTCCCCACAACATTTCTGTGCTCTTGAATCCTTTCTTTGTGCCTCACTCCACCTTCTGCTTGGAGCTCTGCCTTCTGCACTGGTCTTCATTCAGCTATATCCGGGTCCACAGGATTTTTGTGGAGAGAGGAAGGTGATGCTCAGGTGGGACTGGAAATGGCTTTAAAATCTGAAGTTAGATGAAAAGAGAGAGTAAAAAGGCCCCTACAGAGATCTGGACTGAAGATAGAATATCTAGAACACTGGTTGGCCAACTATGGTCTGCGGGCCAAACCTGAATCCCTCTTGCCACCTGTTTTTATGCATAGTTTCATTGGAATGCGGCCATGCCCATTCATTTGTCTGTAGCTGTTTTCATAGGACAGAATTGAGGAGCTGCAGCAGGGGCTATATGGACCACAAAGGCCACAATATTTACTGTCTGGCCCTTGGCAGAAGACGTTTGCCAACCCCTGCTCTAGAAGACAGTGAGGCCTTTCCTGAAGGACAGCTTTAATTCTACTAGTATATTATATGTACCAGAATCTCTCTCTCTCTGATTTTTGTGTTGTTTTATCTAAGGTGCTTTTCTATGGTATGTGTCAGAATCCCAAACAGTTGAAAAGGCATGAACAGAAAGTGGGGCAAATCTGTCCCCTTGCATCTGTAATCTGGTGTCCCCAGCTTAATAATAACGGGTTTTTAATATGTAACATTTTAGTTTGGCTTAAAATAAATAGATTGCCCCCTGGATCACTACAACAGATAGATTTCATTTTGGGAGACAGCTCTGATTAATGGTGGCTACTTTAACCCTATGTTGGGAAAGATTATGAGGTCACAGGGGACTCAGTGTAAGGCAGTGCTGTAGTTGATTAGTGATGTCTGTTAGGGCTGGTGCATAGAAGAAATGAGCTCCATTTGTCTTAAGCTAGAGCCTTCTTCCTAAAGCAGTAGAAAATTTAAAGGCATCAATTGTTGTGATTCTGTGTATTACAACCTAGACTCTGATCTGAGGTCACTAAGAGGAGAGCCTCTACAACCCAGATTCCCTATATTTGTAGCCTATCCTGGAGCTGCAATTGAAGAGGCAGATTTATAAAAGCTATTGCTATTTATAAAAGCTTTTATAAATAAATTGAAAATAATTCCTTGTTTGCTATTTTATCTTCTGAGTCAACTCTTTTTTTATTGTGGCAAAATATATATAACATAAAATTTACAATTTTACCAGTGGCTTTAAATACATTCAAATTGTTGTGCAACTATCACTGTCATCCATCTCCAGAATTGAAACTCTATATCTGTTAAACAGTAACACATCAATAACCTCATAGCCCTGGTCCCTGGCAACCTGTGTTCTATTTTCTGGCTCTATGAATTTAACTACTCTAAGTATCTCAAATGAGCAGAGTCATACAATATTTTTCTTTTTATGTCTGGTTTATTTCACTTAACTAGATGTCTTCAGGGTTCATCCATGTGTAGCACATGTCAGATTTTTTTTCCTTTTTAAGGATGAATAATGGAATATTTTCCATGGCATGTATAGATCACATTTTGTTTATTCATTCATCTGTCAATAGACACTTGGGTTGTTTCTACTTCCTGGCTATTGTGAATAATGCTGCTATGAACAGTGGTGTATACGTATCTGTTCAAGTCCCTGCTTTTAATTATTTTGGACATCGACCCAGAGTGGAATTGATGGACTGTGTGGTAATTCCATTCCCAATTTTTTGAGGAGCTGCCACACTGTTTTCCACAGTGGCTGCACCATGTTGCTTTTTCACTGGCAATGCACAGGACTCCAGTTCCCCCATATCCTCACCAGTGCTTTTTGACAGTAGCCATCCCAATGGGTGTGAAGTGGAATCTCACTGTAGTTTTATTTGTGTCTACCCAATATCTGGTGATGTTGAGCATCTTGTTCAAGTGCTTATTGTGTTTCCTTTTATGAGAGTTGTCCATTCAAATTGAGTCAACTTTTATAGTTAATTCATACTGCTGTTTTCTTTAAACAGCAAGAGACAGATGCAGTTTCAGCTGGGAATTTCCCTGTGGGAGGCCTGGAAGGCCTTGAGGACAGTTACGTAGGATCTCTGTTTGATTGTAATTGCAAGCCAGGAACATCTGAGAGGAAAAAGATTCTAAGTAAAATGGGGATGTTTTGAAGCAACTGTAGAAATTAAGACAAAGAAAGAAAGGGGTAGAGGGAAGAAGAGCTGCTTGATGTTATTCTTCTGGCATCTTTTCTTCTTCCCAAGAGTGAGAGAAAGGGGAGGGGAGACACAGAGAGACCCCAAGTGTGTTGCTTCCGCTGGATTTCTGTTTAAAATAAGTCCCTTGAAGGGCTCCAAAGCCTCAAAACCCACAAGTGACATTTTTAGGACAATTTTTTTTTTCAGTGTGGAGGCCTTTGATTATCTCACCATAATTACTATCTTTATGATGTTGTTCCCCTGGGTGGCTATATTTTAGTGAAGCAAAGTTTGAGTTGGTTTTGTTAGAAACGTCACTCTGGGAGCATTGAATTTACCTTACTTCCAGTAATAAAAATAGTTTAAATTAAGCTTTAATGTACTTAAAGTAACTGATTTGAAACTATGTGGGTGAGAAGTATTCTGAGACAGTTGCTAGAAAGTTCGAGTCCACTTATTTAGTTTGAAGACTAAGTGACTAGAGGAGGGTATGTTTGGGAAGACTTCTGAATGAATACATTTCTCTGTATGAGCTAATGTGTAGGGCAAGGCAGTACGCCTGGGCTGATGTTATACAATCGTTAGAATTTAGCAAGAGCAAAGAGGTAGACAGAGTCTGATCTCATTTAACAAAGCTTCACTTAAATTAGGGAAACTATAGTTATGTTAACAGTAGAAATTATCTGAAAGAATTGATTAACCAACAATGAATTTGTTTTTAAGATGTCCCATTAAATACTTTTTAGATGTTCCCAATTGCATGTAATTCCTAGAGAACATGATTTTCAGTTATAAGAATTAATAGTCTCTATATATGGACTGCATTCATATTTAAATCTCCTATTAATACAAAACTAGTAGAAAAGTGATATGCTAGTTCTTTTCATTTTGTGGCTAAAATAAAATAAATTAATTTGCATTTTCCAACTTTGGCTTTAACGATCTTAGATGCCATTGCATTGTATTCATTGTCTCAGCATCTTGTTTTTTAAAAACCGTATTCAGGTTGATTGTTCGATTTGCAATGACAGAATTTTGAACTGTCATGTTGAGAATTCCCAGGAGAGAAGCAATCTCCAAACCTTGCCTCATAAAACTCTGTAGGACTGATATGTGTGGGAATACAGCCTTCAAATAAATGAATGAGGAGTTCAGTGAGAATCAGGAGGCAATTCTCAGAGCTAGATAGGACCCTGCCCCCTCTTCCCCAAACACCAACACCATCATAAGGATGATAGTGTTTATAAGAGTTTAAAGGGTCATAACTATTTTGCGTGCAGTTTTATTGGTATATTTCTATTTACCAGAGTTAGCCAGATTTCAAATTCATGTTGGTGGGTAATTAAGGTTCACACTGATTCAATTAAAGTCTTTAATCCTGTCAATTGAAGCAAATATGAACCATGTAGTTAATAATTTATTGCCTAATTGCACAAACACATTCACAGTCAGTTTTTACTTTAGTACATAAGCAGCAAATTGTGAGAGAAGTTTTAGGGTGTGCTCAGAGGTTTCTGCATTCCCACCAGAGCTGAGTTGTTATGATTCAGCCTCTGCCATCAAACTTAGCTCCCTAGGTTTGAAGCCCAATGTCATCACTTTCTAGCTGTGTGATCTTGGGCATGTCACTCTCTCCCCCTCCATTCTTCAGTGGTCAAATGGGATAACCTCATAGGGCTGGTAGGAAAAAACAATGAGCTAATACAAGATGGGAATTTGGAAAAGTGACTGACAAACACTGAACATCCAATGAATGCCATACAATTATGGTCATTGTTATCATTATTAACCTCCCAACTTCCTGTTTGGTTTTGCAGAATCACATGCTCTATTATTTAGAATGAATTTTACATTCAAGTGCTTCTTTGAAGTTGTATTAGAGGCAGATAAAGAAGCACTAAAGGATTCAAGTAGAATCCATGTTGATGTTTGCCATTATTAAAATAGAATTAAGATAACTAGATATGGATTAAATCTTATATAATATTATGCATGAAATATGTTGACTGTTACCTCCAGGGAGAGATGATGTCCTTTTCAGTGAAGCCCATCACCCAGATGCCTGTTGAGTTTTTGGACAGTTAGCAAAAATCCTTCTCACTTGGGGGTGTGTGTGTGTGTGTGTGTGTTAGTGTGCATGTGTGTATGTGCAACTAGATCTTCTCATTTAAACAACAGTTGCTGATTGTTGATGAAATATTTATTAGTTTAGTGCCTTTTTAAAACCAATTGTGAAATATTTCAAACATACTGGAAAATACAGAAAATAGTGTAATGAAATCCATTAACCTAACACTCAATACAAATTAAATTTTACTTAATAATTTTTTCATATTTGCATGACATTTTTAAATAGATAAAATATTTTACTCCATTCTGATTCCATTAATCTCCATTTTTCTCAAAGAGAATCCTCTCCCAAATGTAATGTGCATCCGGCCATACTAATTTTTATACTTATTTGATATATGTGTGTATTCCTAACCAATGTAGACTATTTTTGTAATTTTACTTGATGTTATGAATTCACAGATAATATGTGCTATTATTTTCTGCATTCTTAAGTGCAACATAAATGGCTTCATACTTTCTTCTTTATTCATTAACTTTACTTATTAGGCCATTTACTCAGTGGCCTCCTCCTTATTCCTTGAATGAACCGGGGCCCTTCCACCTTGGGGCTTTTGCACTCGCAATTCCCTTTGCCTAAAATGCCCTTCCCCTGATAGCCACTGGCTGGTTTCCTACCCGCTCAAGTCTTTATTTACGTGGCTCTGCCTTAGGGCCTTCCTGGGCTTCCCCACCTAAAATTGCAAGCCGGTCATCTCCTTCTTCTGCTTTATTATTCTCTTTGGCACTCTTCACTGTCTCAGTTATTACACATTTTACTTATTTTCTTCTTTACTGGATGTCTCCTACCACTAGAATACATGTTCATTGAAGATAAAGTTGTGAGGTTGTGGGGGTTTATTCCAGACACCTACAAAGTGTTCAATAAATATTTGTTGATTGAATAAATGTGTATCACTGCACAATTCATTTTAATTTCTTAATAGTATGTTTTTGAAGTTTATCCAATTGATACCTGTAGCTCTGTTTTATTTTCATTGCTGCATAGCATTCCATTGGCATCATACTTTTTTAAATGATTATTTTTAGAGACAGTCTTACTATGTTGCCTAGATTGGAGTGCAGTGGCATGGTCATAGCTCATGACAACCTCAAACTCCTGGGCTGAAGCCATCCTCTCACTTCAGTCTTACAAGTAGCTAGGACTACAGACATGTGCCACTGTGCCCTGCTAATTTTGAAACTTTTTGTAGAGATAAGGTCTTGTTATGTTGCCCAGGCTGGTCTTGAACTCCTGGCCTCAAGCAATCCTCCCACTTTGGCCACCCAAAGTGTTAGGATTACAGGCATGATCCACTCCATCCTAACTACATCATACTTTAAATATCCATTTTTTGGTAATGGTTGCCATATTAGTTATTTTTGTATTTTTCCTTTTGCAAACAATGCTGTGGTGGACATTCTTGAGCATTTCTCTTTGAGAAAACATATGAGAATTTATCTTCAGTGTATACTTGAAGATAAAATTCTTGTTTACATCAGGAATCTATTGCTGCATAACAAAACACCCCAAACTTACTGGCTTAAAATAAGGATTTACACAGTGCTGTGTTTTGGCATGATTCTTTAGCTAGTCTTCTTCATCTAGTTGCAGTCAGGTGATGTCTAGAATGAGTGAATGGTCTGATGTGGCCCCACTTACATATCTGGCTGGTGCTGCCTGTGGCTAGGGCACTTCAGATCTCCATATGGCTTCTTATCCTATGATAGGGTGGATCAGCTTCCTCACAGCACAGCATTCTTGAGACAGTGTTTCAAGAAGAAGCTTCAAGGCCTTTTAAGGCTTTGACTCTGAAATGCACACAGTGCATCATTTCCACCACATTCTATTGGTCTAAGCAAGTCCCAAGACCAGCCCAGATTTAAGGAATGAAAAGCTGAAAAAACTCGTGGTTATGTTTTTCTAATCTAGCACCTTGGGCCATAATTTTCACACTAACTTTATTCCATATTGCCAAATTTCTCTGTAAGGTAGTTTTACCAGTTTATTCCCTGACTGACACCAATTACTTGTTAAGAAGGAAGATATTTGGAGGAAGAGTGAGACAAAACAGATGCTCATAGATCACCCTGCCCCCACCTTTTTATTTTTTAAGACAGTAAACCCTGAGGGAGTAAGTCTCCGCTACACCTTCAACAAAACCTAATTCCTCTTACCCCTAGATATACTTTACATTTTCCAGATTACTCTGTAGCTAGAAATGGCCATATGATAAAGCTTGGGTCAATGGAAGTAACTTATCCTTTTCCATTTTCAGACCTGGCATATAAATAGCTTTGGTGTGATCTATCCTCTTATCTCTATTGATGTCTAGATACAGAAGATCGACTGATCTACTTCACTAAAGGATGGCAAAACCACTAGACAGAAAAAATTTGAGCTAGAAATAAACTTATAATAAGCCACTGAGATTTCAGAGTTTATCTGTTAGAGCAGCTAGCATTTTCTTAATCAAGGCAACTCTCAATGAGCAGATAGTGTCTTTATTTGTAGACTTTAGATCTGGATGAGAATTAATCATCTAGCTCCATTCTCAAAGATATAACTGGTATCCACAAAGCATTTGGAAAAATATGTAGCAGCCTTATTGAGATATAATTCACATACCATGCAATTCACCATTTAAAGCATACCACTCAATGATTTTTAGCATATTCACAGAGTTGTGCAATCAATTTTAGAACATTTTTGTTACCTCAAAAGGAAACTCTGTACCTGTAAGTGGTTATTCCACATTCCCCCTGCCCTTCCTCAAACCCCAGCTTCCAGTAACCACTAATCTGTTTTCTGCCTTTATGGATTTGCCTATTCATACATTTCATATAAATGGAATTATATAGTTTATAGATTTGCCTATTCATATATTGCATATAAAGGGAATCATATAGCATATGGCCTTTTGTATCTGGTTTCTTCTTCTTAGGACAATGTTTTCAAGGCTCATCCATGTTGTAGCATGTGTTAGTATTTCATTTATTGTTAGAAATAATGTTCCATTGCATGGCTATATGGATATACCACATTTTATTTATCTGTTCATTGGTTGATTTGGGTTGTTTCCACTTCTGGCCATTATAAGGAATGTTGCTATGAATATTCATGAACAAGTTTTTTTCCACCTGCCATTTTTTTTCTTGCAAAAATCTTGTTAGAAAGTGTATAAGGGTGTACAAACTGATTTAATAGAAGAAGTGGGTTTGAAAAGCATTTTATTTCAAACCATTGGCACGGAAGGAAAACTACAACAGGGGATCTTCATGATGGAATTTTGGGAACTAGTGAGTTAATGGAATCCTCTTCATTCTGCAGATTATGACCTAATTTTCATATGGCTTGTCTCAAATATATCTTGTTTTAAAAATAATGGAATACTTGCAATACAATACAAATGATACCTCATGGCTTTGCACTTTAGTGCAAAAAAACCCCTAGTACTTTTGATTAATTAAACCTTTTACTCATTTATTTAGCATATATTTCTTGAGTGCCCACCCCTGTCCTAAATACTGTTCCAGGTACTAGGAACAGAAAGGCAAGAAAGACCAGGTCTTGCCCTCATTAACAAGAAATACATGTTTTTAAAATGAACAAGAGAGATTGTAATATATGCTATGAAGGAAGTCAGCCAGGCCATATTATATACAGTGTGGCTTGGAGAGAGGCAGGAGGGCTACTCCTGAAGCTGAATAACAGTCAGGAGCCAACCTACAAGCACTAGAATGAGCGAACTCTAGGTGGCAGGAACAGCAAATGCAAGCTACCTGCAGTGGGAACACGCTCAGTGCATTTGCTGAACAGGCAACATACCAGTAGGCATGGACCTTACAGAGTGAGGGAGAGTGAGAGATGTGGGCGGTGTAACTTTTGATGACACTATACTAGCTCACATGTGATTATTAATGAAGAAGTATTTTTACTTCTCTGCTTGCATATTCTAGGTTCTATGTGATTTGACACCAACTGGAATCTTAGAGATAATTTTTGCCTAGTGTCCTGGAATCGCATTTTGGATTCCTTATGGTGTGAAAATCACCTGTTACAAGCACCAGTCTAAAATCTGTCAGCGAGGCAATAAACATTTGGAAACCCAAGAGTAAATCTTTCCAAAAACCTAGATTTTTGTGTAAAATGAGCCTAAAGTCAATTGGCATGCCAAGCATTTTATGGGAATAAATTAGGTGCTTTGTGAAGTACACTCATTCTTCCAGGCCACTGGGACTGAAATATTCTTACCATGCTGTTGCCACAGTGAGCTGAATGGGTCTGCAGTGGTTGAAGGATTTAGCACTCCTCTCAGAACGGCCTGGCTTGACCTCACAGCAGAGTTCATGCTCTGGGACTTTGGGTCAGCAGCTGTGTGTGAGTTGGGATGGCCTTATTACAAATACTATGAATATGCATGTTCTATTTTGAAGATATTTATTACTAGGAAGGACTTAAATGATTTTTTTGTCTTATAATCTGTCATCATTTTTTAAAGATTCAAATAATTTTTGGAGTCATCTGTAACTTCTTACATTTTAGGACCTTACTTATCCAGAATTCTTGCTCTCTACAATACAACAATAAACTAGGAAGTGATCACCAAGCCTCTGGATAGGCATCCCCCCAGATTAAGTCAGCTCCCCTCGATGACCTTAATTGAGCCTATTGTCTTTCTGCATACATGTACTGCTAATGAAGGTGGTTATCTTGTTTCCAATCCTTCAGCCAGTCAGAAGGTAGGAAAGCTGTTACTTGTCAGGTATATTGACATCCATAAGGATCAGTGGGTTCTTATTGTACCTCCCCATTAGCTCAAATGTTGTGTGTCTTTCATGAATCTAAACTCACTTTTCTCACAACCAAATGTATAGCTGTCATGTCACAGAATTTTATCAAAAGGCCTAAAATATTAAAAACACAGCCATTTCTTTCTGAAACCAAGGCATGTTATAAATTCATATAAGTGATTCTTGTGAGTTTGATTTTATATACTACATACCTCCATAACAGCCCTTTTTGTACTGCATTCAGACTTTTTTTTAATCAGCTAAAATGACCCTTTCTGTCTGTTCTATGGAAATGCCTTCTGTAAGCCAACAGAAGCGTCATAATCTTTGTTGGTACAGCAATGATTGCATAATTATATGAATTTTAAATCACTTTATTTTATTTTGCTTTAAAATGCTGAAATAATATTAAACAGCATAGGGTTTATATACTTGGTAAAGTTGAGACAAATATGGAAATTACTAATGTCCTGACAAATGTCCATCCTGAGACTTACTCAGGACACTATGGATATGAGCATTTCAACTCAGGTGGATCCAATTAAAAAGTGTATGAACTATGCAACAACTGCATAGGTTTTATAAAAGACTGGATCTGAAAGGCAAGATGCTTCAAAATTAGATTCTTTTTAAAATTTTTGGTTCTATCTTAATTGTTTGCTTTTTATATGCATTAAAACAATGAACTATGTTCCCAAACAGAGGACTGCAGGTATGATTAGCACTTAGAAGGAAGAATGTCCAGAAAGAAAGTACAGGTCTAGCTCCTCTCCTTCCATCTTGCAATGGTGGGTGTCTAGTTTTGTGGGATAAAGTTCAAGAGATCATCAAAATCAACTTAAGAAGTAGCTGCTTCATTTGTGGGCCTAGATTTCATGTGTTTACTTCTGCGAGTTGGAAAATGGTACAATGCATGGGCCAGTTGTTTCTTCTGGCCTGAGGTGAAGCTTAGCCAATAGGTCGCCTGCATCAGGGGAGTTCATGAATTCTCAGACCTTGCATCTAAGGACAGGACAAGCAGCAGGGTGATGACTTTCTAGAAGTGGTAAGAATCAAGTTGTATGTTTATCAACAGAAAGAGGATTTTGGTAGGAGTGGGTACCATGTTAAAGCGAAAAGCTGGCAGTATTCTTAAATGTTAAACGTGACCTCTGAAGTAAGCAGATTCATGGCCTCTGTTCTCTGAACTTCTGTTTTATTTTTAGCCAATAGAGAGTGTTAAAAATAATGTAATATTTAAATATAGGAGACCCAGTCTCCAGCACCCAGTTTAGCCAGGTTTGACATTAGAGGGAGTGAGACTAAGAATGGGAGGGGTTCGGAAGCCCATGGCTCTGGTTGGTGGGAAAGTAGCCCATACAGAAAGAACTTCAGTTGTTGACTATTGTCTGTGTATATCTAGAGATTTCAGTTACATCTTTGCATCAGAGTTAACAAACTTCATGAAAATAACAACTGAAAATATTTTTTAAATTGATCACTTTTGGAGACTTTTCTCAAGATGAGTATTCAGTCTCCTTGTTCCCCACCCCTGGTTCAGTTGGGCTATCTTTAAAAAAATTTTTTGTCATAAAGAGGCAAGAATATTTTATTAGTTTAAGGATAGGGAAGGAAATTGGAAAGTCCTGCTTCAGTCTAAGGTGGATTCTTTTTAATCTGTACCTTCAAGGGAGATACTACTAGAAAAAGGGTACAAAATGGTCTTTTACTGATGCAGTGTTAGCTAGAACCATGTAAAGAGTGAATACTGAGGCTTGCTCATCACTACGTTTCCTCCTGTAGATGACCGTTTGTGAAAAGTCTGGATGATGGGCATGAGCAAGGGGGGTGAGGTGGTGAGTTTAATGGACAGTAGTGTCAAGTCTTGTGTCCCCGTCTTCTTTCTGGGAAAGTCCTGTCCCGTAGATCAAAATTCTCCATTGGAAAAAGGCATCTTCCAATTGTCCCTTTTCTTTTTCCATAAAATATTTTTTTCCTTTTATAGAAGCAATTTTAAGTATAATGTCAGCAAAAAAGCAAGTTACAAAAAATACAGAAAACAAAAGAAGAAAATAAAATATGCCTCTCTTTCTGGATTTGTGTGGTTTTTCAGGAGACCAATTTATAGGTATGTGTGCTAAACCATAAAGATGTACATGTCCTTCGAACCAGCAAGTACCTTTCTGGGAGTTTCTCTTAAGTAATCACCAGGTCGTTAGCAAAGAAAATATTTAAATATGATTTATCTACTCTTACTTATAAATTTAAAAATTTAGAAATAACTACAAGACCCCCAGGAGGTGATTCTTATAGATTACACTGTGACCATGAAAAAACGAACTAGATCAATGTTTATCAATAGAGAAAACATCCATGTTATTTTGTCGAACTAAAAGGAAGGACCAGACTGGACAACAAAGCAATACCTGTCTCTAAAAAAAGAAAAATAGCCAGGCATGGTGGCATGCACCCATAGTCTTATCTACTCAGGAGCTGAAATGGGAGGATTGCTTGAGCCCAGGAGTTCAAGGCTGCAGTGAGCTATGATCACACCACTATACTCCAGCCTGGGCAATAGAACAAGACCTCATCTCTAAAGAAATAAATACAATAAAAAAAGAAAGCCATAAAATAGTATGTGTAGCATGACTGACTTGTTAAAAGAAGGGGCACTGGTGCAAAAAAGTTTGGAAGCCTATAAAAATGGCCATCAGTGGTCCTCTGGGTCCTGGGTTTGTGCTTGTGATTTTTGTTTTACTTTTCTTTCTCTCTCTCATACTTTCCTGAATGTTTAATATTAACAAGATTTAAATATGCATTATTTTTATAATTGAGGTCAAAGTATCAATAAAGCTATTTTGGGTTTGAGTAATGAGAAACAGAAAAAAAGCCCATGATTCATAATCGAGGGAAACCACTGTTAATTCCCGGATATATTTCTTTCCAAACAGCCTTCTCTACTATGTGTACAAATATGTATATATGTACATTTAATTTTGTCTCAGAAAGTTAGAATGGCTCTTTATTAGTTTAGAGTGATAAATATGACCATCAAGAGGGCTGGATTTTCACATAAAAGTAAATAGACACTCACACACGCACACACACACAGTAGGGTAATAATAAAGACAGGGCATTTGACTGTTCTTCAACTGCAGTGCCTTTTCGTTTTTTCTTGCTTCATTCTTAAACTATTTCAGTGTGCTGACGTCATCAAATGAATGCTACTATGTTCCCTATAAAATGATGGGTTGATTTAATACCCATTGGCAACCTTCATGGTCATCATTATCTTTCTCACTCGCATTGGCAACCATCAGGTAACACTGTAGGGCTGAAATACCAGCTCTGGGATATCTCTTCTGAGATTTCTTCTCTCTCTCCTCACCTGTGGGTAGGTACCACCACCTCTCACTCCACATCCCATGCTATGCCAGTTCTGGTGTAGTTTAAGACAATATTTATACCGGTTCTTTAAAACGGATGTCTGATCAATCCCTAACACCACCAATGAGGAACCTTGTACAGTCTTCCTGATTAACTGGTTCCCTTTGGTAGACCACTCCAGTGTATGGCGGTTCATTTGGATTTCAGCTGTCTGCATGCCCCTTTAAGCATTGTGTCCTTGCTGGTAGAAGGGCCATTCTTCCTCCTGTCTGTGGTCTGTATAGAGCACCCACAATCAAATTGCTCCTTTGCCCTTTCAAGTTTGAGTGGAACAAGGGAGACCATTCAGCTGGAAATACCTGAAAATTTACTTATATCTACATGAATGTGGCATTATGACTTATGATATTTTCTACTTTCAGTCCCTAGTGGTGATTTTATTTTGTGGAGGCGTTAGCAAAGAAATTCATCTCATTGAAGAAAAGGAATTTTAGTGTCTTAAATTTTTCCCTCTAACATATGAGAACCTGAAATCTCATTCATGCCCTGTGAAATTGAAGAAATTGGATATTTGGGAATGCAAATTGGTGGTCCTCCAAGCAATATGGGATCTAAAAGTGTTAAATCCTTTCATAAATAAACCTTGATTCAGACTGGAATGTCTTGGCTTGATCTTAAAGGTGATATTATAGGAGACATATAGCCGTTGACTGGCCTTAAAGATAATTATCTGCACATTCCAGTCTTAGTCTGCCATCAGCGGCAGACTAGCCGCTTACGATGAAGCGCTTTCCCTTACTAGAATATTACCTTGAGACAGGCCTCCAATGTTACATTTAGACAGGATGTTTATGAACCACTCTCTGCTTGTGGACTTTGTGGACTTTGAAAGCACTAGAAATCTGTCAATAGTGGCAAACGTTATCTTTCAGGCCTTCTAGATTTTAGTGCTGTATGTGTCTTAGCAATTTGGGTTTATTTCCCATTGGGCTATGTCCTTCTCTCTTTGGGTTGGTGATTTTCTTTTTTAAATTTGTAAATTTGGGTTTTGTTTTTTTAGACCTGTTCAGTTACATCATCAGGGTATGTGCATGTGAGTTTTTAGATGAAGTTGTGAAATAAAGTCTGTTCATGTGGATAATTTCCTTGGGACAGAGAGAGGGATGGAGCATGGGGAAGGAGGGAAAGGGGAAGAAGAGAAGTTCTCTGCTAGACTGTGAGCACCATGAGTGCAGGGATTGGGTCCCTCATACCTGGCATAGTGCCATAGTAAGTGTGTTGAATTAGTGAAAGAATTTCTAGAAAGCTTTAAACATGATACATTTTTACCTTCAATCCTTACAACAGATGTTACAAAGCAAAATATTCTAGTGGTTTTCAGACTCTAGAGCCTGACAGCCTGGGTTCAAATCCCGGCTCTGCCACTCATTAGCTGTGTGACTGTGGGCAAGTTGCTTAACCTTTTTGTGTCTCAGTTTCGTCTGTAAAATGGTAATGAAAACTCAACAGGGTGTTGGGAGAAATAAATGGTGTTGTAGACAGTTGTTCACACTCACAAGATTTAGATCCATGCATGGCACAAAATTAATGCCGTGCAATTGTTAATTAGTATTAATACTTATTAATTAGTTCTGGGGTATTGATGTTCGGTCTTAGGGAAACCCCTAGAATATTTTGTTTATCTCTCATTTCCAGCAGAGTTAGAAACACATATTTATATGTCTACATATATATATACACACACACATTAATGTTTTGTTTTTCTTGCTTTTTTTTTTTTTTTTTTTTTTTGAGACAGAATCTTGCTCTGTCACCCAGGCTGGTGTGATCTCGGTTCACTGGGCTGACTGCAACCTCCAGCTCCCAGGTTTAAGGGATTCTTGTGCCTCAGCCAGCCTCCAGAGTAGCTAGGATTACCAGTGTGCACCACCACACCAGCTAATTTTTTTGGTATTTTTTAGCAGATACTGGATTTCATATTGGCTAGGCTGGTCTCCAACTCTTGGCTTCAAGTGATCTGCCCCCCATCTGCCTCCCAAAGTGCTGAAATTACAGGTGCAAGCCACTGTGACCAGTCCAATGTTTTCTTAAAATAGAGTTTTACCTTTATCTTATAGACTAGCCATTGATTCAACCTAAACATAGAATATTTAGAGGAAAAACAACCTGAATACATAATGTGTATGTATGTGAGAGAGGGAAGGCTTTTTGTATTCACATGGACAAAATTCCTCAAAGAAATGAGGCCTTCTCAATATAAATGTTTTTCCATGTAAATAATTATCATTTGACTGAATTTACCCTATAATATTTGGATGCAAAACCTAACATCTTGTGTTTTCTGAGTCAAATTAAATGTTAGTTCACAACCCCTCCCCTCATCTGTCATGTTTGGTAGAAAATTAAGTCTCAGACTTTATGAGATTCCCTCTATGTCCCTCAGGGTTCTCTTAGTTTGCCCAGAGTGCTTGAGGGAAGGCCTGTGGTCTTTGCCCCAGGGTAGCTGCCCCTAGGATGCTCAGGGTCCATGCCAAAGATAGTTGCTGACACACTCCCTCCCATGGCTCCCATGGCTGCCTAAACCTTTACCCTTAGGTTTCAGTCCTCTGCTTCTTGTCTCCCTGCTCTGCGGAGCTGCTTGGGATGGAACGCACTTCAAACCCCTGCTGTCCGTGAGATCTACACAGCCACCGCAAGTAGAAATCCACATCTCTCCAAGCCCAGCTACTCCCCACTTATTCAAACTCATTCTGACAATTTGACTCCTTAGACCAACATCCCAGGTTCTTGGGAACAAAGACCTTTTATCTCTCCTCTGTCTCAAAAGAAGTAGAAAACTCCCCAGGACTCAAACTGTTGGCCACCCTCTGGAGCAGGAGAGGGAACTCTGGTTTTTAGTCTGTCCCGATGTGGCTAAGGAATGTTCCCAGTTGAGTTATACCAACACATAATTTCAGACGGCATTGTGAAAGAAGTGCCGCACTGAAACACGGATATGAAAGGATCTAGAGGAAGGCAGCTTGACCCTGGCATCAGACTGACTTCCTGTTTGACTGCTGGTCCTACCATTTCCAGCTTTTTGACTGTAGACATATTTAACCACCCTGTGCCTGATCTGTAATGTGGAAATAATAGTGGGACCTTAGACATTATTCTGTCCAGTAAGTGGGCCAGAGTCTGGCTCCAAGTGGGTATTCAATGAAGGTGAATGTGTTATTATTTGAGCTAGTGCTTTACCTCAGGATTGACTCTATGCTTATGTCCCCCAGTTTTCTCTGCATTACTCAAGTTAGCTTGTCCCTATGGCTAGAAAAGGTGGTCCTTGGGGCAGACATGTGACCCTTTTCTTCCTTGATGGTGAGCTACAGCAGCATCCCCCAGAACCTAGAGCACAGGAGCTGCACATGGCAACCCTACGTGTAGGAATTGTGGTGACCCCCCTGAGTGTTATGGATGGGGCTAGAAGAGGGCTTAAAACTTATCTAATTCATGAGCTCACTTTATAGCAAGGAAAACTGAGTCCCAAAGAGGGAAAGAGGGGAAGAGAGTGACTGGCCAGCTGGCTGCTCTCCTGTCATTTCTAACTCCTTCCTTCTCATGTCAGCATTCTTGGACTTACCTGCCAGCCCAGCCCACATCTCTCCCTGGAAGGCTTCTCCCTCTGAGCATTGCTCCCTGACTCTTCCTTTCCTCCTCTGTTCACTTTCAGTCTCTTGGAGCAGAATTCTGCTTTCTGAACATTTTCTGGCCTTTCCTACCTCCTTGTCCCAGCCCATACTGTTTCCTTGCTAGAATGCTCTTTCCACCGTCCCTGCTTGAAAAAATTCTAGTCATCCTTCAAAATAAGGCCTCAAAACTGATCATTCATGATCCAGATATGGCCTATAATGTGTGTTTCAATTCAGGCAGGATATTTTTCTCTTTGATTGAGGCACTGCTTAAAAAATAAGATTTTTCAGGAAAATTCAGATATGTTTGCTTCTTTTGATAAATCAGGGGATCTGGCCATGTAGAACCTGCATGTTTACATGGTGGAAATTAGCAGCAGCTAAAGGGCATTTCCCTTCCTGGCCAGCATCAGACCATGACGGTAACTGCTTCACCCTACCAACCTTTGAGGTGGTGACCCCTGTCATTTAAACTCTATCACTTCTGGGAAGCCTCCTCTCCCCACATGTTGCTTTTCCCAATGTATCGTCCCCTCTTTGTTTTTGCCTCTAACACTCTGCGCCTCCCCGTCTGCCTCTTCTGTAGCAGAGGTGGAATTCTGCCCTGCCTATTGTTGGTTTTAGTAAATAATACTTATCGTTTATGAAGTGCTTACTAAGGGCTAGGCACAGGGCTGAGTGTTTCATGGATATTTTAATCTCCAGTCCTCACTATGACCCTGAGTGAAGTGTGTTATTATCTCCAATCTACAAATGCAGAAGCCCAGAGAGTGTAAGTGGCTTGTTCAAGGTCACACAGCTGGTAAGTGGCAGAAAAGGGATCTAAGCCTTCATCAGTCCAAACTCAGCACCTGTGTTTCCTCATGTTTTATACTGATGGATCTCTCCCATCACACTGAACACTATGGGGTGGGCAGGAATGCCATTCTGTAATTCTCTTACATCAAATGCTTACAGAATACACATTACATCAGAGACACAGACCTCTGATTCATTTTCTCCAGTCAAACAATTAAGCATTAATGCTAATATGGGTCATTACAGCATCTAGAGCACTGAGTATGTACCTGATGCTGTTCTAGACACTTTATCCCGCAATCTCATGTAATCCTCACAAAAGCCCTGTGCAGCAGGGCATGATATCTCCATTTACAGTTAAGGAATCAGAGACTCAGCAAGGCAAACTGAGTCTTGGCCAAAGACATACAGGAGCAAGTGACCGTGATTTGAACTGGGATCTTTCTTAACTCTAAGTCCTGCATTCTTTCTCTACCCACCATGTTTTTGAACCACTTTCCCATATAAAAGCTACTAGCCCACTGATAAATCCAGCAAGCAAAGCCCTCTTGCACGTTTTCTCCCAGCAATGCAGGTGACATCACCACTACTTCAGCTACTGGTTTTTTCGCAGATACTTTCTGATTCACCACTGTGTGCTAGGTGTTGGTTGAAGGCCAGGGTGCATAGATGACAAGGCAGTATCTGTTTTCAGGAAACCTTACCATCAAGATGAAGACTGGGAGGCAAGCACCCCTATCATCTGGGCCATCACTACAGAGAAGGCAGGATTCCCATGCCAGTGATGTGGCTGTGGCATCATCATACTCAGCCTGATCATGCCCTGATTGAATAGAAATGAGCCAGGGAATCCTTTGCATAAATTGGTTCCTTTCACAGAGCCTCCCCCAAACACAGAAATACTCATCATCATGGAGTCTTTTTCCAGGCTGAATATTCACAGCCTCTTTGCCTGTAAAGATAAGTCTCCTGCAAAATCATGCTCATTCTTCCTTTCCCAATTAGAGGCAAGCCTACATCTGTGTTTGAATGCCCTTTGGAAAGTGGGCAATATTGTGTGAAGCGGCAGTTCTCAAACTTGAACATGCATCAGAATCAGAATCAATCAGAAGGGTTGTTAAAACACATATTGTTGGGCTGTATCCTCAGTTTCTGATTCAATAGGCAGAAACATGGGATGGGAGGATGCTGAGAATGTACATTCAAACAAATTTCCAGGTGAGGCTGCTGCTGCTGCTGCTGGTTGGGGAATCCCCTGCCCCCACTTTGGCAACCACTGGCATAAACATCAGTTATAATTTTTGCTAATTCTAGTTATGAGTCAGGTGAGTACTTACTAAGTGTCAACCATGTGCCAGGCCTCAGGATGGATATTACAAATACAGGAAGAGTAAGACAGACATGGAGCAAAAAGCCTTGTGAAGGAAATGGGAAGGTACATAGAAGGAGATTCTTAAGTAAAGTCATTTAAAATTGTGACACATGCTATGAAGAAAACCAACTTGGAGCTGAGATGAAGAATACCAGGGACAGGTGGGAGGCAGGCAGTTCTTTTATCTAAAGGGATTCAGAAGGGCCTTTGGGAGGTGGTGACATTTATGCCAAGACCTGACAGTTGAGAAGATGCCTGCTATTTGAAGAGTGTGGGAGGAGGGGGTTGGAAACAAGGCATGGTAAGAAAGAACAGATTCTACATGGACCAGGGTTGCATGGGGTGTAGTTGAGTAGGGGACTTGACAATACAGGGCCCTTGTCAGCTGCAGGAAGGAGTTGGGGTTTTATTTGCAAGGCAATAGAAACTATACTGCCTCTTTCAAAATTGTATTTTGATTTTGGAAGTCAATGTTTATAGGTGTGAAAATTCCTTAGTCTGCTCTGTTGTAGGGTTTTGGCTTCCTCTGCCTATACAAATGGTGACTTACCCTCAGAGTTATTGCTAAGTGGAAGAGCATGTGCTAGGGCCTATGGAGGGAGGGGGCAGGAGGGATGCTGCACACCCACCACTACCACCACCACCACCGCCACCACTACTCCAAACTGTAAGGTCCATAAAAAAAGTAAAAAGAATAACTTGTGGCCAGGTGTGGTGGCTCACGCCTGTAATCCCAGCACTTTGGGAGGCTGAGGCGGGCAGATTGCTTGAGGTCAGGAGTTCGAGACCAACCTGGCCAACATGGTGAAGCCCCATCTCTACTAAAAATACAAAACTTAGCTGGGTGTGGTGGTGCATACCTGTAGTCCTAGCTACTCAGGAGGCTGAGGCAGGAGAATTGCTTGAACCCAGGAGCCAGAGGTTGCAGTGAGCCAATATTGTGCCACTGCACTGCAGTCTGGGCAACAGAGTGAGACTCTGTCTCAAAAAGAAGAATGTGCAACACATCAAGACATAGGCAACAAGCTTGGTGATTTCTCTCCCTTTTTGTTCATATTTGGAAACTGGAGCTGCTTTTGTTAGACTAGAGAAGTTGCATCCGGGGAGAAAATGCTCTTCCCATGCTCATCTTTGGCTTTTAAAAGGTCAGCTCTGTTGCCAAACATTGTAAGTTAAACCTTAGCAGGAATGACTGTGAACATGGGCTGAGTCACACATTGAAATGGCAATGTGGATTATTAACTGTCATGCTTTTCTTTCTCTCTAAATTGAAGGAAAAGATGCCACGAGGCCAGGTGGCTCTGTCCACACCTCAGTGGTCTGGGGTGTTGAGGAGTTCACATGGCCATCTAGTTCAGAAATGTGTTCCCCCCAGACTCTTTCTTCACTGAACAGTTGGAGTGAGTTATACTTTATTAGACTCATCCAGATGAGAACATGTTCATGATGGTTTCTGCAGCATTAGAAACTCCTGCTTTTTTTGGTTGGGTCTGCTAGAGTTGTAAAAGGAAGCTTTCTGGACATTAAGTTTGTAGCAAAAAGGGGTAGAATGAGGTTGGCAAGGAAAGAAACAATTTTGATGTAATAAAAATAGGATTGTTCAAAGCTGAGATGAGGGCTTTCTTACTATTTGGTGTTCAGATGAAATTTAGTTTGGAAGTCACATCAGCGAATATTATATTTCTTCAGAACCTCTGCTGTATTTTCGATCAGGGGGCATCTTGATTTTGCTTTACTTGTACAGCAATCAGAAAAGCCATAGATGGTTTCAACTTGTGTGTGTGTGTGTTTATTCTATTTTTACCTACAGGTACTCTGGCCATTAAAATATGATCTGTATCCATTTTGAAGCTTTAAAGAAATGATTTTGGATGAGGGCAAAAATGTCGTGCCACCTATTCCACACAGTTCCTTTCTTGTCAGTGCTCACTTGCACTGGCACTTAATTTGTTGCTGTACATGAGAACATTTCTCCATCACCTCTGAAAATGTCTTATAGGCAAGGCTTTTAGAACCTGAATTTTTAAACACGAAACAGGATTATGGATTAATCTCAGGCAAGAAAGTCCCTGAGGGCTATGTAACCTAACAAATAAGCCTCTGCTCTTGGCAAGTCCCTTCCTGGGCTGCCCTCTGTTACCGCTGTTGACCTAGTGGGCGAAAGAGTGGATGTGTGTGTGAGTCTAGGCATGACTTCTCTAAAGATCAACATTTGTACACACTGGAGTCACCTTTTATACATAGTGCTACTGACATTAACCAGAGGAGTGGGCCTGACAGCCCTGGCCTCCAAGCCAGTGAGAAAGTGGCCTGGCTGTGCGCACACAGTTATCTGAAGGGATTCAGCACAAAATTACACAGCCTAATTGTTTTTAGTCCAAAAGGAACTATTGCCCAGATAGAGGCACCTTTAAGGTTTCTGAATGTGACCCATCAAAATGGGGTGTTCATTTCAATATATGTATAATTATTACTTTTTTAAATATTGAGGCTGTTTTTCCTCTTGAACTCTGGGTATCATGGTTTTATTATAGCTATACATTCTTGAAGAAATGAGAGGAAAATAAGAAGAAACATTTTAAACAAAGCAATTTAAATATTTTAGAATCTGTACAAGAAAGAAAAGTCCCAGCTGAAGCAGTCAGATCCTTGAGTGAACATTTGGCATTTAAAAAGCAAGGAATCCAATGTTTGCACTTTTATTTGTCTTGAGACTATTTGATACCAGAGTTACATTTGATGCAGAGTTATGTTTAATCACTCTCTAGGAGACTAGACTGTAATCTCATATTGATAATGAAAATGGTGATTCTTTTTTAATCAGAGAAGAGCTACTAGGGAAAAATCACTTATTTTGAAAATATAAAGACATACATCGTAGAAAATGTGTCCTTTGGGGAAAAACATAGCTGTCTATTTCCAAAGCATGGTACAGGCATTTGGTGAAGCTTGGAGTTTAATATGTGAATATAAATGGTACAATCTGGCAGATAGCTTTTCATCCCAGTTGTGAAAGTGTCACACATTAAGTTTTGAGTATGTTTTGTTTCTGCCCAGATAAACAGTAAATGTTTCTATGAATCAAGATAATCCAGAAAGACAAAAGTTGCTGATTTTAAGCATGAAAATTATGCACAGCAGGATGTGCACTTTGGTTGTTTTTATTGGAGTGGGCTGAATTTGACCTTTGCCATCCACCCACTCTCTGCCAGGCTCCCTTGGGACCAATACATAGCCCCTGGCAGGGGCTAGGGGATAATTTCTGGTGTGGAGCCAGGTGAGAAGCAGAGTAACTGGTACTGGGAGCCCAGTGTCAAAACCCCCACTCTCATTAGTTCAGCTGGACAGCCAGAAAGCAGTGTCCTTTCCTGGGGTACAAGGAGGATGCTGAGCAGCATGCTGATAATGGGAAGAGAGGCAAGGTTTAGCGATCTGCTCTGTTGTTGTGGTTGCGTAAGTACTTATTCCATCTGGAGGTGGAAGGAAAGTATAGGAACCCTCTATTTAGCTTTAAAATGCAGCTAAGTTCTGTTGGTCGGCCTTGCTCATGCGGTGCCTCTCATACTCCTCACCAGGAGCTTTGTACATGGGGAGGACTGACTGTTTGGGTGGGCGTTCTTTGTTCTGAGTCTTCCCTGTATGAAGTGATTTTCCTAAGGTTAACCAATTAAGAATTTTTTCCATGTCGCAGTAATCGCTGAGAGGAGGGAGCCAAGTCACTGTGGGGGATGCTGTGCCCTAGGGACGCATTTGGGAGGATTTCCTTCTCCTGAAGCAATAGGGTCAACATAAAGCCCCTATAAAATGTTTTAAATAAAGGAGAAATTGAAGCAGAAGACTTCATTCTGGCACATTATGTCTGGTTTTTGCTTTCCTCCCACTGAAGAGCTAACCAAGCCAGCAGTCTGGAGAATATATTTAGTTGGAGGATGATAAAGCTTTACTGTGATTTTTTTTACTTACCTGGATTATAATAATAAGGAAACCAGTACCTGCTGGTGGTATCTATGGATTAGCAAAAGATGCACTGGTAGCTATTGCTGAACATGACACTTAAAATGTATGTGTCTGTGTTTGTGTGTGACGGTTTGTTTTATAAAAAGGGAACACAATTATGACCTTTTTATCACATGACTCTTAAGAAAGTCAATTTCATTTCCTGATTCAGTCAGTATCAAGTCATTGATTTGAATGTTGCTTCACCTAGTGTGTAGTCATCCTTGGGACTAGATGGCATTTACAACATGAAAATTATCTGCTGAAGTCTTCAAAGCTATGGTATTTTGTGGAGGGATTCTTCCTTCGGAGTATGGGAATGGCCTCATTGACCTTATGGATAGTGACTGTGGATGTGATGGGATGTCACTCACATGATTAAGTGTGCTATTTGGCACAGTTGACTTTAAGAAAGGGACATCATCTTTGGTGGGCCTGACTTAATTAATCCTTAAGGTGAGCCCTTAAATGGTGCTGCGCTTTTACTGAAGGAGAGTTAAAGCATGAGATGGATTTGATGTGAGGGAGATTCTTCTTTTGCTAGCTTTAAAGATTTGAGGGGACAGTGTGGCAAATAATACAGGTGGCCTCTATGAGCTGGACATGACAAGGTGACCTCAGACCCACATCTGCAAGGAATTGAATAATCTTTTAACTCTATGAGCTTGGAAGAGGACCCTGAGCTCCAGATGAGAAAGTAGACTGCCAATATCTTGATGGCAACCTTATGAGACTCTGAGTGGAGAACCCAGTCACACCTTGCCTAGACTTCTGACCTGTAGAACTATGAGGAGCCAAGCTTATGATAATTTATTGTATAATAATGGAAAACTTAAATAGAATACAAAAGTCAACTAAGACATTTTGGAACTGTGCTGGGATCAAAACAGATAATGACTATTCTACTCCAGTGAAACAAAAGGGACCCAAGATCCATCACTAATTTATGTTCATCCATGCATTTGTGGGTGCTGACTATGTGACAGAAAATGAACCAGGGATTTTCTTGCCCTTGAGGGTCTTGTGGTCCAGGGTTTCCTCCCAGAGCCTCTCAGCAGAGTCCTCTCTAACAATTCTCCTATTATATTTGTATTCAACAATCAGTCTCAGATCCTGGTAAAAAGTAAACCACCTGAAAATCCTTTACTCTTTCTGAGCTTAAGTTATCCATCATTTAAATGGTCTGCTTCTTTGGGAATATGTGAGAATCAAATAGGATATTATCTAAATCGCCAGTAAAGGTTATCTTTCTACAGTATGGCTCCTTCTCTTCTTTTCTCCCTCCCAACCTCCCTCCCACATCTGTTGACTATCTACTGTGTGTTTGAGAAGAGGCTGTGCCAGGTGGAGGATGCAAGGGTGCATTGGATTCCATGTGCTTAAAAGAACAAGATGACATACAGGGAAGCCACTTCCTATTGCTCAAGGTAGATCTTGTGATGCAAGGATCCAGAGATATCAGGCTTGGAGTCAGGCTTGATTTGAGCTGATTGAAATTTGTCATCATCAGTAGGTGTCTCTTCCAGAGCCAAGTCAGTAGGGGAACTCAAAGTAAAGGAACCCCATTTTCTTCTCCTTCCTTGGAATTGCCCCAGCACTGATCCTTGCATTATAAGAAAGTGGGTTTGTTTGAGAACACCACCCTGATTTGTTGAATAAGAGTGAACAGACTCTGCTAATGGAGATGGCCAAATAGCCTAGACAAATGGTTTTGATTTTCTAGGGCCTCACAGCTTATTTTGAGTGCTGCAGAAACAAAATGATAATAACAAAATCAGACAAAGCTAAACAAGCACCAAACATAACAAGAAAGAAAATGAACACATTGGACTTCCAAAACCCATAGGAACTTTATTAGAGAACAAGGTGAAATGAGTAAAGTGCATTGTGGGGCAGGGTGGAGGTGGCAGGAATTACTGGTGACAGCTCTAGAGTCACTAACACTTGGGCTTTCCCTAGTGAACCCGGATTATAACCAGTATAATCGAAGGGACTCTCAGAACCAACATACCACTGCCTTAAAGAGTAGCCCGTCTTAAGGTGCTTTTGGCTAAAGTTAGCTGCCATTGTAACTGCTGCCAGAGGGCCCATCTTTTTCTGGAGGCCTGCTTCGTACCTCTCCTTTAGAGGCTATGGTTTACCTGCAACTGCTTTTTCCATGGGATCAGAAATATTTTCTAGGCAGATCTTTCTTAGTTGAAATTGGTTTAATTGCTCTTTTTGTAAACATTTGTAATATATATTTTTATCAATAAGTACAAAGAAATATATAATGAGTATGAAATCCCTAAACCTGGAAGCAAAGCCATCATGAATAGTTTGATACATTTCCCTCTTTTTGTTTTTCCTACGAATATACAAAAAATCCCAACACATAGTTGAGATTGTATTGTATCTACTGTTTACCACCTGCTTTCCTCACTTGAGATTTCATGAGCATCTTTCCTTTATGTTAAATCTTTTTGCTTAGTGTTTAATATCTGACCAACATCTCAACAATATGGTGCCCGTAATTTATTATTTAATTTCTTTGTAACACTTTTAAACCACACACACACGCACACACACACTCTCTCTCTCACACACTCACACACACGTACTCCATAATTTTTGTAACTAATTTTTTGAAGATATGTATACATATATATGTTTGTATATGTATGTATTGGGTGTATATATGTAAATATATCCATACACATACAAGCTTTTATTCTGATTTTTATAAATAACATTGTGATGAATATGTTTATTATATTCTTAGAGTAAATTCCTCTCTGGGAAAATCCCTTATTATATATCCTTAGAATAAATCCAGAAAGTAAAACCACTGGATCAAATAGTAATTCATTCTTTATACTGAATTTAAAAGAATTGAAATTTTTTTTCCTATGACCAAAAAAGGTAAATGTCCCACAAAGACTGAGATAATTTCTGAACATCACCACTGGACAACAAAGCTGTGAAAATGAGATGTTCTGATATTACACTTTCTAATGCAGTAGCCAATAGACCTGTGACTATTTACATTTAAATTTTAATTAATGTTAAATTAAAAAGAATTCATTTCCTGGTTTGCACCAGACACATTGGAAGTGCCACATGTAGTTAGTGGCATACATATTGGGCAGAACAAGTTACAACATTGCCAGCATTGCAGGAAGTTCTATTGGGCAATGCTTCTCTATTTTCTTCTCCAGTTCCTTCATCTTTATGTTTGGAATTTAGCCTAAGTAAGATTAAAATATGAACAATGCATGTTTTGTATATGATTAATTTGGTTTGTTATAAAGCATGTTTCGTAGTGAAAATTTTCACCTTTCCATTGAAGATGAAAAATGTGATGCATATTTTGGAAAATGTAAAAAAAATAGGAAATCCAACCCGTTGTCTTGCTTATGTATCCTCTTATAGGCTGAAAATTAAGTACTAGTGTTTAAGCTAATACCACTGTTAATGACAATCTCGGGTGGTTGCATGCTTACTATGTGCCAAGCGTGTTGCTTTTGTAGTGCCCGTATTCCTCACAAGGTCTCCAGAAGGTGCAGTTATTATTCACATTTTGCTGAAGAGGAAACTGATGTACATAGAGGTCAAGCTCGTTTCCTAAAATCATGCCGTCAGCATGTAGCTGGGGCCTGATGGGGACCCAAGCTTTCTGACTTCATAGTCCACATTCTTTACTATGTCTATACTGCTTCTCAAGAATGTCGCAGGCTGTTAGAGAGAAGGCCATCTCTGCCACGCTGCAGAACTGTGACAAGTGTATAATAAAGCCTCCCAGTTGCTCGAGATATACCTACACTACATATCCAGAAGCACATCCCCACAGCCTTTTCCTCGAGGAAGTTCCACTGAGCCCAATCCCATCTGGAATGAAGAGTGCTCAAGGGCATTTTGGAGAAAGTGTCATTCATTTGTATTCTGTCACTTTCTCATTTAACAGACTCTTAAGTCAGATGTATGTATTTTTGCACATTTCTTCTCTATCCTTCTCTTATTGTGGTGTGAAGTTTTGTTAATAAGCCTGGGAAGAGAATAGGAAAGGCAGAATGTAAAATGTTGTAAAAATCAAAAGAGTTTGAGCCCAAACTAATGTTCTTGATGTGGGCACTTGTTTGCAGGAGAAGGACCAGAGGCAGCCAATGTAAGCAAAGCTCCTTGATGCTTAAACTTCAGTGAGAAGAAAACAAATTACAAACACAGTCTTAAGGATGGTCAGGTCCAGGCCGAAAGCAGTCTGGGGATTTTCAGTTTCAACCTTTTCCAAAAGGTGTCACTCTAAGGCTGCAGTGGGGAGGTGGGAGGGAGGAAGAGATAGAAATGTCAGATAAGGGTAATTGGAAAAATAAGATTAGAAGTCCTTGTTTTAACAGATCCTTCAGCCTCCAGCATCACTGTCAGAGAAGTTGCTGCTGCTGAGGAGGGGGTTTAAGCGTTTATCTTCACTTTTTGATCTCAGGGTGACCTTCTCTGCCCAGAGTTGAGCTGGGCCAAGTCCAGCTATTCCCACAGGACCAATTCACATTCCAGATTTGCTGCAACCTGGGATGTGGGGGTTTCATTGGCTCTGTGTTCTGGTGCAAACTGAAAACTACCATCCTCTTGCACTCAGGATGGAATGAAGACAGGAAACCAGGATGGATGGTGGAGCCTAACTCAGAAGAGCCTGTCTGTTTTTAAAATATAGCTTTAAAAATTCCAAATCATTAACACAAAATACACACCAACTCCATGCTGACATATAATTTAAGGGGAAAAAATAGCTTTATCAAAATATTTGAGGATCAGCTCTTGCCAAGCAAGCCTCTTGAAAAGCACAGGAAGCTGCCACGCGTCAGAAAGAGATGCATGGAACCCGGAGTGGGGTCCTGGCAGATAACTGAGAGAGAGGCTGGTTTTCAAATATTTAGTTAAACAACACAAATGTATGTGTAAGTTTAAGTCGACACATGTTAATGATTTAAGGTCTTAAACGGGTTTTTTATTTTATTGTTTTAAGGCTCCACTGTTCACTTTAAAAGATCCGATGATTTCTCCAGAGCCATGCGTAAACACTGGACGTTTTAAAAAGCCAGGTGATGACTTCATTATTCTGAAAGTGAACAGTTATGAATTATTCAAATACAGTTGAATATTTCCTGGTAACAACTATTTTAAAAGAGAGTTTTAATGATCTGCAACATAGAATGACTAATACAATCAGAAATGGCACACAATTATTCAGGGTTTTTTTTCTTTTTTTGTAACTGATGAGGCCAAATCAACATCTAGCTTGAAGAAACCTTTATTATGTTCTAGATATGTAACACCAAGCCAATGTATTTTAAAAATGTAATCTTAGATATAAAATCAGAATTCCAGTCTTGCCACATTTGAGGACCTTTTAGGAAATTATTTTAAGTGAAGCATCTGGAATATTCTGGAAGACTTCTGAGGTGGCTTGGAATCCTATTTTCACTGAAAATGACATTTTAGCAATTAAACACCTTTTCTAAAACTTTTTTCCACAGGAAATATTATTGTCTGGTGAATTACTAATAGATGTATTTCTAGAAGAAGCACATGCTGTGTTAAATAGAGACAAGTGGGTTGCTTTCCTGCTGGACTGTCAAAAGCTTTTATTGTCTCTTAATTACTGTGATTCTCCAACTAGCATTTTTCTAAAGAATGGGACCACAGGGCCTCCTCCAGCCAGGGCTACCACCTGCACTTCCCCAGGCTACTTGAGTTGCCTGCCTTAGGGAGGCCAGCCACAGTGCCTAGTGCAGGATGGGCTGTTGTTTTACTCTTTTGCACCACCCAGTACTTTTCTTTAAAATCACAATTGTGATTAAGTAATTTGTTGATTCCTAACTTCCCTGTGGAAACCCTTCTGAAGACAGACCTGTGGCTAGTGTCCAGCAGAGTGCATGGCATGTGGGAGATGCCCAGTGAGGTGGTGGAATGAAGGAAGGGAGTGTGTATCTCCCAGGTCCCAGGACAGAGCCTGTGGAATGCATAGCAGGACTAAAAGCCACATGCTTCTGTGCCAGCGCAGAACCTGAGACATCTTTTTTGTGTCTCTGTGAAACTCACAGGTTCCTGGGTTCTCCAGGCAGCTGCTGAGGTGGCAGCGAACACAGGGCCTCCATCCTTTCAGGAGCCAAGTAACTGAGCCCCCTCATCCCTATAGCAAAGAGAAGGTGCTTGAAGCAAACAGAGAGCAAGAACTTGAAGGGCATTTGTTGAGGATGGTGAAGGGACCACTGATTTATGGGGTAGGAAAGTATCAAGTTTGGACTTACACTTCATCCATCATTGCACTAAGTGGGTCAAAGGAGGGTGTTTCAGAATCACATTTTTGTGCTTCCCTTCCTCCCATTGCACAGGTATTTATTGAGTGTGGATACTGGTGCTATGTCAGGTGCTGAAGGGACTTCCAAAGAAGATGGTGATACAGTCTCTGCCCTCCAGGGATTGTAATCCAGTTGTACTATAGCAACTAAGCATAAGTATTGTGCAGAATGGGTGCAGGCAATGAAAACTGAAGGCACTCAGGTTGGGTGAAAGTAGTGTGGCTAGGAATGGGCATGTGCTGGCGCCTTCCAGGGCATTAGGCAGGGTACTTGCTATGCATTATTTCACTTTATGCTTATGTCAATCCTGTGTGGCTGCTTCTGCCCCCTCTCTACTTTATAGGGGAGGATCTGTAGGCTTAGAGAGGTCAGTAATGTCTAGGGTTCCCAGACTTGGCTGCACTTTGGAATCACCTGGATCTTTAATAAAATACAGATGCCTGGCTCCCACCCTCAAATATTTTGATTTAATTAGGAGCAGTGTGACCACGGCATCAACATTTTTAAAAGCTTCCCAAGGGATTCTAACGTGCAGCAAAGTTTAGGAAACATTGGGTTAAGATTGGCCTAAGGTCAAAGATCTTATAGGTGGAACCAAAACTTGACCCAGATCTGACTGCTTCTAGAGCTCCAGCTTTTGATCACTGCAAGCTGTGAAGGAGGTCAGGTGTAGACAGGGCCTTAAAGAATGGGCAGTTTTGGTAAGCAGAGGAGTGAATGTAGGGCAGTCCAGGGGTATATGTGCATGTGTATGTGTGGTTGAGCATTGGTGAATGGAGCAATACGCAGACATAGATGGGCTGAATACTGACTGGGCACTGCGTTAATAAGAGCTGACATTTCTGTGGCACTACTGAGTACTAGGCATTGTGCTGAGAGCGTTGCCCATGTGAACCCATTTAATCATCATAAAAACCCTTTGAGCTAAGTTATGTTATTAGCTCCATTTCACAAGAGGTACTTGAGGCTCAGAGTTTTGTAATTCATTGTTTAGCTGCCACTTACATGTGAGAACATGTGGTACTTGATTTTCTCCTTCCGAGTTAGTTCGTGTAGGATAATGGCCTCCAGCTCCATCCTTGTTGCTGCAAAGGACCTGATTTCCTTCTTTTTTATAAAGCGGGGAGGGAAGAAGGGAGATGAAGTTTGAAGAAATACCTGTTGGGTATAATGTTCAATATTTGGGTGATGGGTACACATAGAAGCCCAATTCCCACATGCAATATACCTATGTAACAAACATGCATATGTAGCCCCTAAAGCTAACATTTTTTAAAAAGTCAATTCTATTCTTATATTGTCGCCACATAATCCATATTCTGGGCATTTTAATGTAATTTGAGTAAAAATTACTATAACTTAATTTTCACATAGCAATGGCAATAATTAATACATATTTAAAGCAAATTTTGCCTCTGAGTTTAGTTGAGAAACCTAGAAAATTTTGTCTAGATTCTTTCATGAAGGTAAGCAGTTTATTTCTATAATTTTGTAATAGTCCTTATTGAATATTATTTATTAAATGTAAATACTATCTTATTTTCTGACATGAAATCAATTTTCCACCTGGGGAAAAAAGTTATAATTCACTTAGAGTGAATTTATACATCTAGTAAGTGGCAGTCTAGCTCCTGAATTATGTTTCTAAGTCACTATGCTGCTCTGCCTCTTGTGTTAAGAATATACTAAGTGTTTTCATCTTTGCCAGGCTCAGCACTAAGAGCTCTACAGTCATTACTTCATATAATACTAGAAGCACTATTGTTACAGATGATCGGGCAAAGCCATGTCCTCACTTAGGGGTAAGGGTAGAGACAGAGGCTAGGGATACACACATGAGCATATGTGCATACATGTGAAAGCCCACATATATATACATATATGTATGCATGCATAATTATGTTCAACCTTATTATACATGTGGGAGGGGAAGCGACCTGAGCTTGGGGTGTCAAAAGTAATGATAGAAGGGAATGATGGATTCAAGAAATATATCCAAAATAGAACTCTCGGAGTTGGTGATGAATGGAAAGTCAAAGAGGAAGGAGAAGATAAATGTGGCTCTGAGGTCTTAAACATGAATGACTGAGAAAAGGTCAGGGCCTTGGACCAAAATGGTGGATGTGTTAGGGAGCGGCAAGTTGGGAGGGTGAGGACAGGTGATAGGGGTTTGGGTTAGGCAGGTGTACATGGATCAAGAGTTGGATTTTGGTCATCCTCAGTTTAAAGTAATATTAGGACATCCAGATGGAAGTGATCAACAGGTGGTTAGGTACATGTGAAAGAGGTCAAATGAGGAAAAAGGAGATAAGGTTTGGAGAGGTATCTACATAAAGGTGAGAACTGTGGAGACAGACCTCAATACATCCCCTGTATTTCTATGTGGATGGTGGAAATGCCTCTAGGACGGAGTCACAAGGAGAAAGACCCAGTTATGGGCTGCAGGAAGATGAGTAATTTGCAAAATAAACAGGGAAACAGGTTCCTAAGTGTCTTAGTCCATTTGGTCTACTCTAACAAAATACCATAGAGTAGGTGGCTTATACATAACAGAAATGTATTTCTCACATTCTGGAGGCTAGGCAGTCTAAGACCAAGGTGCCAGCATGGTCAGATTCTGGTGAGGGCCCTCTCCTGGGTTGCAAACTGCTGACATCTTGCTGTTTCCCTACATGGTGAAAGGGAATATACAGACTCCCTTAGGCTTCTTTCATAAGGTCACTAATCCCATATAGAAGGGCTCTGCCCCCGTGACCTAATCACTTCCCAAAGTCCTCATCCCTTAATGCTATCATCTTGGAGGTTAGGATTTCAACATATGAATTGTGGGGGTACATAAACTTTCAGACCATAACACTAAGAGAAGCATCAGTTTCAGGAAGATGAGGAGTGGATAGAGCACTGCTCACACGTTAAAATTGTATTTCTAAAAGACAATTTAATTACAAAAGAAAAATGCTTATCATTTATCAGTTATATACAAAATTATGTATATATTTATATGTAGCATCTCAATTATATGTATACACAAATACATAGAGAAATTATAACAATGTTTATAATGTTTACCTCTAGGTGGTGGGATTTGGGAGAATCTTAACTAAAAATGATGTTATTATTTAATCTTAAGAAGAAAGATTTCATCCATTTTCATACCTGGATCTTTCATATTTTTTACAATGAATATACTTTATTCTTTTTTTTTTTTCTGTGAGACAGGATCTCACTCTGTCACCCAGCCTGGAGTGCAGTGGCATAATACAGCTCATTGCAGTTTTGACCACCCAGGCTCAGGTGATCCCCTTGCCTCAGCCCCCTAGGGTAACTGGGACTATAGGTGCATATCACCATGCCTGGCTACATTTTTTTTTTGTACTTTTTGTAGGGATGGAGTTTTGCCATGTTGCCCAGCCTGGTCTCAAACTCCTGGGGTCACCATTTGTGATCAAGTGATCCACTGGCCCTGGCCTCCCAAAGTGTTGGGATTACAGGTATGAGCCACAGTGCCTGGCCACACTTTATTCTTATTATCAGAAAAAAAATTAATTTCTTGATATCAGAAGAAGAGGAATAAATGCCTTATGGGCTACATCATCTCACTTAATGTGCCCACAATCATCTGATAGGCAAGCAATAGGGTTCCCTATTTACCTGTTGAGGTAAATGTGGATGAGGAAATGGAAGCTGAGAAATATGAGCAGCTCATCTCACTCACACCATAATAATGCCATGGTTCTAATCTGGTGATGAAGACACAAACTACATATATACAATCAATCAGTTAAAATGGTATTTCAAAGAAGGAATAGAGACTTGGGGATGTGTTTAGCTATGCAAACTACACATTAAGAAAAGACATTTGGCAAGAAGGGAGTTACTTGTGGCCTGCAAGAGTAGAAATACCATGTGACAGCAAGAATAACAAGCACTTTCCTCTTGATGAGAGATGACTGTGGTGGGGAGATGGAGGCAGGCATAGAGAACTTGATAAGAATCAGGCAGTTGGCTCACGCCTGTAATCCCAGCACTTTGGGAGACCAAGGCGGGTGGATCACGAGTTCAGGAAATTGAGACCATCCTGGTCAACATGGTGAAACCCCGTCTCTACTAAAAATACAAAAATTAGCTGGGTGTGGTGGCACGCGCCTATAATCCCAGCTACTCGGGAGGCTGAGGCAGGAGAATCGCTTGAACCCAGGAGGCAGAGATTGCAGTGAGCCGAGATCATACCACTGCACTTTAGCCTGGTGACACAGCAAGACTCCGTCTCAAAAAAAAGAAAAAAAAAAAAAAGAATCAGACAGTTCACCAGTGAAGATAGGCCAGGTTATGCTGGGAGTAACCACCCCCAATCTCAGTGGGGAAGCACAACAAGGTTTATATTTTGCCTATGTGATGTGGGTTTGCCCTGGGCTTCATTGTGGTCACTCGGGGACTCAGGCTGAAAATGATGTCGTCTGAAACTTGCTTCCACGGTCACCATGGCAGGGAAAGGGTAACGCTGGAGTTGAACACTACCACTTAAATGTTTCTACCTGGAAATGACAGTGGTTTTAATTGGCCAAAGCCACAGCCAATTCGAAGGGTGAGGGGAAGTGTGGTCCTACCACGTGCCTGTAAGGAAGGGAACTAGGATATTGTGAAACCACCGTAATGATCACCACACCAGGGGACATATTTTTTGCTTTCTAAGGCTCTTGTTTTGGCAGCAAAGGAAACAGCTTTCAGGTCTCTAGAATATTAAACACAGGAAGAACCCATGGGCATCATCTAGGAAACTGAGATTCCAAGGGTATAATGATTGTTTGCAAAAAGTTACAGAGAGAAACAGTGGTCATGCTAAGACTAGAAGGATGTATTCTGAGGCCAGTGCCCCACATGGTCCTCAGTGTACAATACTCACTGTCCAGGGCCATTCAAATTAGGAAGAGTGAGGAGCTTGGCCTGGGAACTTATTTTAAAACTCTGCTTCCAAGGTGTTGAGAGGAGCAGTTTCGTCTCATCTGATACTAGCAGTTACTGATGTTGGAGGCCAGTGGCATCTCCATCACTTACAACTCTGGATTATGTCTCCCAGGTGCCCAGGTTTCTCCATGTGCTTGTTGCTGAAATGGCTGGAGCAGCCTGAAATCTTTAGGCTAAAGTGTCATTTAAAGTTGGGTTAATGTAGAACTAGCTAGTGTTTGCCCTAAGTGGTCCGGTGGCAGGTGACCTAAGACTTGGAAACCCAGCTGAATAGCTCCGTGTCTACAGATTGCAGATAGGTCAGCTTCGATGAATGAGAGAGATTGAACAAATGAGAATAATGGAGACCTCCCACTCCTCTGAAATCAATATTATGTTTGAAATAAAGAACGATTTATGACAGAAAAGGAATCATGAGGACACAGACCATCTCATATGGAGGGTCAGGCAGACTATCTGAATTGGCATATGGAATGATCATAATTCTGAGTTTTGGGGTCACTGCTATTGAGTGTATCAAAATAGAAAAGGGAGGAAAACTTAAAACTCTACTTTAACTTCATCACATATTGCTTTGGGTTTCTAGTCATATTTGTGATGTCCTGTGAACTTATATGAGAAACTAAAAAGTTTATTAATACTTTTTAAACTGTATAGATCTGTAAAGTTAAAGAATAATGCAATTTACTCTACAGTTAAATAGGGGTGGTTTTGTCACTTTCATAGGTTGTTCTTTATATTCCTTGCTTTTAAACTCTTTTGGTTTTGGCTTTGATTTAAATTACATGATCATTAAATTTCCTCTTTTATCAGGGCAAAATGGAAGGGTGTTTTCTTTAATCTTTTTTTTTTTTTTTTTTTTTTTTTTTGAGACGGGAAGTCTTGGCTCTGTCGGCCAGGCCTGGAGTGCAGTGGCCGGAATTTTTGCCTCACTGCAAAACCTCCGCTCCCGGGTTTTCTCGCCATTCTCCGGCTCGGCCTTCCTGAAGTAGCTGGGACCAAACAGGCCCGCCACCAACCCTCGGCCCGGCTAATTTTTTGAATTTAGGTAGAGGGAACGGGGTTTCACGTGTTAGCCAGGGATGTTCCTCGATCTCCCTGGACCTCATTGATCCGCCCGTCTTGGCCTCCCAAAGTTGCTGGCGAAATTAAACCAAGGCTTGAAGCACCGCGCCGGCTTTAAATCGCCCGGCCTCTAAATCTTAAAAGTACGTAATTTACCTTGGATGTAAACTATAATGCTTATTCTGAATAAATTCCATGTAAAACTGCAGAAATTGTGTAGAAAGTCTTTATGAATTGGAACTTAACATGTCATTGACACATTTTGAAGGGCGTTCTGTTGACTTTAGTGATGGATGAGCCTATTCTGCCAAGTTCAGCTGGAAGGGGTGTTTTAGAAAGCCAAACATCAACTCGAATCTAGAAACTTCCTGGAATCATGATTTTGGATCAGCAGGGTGGACACAGCCTACATCTGTGCAAGGGATGGCATTTTACCAGCTTGCTCCACGGAAGTCTTTGGAACGGAACCATAAACACCAGCCTTTTTCGTTGTGTGTTGCCTTTTAAAAGTCCCCAAAGGTTTGGGGAGGATAAGGCTTTGCCTCAGGGCTCCCGGGTCTCATTTTTTGGGACCTGGCTGAAAACCCTGGATATTTGATAGTCTGGCTTATTTCTACGGTGTATTAGCACCCTATAAAAGTTACATGTCATTTATTTCAAGTTTAGAACCCTCTCAAACTTCAGGGGCAAACCAAACTTGAACCTTTTGTGGCTGGAATTCTGTTTACCTTTGGCCAAACCTTGCTTCCTGAATGTAAGGCTGGGAGGTGAGGTGAGAGGGACTCCTGAGGCTCCCTGGACATCGAATAGCTTTTACCAAACACAGCTTTGATAGGTTAAAATGTGACCGAATTTGAAACACGTAGATTAACTTCCTGTCAAAGTACTCTGGGGCCTACACACAAAAGTATATTGTGCTGGGCAAAATGCCTTTTGAGTGTTGCCTTCCTTCAGTGGTGAGGAAGTATCTGAGACTTTTGCCAAACAGAGGTTGAAATTGGGTCAAGCCATTCACCCCCAATTCTAATAAATACATTAAGTAGTTTTTATAAAGGTTATTGGGCAATCCAATTGAACAAGGACCTTGGAGAAATTTGGACTTTTCTTGTGTTTGAAACATTTTTTAAGGATTTTTGCTCTGTTTTGTTTTAATTTTTTATTTCCATAGGTTTTGGGGGAACAGGTGATATTTATTTATATGAGTAAGCTCCTTAGTGGTGATTTGTGAGATTTTGGTGCAACCATCACCCGAGCAGTATACACTGAACCCAATGTGTAGTCTTTTATTACTCAACCTCCTCCCAGCTTTTCCCCACAACTCCCCAGAGTCCATTATATCATTCTTAGGTGTTTGCATCCTCATAGTTTCAATGACAAAGAAAGAAAGGGCTCCAAGACACAGCGGCCCAGTTCGAGGATCCCTATGATTCCTTTGTGTTTATTGTTGGAACACAGGCTAGCAAGGGATGTCTTGTGCTTGAATGAAGGAGAAATAACACACAGAGCTCCATGTGCCTTTCAGATAGAGGAACTGATGAATGCACTGGAGAAGACCAGACAGGAACTGGATGCCACCAAAGCACGCCTCGCCTCCACACAGCAGTCCCTGGCCGAAAAAGAAGCGCACTTGGCCAACCTCCGGATTGAGAGGAGGAAACAGCTGGAGGAGATCCTGGAGATGAAGTGAGCACCCATTGTTGCTTTTGTAGCCTCTCTCTTCTAGCCTCTCTTGAGAGTGGGAAAGGGGAAGGGCTAGAGAAGATGAAGAAAGAGCTCAGAGAAAGAATAATTTAGCTCACACTTGCCTGGTCATTTCTGAAAGTACGTTTCTTATGTTTTAATTGTAACTTTGGTGTCTCCATTTGCACATTTCTCACATCTGTTATTGAAAAAAATACAGATCCAGCTCTAGATTTTGGGTGTCTGTGTTTTGTGGATGGTGCTGGGATTCATAGATCTGTTGGAAAGGTCTGAGCCAGCCAAGAGACGGAGGCTTCGTTAAGCACAATGGTAATTTGAGCGCTGCTCACAGTAAACTGGAAACTTTTCTGAGGAGTATTTCCTAATTGTGACTATAACTTTGCTAATTATATTCTTTTCACTTGTGTACAATGCCTGGTTTGTGTTGGCTCTCGCAGAGTCTCAAGGTTGGCACCTCTTTGTTTAGAAAGTGAAACTCTGATTTGCTGGGCTTATAAAAATAGGTTGGAAATCCCACATCCCCGCCACACCCCACCCGGGTGGGGGCTTGGGAAGCTAAATCAGGGAGATTGGATTGGAACTAATCACTTCCTTTGATTTAATCAATGACGTGGGGCTGAGTGCTGGGAAATGGTTGTCCTGTGGTCCTGTGACACACCCACCTACACCTCAGTCTTATCTCATTCTCACAATGAAAGAGCATCATCACGGAACAACATAGGAAAGAAAATTACTGAGAGATTTTCATAAATATCAATTGCAATAGGTCTGTTTGTAAAGAACTAGTCAACAAGGAGCATCTCTGTGTTTTTAAATGAAATAATCACTAAGTTATAATTTAAATCGAACTTCCCTCCACAATAAGGGGAAACATACATAATTACGGCATCTTAAGCCTGTAACACAGACTTTGAAATTGGTGGCTAGGTATGGAAGTGACCTTATGGTGACCCAGCAAGCCTTACACATGGTTAGCATTAAACGCAGAAAGCTTAGATCATGGAAAGCATGGAATGAAATAGTTTGAAGGATTTAATAATGAGGACAAAACATTTATTCCTCATCAACTACCTCAGTTTCTCCAAGACCAAAGAATAAGTAGGGTTTTTTTTTTTCACATATAAACTAGCATTTTTTTCTAATCAAATATAATATAATAAGAACAGGTATGATTATACTCAGTTCAGAGTTGAGGGAGCTGAGACTCAGAGAGATTCACATAATTTGCTTAAGGCCATCTGGCCACGACAAAACCAGTTTTTTACCTCAAGCTCCATTTCTGCTATCTAATTTTCTTGAGGAATTTATGTGAACTCATTAAGACTGGGACTTGTGTCTGTTTGAGTCACTGTAGTCATCATGCTGCTGAGGGCAGTGCCAGGCACATGGGAGGTGCTCAGTGACTGTTTGCTGCCCACAACAGTGTCTTGAATATGATAGGCACTCAACGGTTTGTTGAGTGAGTGACTAGATTGAATACTGGAGGCCGAATTTTATGTAGCTAAGAAGAAAAGTATTTTAAGTATCTGTGATATTATCACCTTCATCACTAATTTATTAACACTGTTGAAAGGATACATGTTTATAAGCACAGCATACATAAAATCTTGATGTTTGCCAATAGTTACTGTTGTTTAAAAGATTAACTTATGTAATTAGTTGCGGAATATGTGTATGAATTTAAATGACACCCAGAAAAATTACAACTGTCAATATGTGTATAAACACTCAGCTGAGAAAGACCAAAAGTATAGTGTAGTGTTAAACTGAAGAAACAGCAATATGCAAAATGGAAAGTCCATTTATGAATGTTTTCATGTTAGAATCTAAAGTTATATCTTTTTATAATATCTATATACAAAGGTCATAAAATGGTTTATTTGAGAAAGTTTCCATCTTGCTGATATTGACCAATAAAACTTCATTTCCTAGAAAACAAGGTGGAATGTTATGATTTATACAAGAATAGAGAAAGATTTTGGAATTACATATACTTCCACCTTCATTTTGGATTTGATGTTTGAATGAAGGAGAAAAAAAATACTGAAATTCAACTTATGACTTAGTTTTACCCTTGAAAATTTAGCATATGTTTTATTTTGCATTTTACTTTCCATAATAAATGTAGTATAGAATAAAAATAATTTATTAACAATAGCCAATGCTAGTATTAGTGCATTAGCAATACGGGTCCATTGATTCAATCAGCCCGTATTCTTTTCTGTTCACCTGTCTCTCCTCTTCCTCCCTGTGTGTTATGTGTCAAGTCCAGCCTAGTTTTTCTCCTTGTTTTCCAACTGTTCTCAAGTTAACTCTCCATCTCCTGAAGTGATTTATTATGCCATTATAAAGAAATTTTAATTACTTCCTGTTTATAAAAGGAGCATATACTTTCAACATTTTGAGAGAACAAGTAATGGTGAAGTATGCTGGTTTGTGAGTCATCAGACCCCGGGTGGAATCCTGTTGCTTCCACCTGGTGACTGTGTGACTTGGGAGAAATACCCTTAACCTCACTAAACTTCCAGTTTCCTCCCGTAATGACTTGAATGGGAGTGGTTGTGAGGAGGGGTTCTCAGCAGAGGGCTTGGCACACAGAAAATGATATATGTATGCAAATAGCACTATCAGCCAATGAAAATATGTCCTTTGTTTAGTATACTTTGTGAAGAGTATCATTTATCTAAAATTTGGATTTATTTTTCTAAAACATATAAACTTTTTCCATGTGTATGTTTTCCCACTTAACTTCATGGTTTCAGATAGCACCTAACTAAGACCTCTTTTGGTGAATTGCCACATTATTGCTGAAGTGCTTAATCTGCTGCCACTGCAAAATAAATACAAAATTCCTGTGTTAATTCCTTTGGTGAAAGTAACAAAGCCCTGCTTCATTAAGCCTGATATGGACCCTATTCACTATTTAACTGGCCTAGAAGCCCAACCTGTGGGCTTCTGCCCTGGGACTATGGGAGGACTCAGATGCAGGGCAAGTATATTGACTGAGATCCTCAACTAGAGGCACCAGCCTCTTGGGCTGTTCAAGTTCGCCACTGGTTTGTTCAATCACAGTGTTTAAGCTGAATTGACACACGGGTTACTTGACATTGATTGAGTCCACGTAAGTTCGTGGGAACAGTCAGATGGGTATTATCATTGTTGGTGAGTTGTTAGCATCTGTGCCAAGCATTGTTGGTTTTTCATTCAACCGGCACCCATCATCTTTAGACAGGCATCTTTATGTCAGGTCTACCCAGTTTCCAAACTCTGGTGGGAAGGGAGAGGCTGTGTGATATTAGAGGGAAGAGGGGTGGGGCTGTGAGTCAAGAGAAAGGAACTGTGATCTCATAGCTCATTTCTGTCTCACCCCATAACATTAAACCTCACTCTCTGGTTGCCTCAGTTTTCTCTTCAGTAAAATGGAGGTGGTAATACCTGCCCTGCTTACTCTATAGAACTCTTATAGGGATAAGATTTCTTTTTTTAAGTAGCAAACTAAAATTAGTATAAACCAGCACATGTGAAAGTGCTTTGAAACCTAAAAGGGGCCTTTGAAATAAGAGGTTGTATCTGTTAAATTCATTGCAAACCAAATGGCACAGTTTTAGAATGGGAAAGCAACTGAGTCCAACCTCCCAGCCTGCACAAGCCAGTCTCCCATTCACAGGATTACTCATAAGGAATTCACCAGGCCCTGGTGAACACCATTCCCATGGCAGGCCATGGGCCCATAAGGTGGTGGTTCATGTTTCATGGCTCTTACAGGTAGCTCATTTGTCCTTATGTTGAACTGAAATGTCTTTCCATTTGTCTTGGTTTTTGTTCCAGAGCTATACAGAATTTACCTGAACCCCATCCAAAGATAGATATTTGTTTAGATATTTGTTAGGTGATATTGTTCATTTTAAAGGAAAAAAGAGGCAGTATAGAGAAACAACATGAAAAAATTACTCATGATCCTAACATGGAGAGAGAGACACTGATGGCATTTTGGTGTATACTTTTGCAAATGCTCCTTATTTTGTAAAGAAAATTGGACCGTACTTGCATATTTTGCAAGTCCCTCTTCTTTTGTGAATGTGAACAACCTTCTATGTTGCAAACATAGGATCGTATTATTTTTAATTACTCAATATACTGTCATATAGGTTTATGTCATTATTGGGCATCTGTCTCAGTTCCAGTGTTTTGATAAGCATTCTGCTGTTTAATTTTATTTTATTAACATATTTCTAAATACCTGTGGATTGTCAGGCTGCTGCGAGAAATAATACAAAGAGGGTTCTCATATCCTTCAACCATTTCCCTAATTGGTAACATCTTGCATAACTAAAGTACAATATCACATGAGGAAATTGATATTGGTACAATCTACCGGCCTTCTTCAAATTTCTCCAGTTTTACCTATCTATTAACATTATTCCAATTTCTCCAGTTTTACATGCACTTGTGTGTTTGTGTGTGTTTAATGATATCCACTTTTATCATATGTGTTGATTTGTGTCACCACCACCACCGTCAAGATGCAGAACTGTTTAATCATCACAGTGACCTCTGGTACTATCTTTTTATAGTTACATCCACTCTTAGGCTGTATAATTTTTACCCAAAGTTTTGTTTTGTGTTACGTCATTTTGGGACATGTGCCACACTGACCTACATTTTCTCCTACCATTCTTCTTTAGCTTTTCTTATTTTAAATGCTGACTGGATTTAGAGTGAGTTAATATTGCCTGATTCTTCCATTGTAAGGATTTCTCAGGATGTGATTTTATTTTATTTACAGTGGAATTTTCTTTTAATGTTGGATATTGAGAATCTGTCACATGGTAGGCACTCAAAAGTATTTGAAAACGAAAGGATGGATTAGTTAAAAAATGTATAAATATTCACTGATGATCTACCATGTGCTAGGTACTGTTTTAGATGAACAAACATGACCTTGTTGAGCTTGCATTGTAATAAAATTAGTGAAGGAAATGAATACACAAATAAGCAAATAAATGAATAGATACATAGATAAAGTACTGGCTTGGTGCCAGTATCTGCTTCTGGTGAGGGCCTCAGGCTGCTTCCACTTATGGCAGAAGGGAAAGGAAAGCTGTATGTGCAGAGATCACATGGGGAGAGAGGAAGCAAGGTGGAGATGAGGGAAAGAGCCATGCTCTTTTTAGCAATCAGCTCTTTCAGGGAAACTAGCAGAGTGAGAACTCACTCACCCACAAGGGAGAGGGCATTAATCTATTCAAGGGATTCACCCCACAACCGAAACACCAATCTCCCATTAGGCCCCACCTGGGATCAAATTTCAATAGGAGTTTAGGAGGGGACAAATATTCAAACCACAGCAATACCCTTCTTCAGTCTGTTCTTTATTGGTTGGTATTCTAACTGCCGGTTATTATTCCTCTGCTGGAAGAAACTAACAGTTCCCAACCATATATTTTCATAGTACATAATATTCATCTTTCCTTGTGTATAAGATTATTCTTTTACTTAAAATACATCCGAAACTTCTCGCTAAAACATTTCATAATGGTTCAATTTTGTTACATTTACTCATATTTAAAAGGATTTTATTAAAAGTATATTAAGAACATCATTTTATGTTTGATTTTATTAATGCCAGTTAATAAGCTTACATTCCAGTAACCAAAGCCCAATTATTTAATGTATGGCAGGTGGAGTTGAAATCTGTGGCTAAAAGGAATTGAGGGCCGTGAGATACAGTACTTAAAAATCTGTGTGCATTTGCTTGGATGATTTAAACTTAGTAGTTTAATAGGTAGACTGGCATCCTAATTGATATTTTTCATTTAGTATAAAATGCTAAGTTGAATAAGGGTTTTGATAGTTGCTTAATAGTCACATTTTTTGAAATGTTTATTTTAGACTTTTGGTGGTGATATCCTATGCTTATACAAACATTTTCAGCAGGCCCCTATGTTTTTAACTCATCTGACGATATGGTGCAATTCATCTTAATTTACTGGGTATTGTTGGGTTTTAGACATCTTCTCCAGATAGCCTCACAAGTCTTTGTATACACTGGATTATTTTAGGACATTTACAGTGAGGTAAGGCAGCAGCTTATTCGAGGGCATTACCCTGTTGGCCTCTTTGATCTAAGATCCTTTCTGAGAGAGCCACTCATTAGGTAAGTACCCTTCAAAGGAGAGCAAGGGTGCAGAAATGATAAAATCAATTTATTTTTTACTTCATGCCAACATGAGAAAAGACAAATCACATTTTTTTAGGATGGAATCCTAAGTGCCTAGCAATTTGGACAGGATAAATGGAGTCTGGGAGAAGAGTTTTGAAGCCAATTGTTACTTAAAGTTGATAAACTCAATAAACAAGAGGGTTGTGCTAGCCTACAGAGATATTATGGGGATTGACTGAGATTATAAATTCATGAGAAAGTGATTTTTAATCCACAAAAGGCTATACATATATTAATATGTTATTTACATCCATTACAGTTAGCATACACTAATCCTGTCTTTAATTTACAATTTGGCCTTCTCCATTCAAGAATTTCTTTCTTTTTTTTTTTTTTTTTTTTTTGTTATAATACTATTCTTTCTCTAACCAGTAGTTTATTTAGAAAAACTTTAACATGCCCAATTAAAAAAATATTAAATACTATGGTAATGTATCCTAGAATGTCCTATTTGTCATCTGTTTCTCTTTACTACCTGCTCAGTTCCAACAGGTATTTAAATCAGCTAGAACATGGATGAAGCCTATTGAAGCTTTTTGAGTTACATGTACTGATTCAGGACGGGTAGCAGAGAGGGAAGGAATAAATGTCACAAAAATGACTCACTCAAAATCAAGTTTGGTTTTAGCTGCAGGCAGTGACATAAATGCACAGTTGCTTACCACTCCAGATTTCTGTTTCCTTCTTTTAACTCTGAAGTTAATGGCTTATAGTCTACAGCAAAAACAAAACAAAACGACAAAAAAACGATGCTGAACATAAAACTTATAGTGGGTAAGTAAAACTTAACTATAAAGAAAATAACTTTAGAATAGAGGGATGTTCTAGTTCGCTTCAAATGCAAGAATCAGAAAACCCCACATTCCAGAAGCTCATACAAGTAGCTTTGTAATCACTAGGGACTCATGTTCCTTCTGTCTTGACATTTTGCCATTTTTAGCATTTGCTTGCACCTCTTAGTGTGAGACTTTCGCTTCAGTTCCAGCTATCCAACAATCCCTATTCCAACCATCAGAAAGGAGACATGAGAAAAAAACCTCCCTGTCCTTGAAGTTACACATCCCATCCATTGACATCTGAGTCATTTCACAGTTTATTCAATATTTGCTGAGCATCTGCTATGTGCAAGGACTGTTCTAAGCCCTAGGCACTTATCTAAGCCCTGTTCTTAGTGAACAGAAAGGACTCTATGAACAAAAATCCTTCTGTTGGTGGAGCTTATATTTTACTAGATGTGAGAACAAGTGTGGGGGAAGGGGCCCACTGGCCAGGGTTTTAAGCCACATGGTCATACTTAGCTTCAAGACCAAGCAGGGAAATGTAGCCTTTAGTTGCATTCTGGGAATCCAGTTCCAAGGAAGGAAAGGAAAGAATTGGATATTAGGGGTAATTAGCAGTCTCTGACAACGTGAATGAAGTGTGAAGAAAAATAGGTCAACTGGTATGTTATGTCACTTAGCAGTAAAAAACAACTTTGCAATTACACCTCTAGTCTATTCCTAACAGATATTTATTTGTATACATGTATGTTTAGTGCATATCTGAGTTCATTTCTGGGTACCATGGTTGGTAGACTGTGAGGAGGCATGTAGTGAGCAAACAAGCTGAAGTATACCTGAAAATCTCATCGTGCTGGGGATAGCTCCACTGGTAAGGGGTATTAGGTCCAGAGAAGGCCAAGAAGACAGATGCTTCTTTTAACTATTAAAGAAGTGACTGTAAGAAGAAAACTGGACTTGATTCATGCTGCCTCAGATGATTGTGCTAGAGTTGGTAGGCAAAATGTGAGAGGAGGAAGATTTTTCTTTAAGTGCAAAAGAACTCTGTAGCAGTAGGAATGATCTCACCTGTTCTGCATGCTGCAGAGGAAATTTTCATCCCAAGTGAAAGGCAAAGGCAATCTCCAAGACCCCTCCTGTAGGTAATTCCACTAAATAAATGCCCTGTCACATAGATGATACTTAGGAAATACTGGGATCTTTTTTGTTCCTTCCCTTGAGGAACTTAATTTGAATGCAGAAACTCTACCAATAAAAAAAAAGAAAAGAAAAAGAAAGAAAGAAAAAAGAAAGTTACTGCATGGTTTAGGACGCTGCTCTAATACATCCACAGTAGAATTTTCCCTGAATTTTTAGGCATTTATTTTTCGTAAAATTCTTAGGTTATTAAATATATGAGCCAAGCAGGGATGAGTGAAATTGCATGTCAGGTAAAAGTACATTGAGGAATGTACTATCTTGGATCAAAATGTCTTCAGAGAATTAAATTAGCCCAGGCATATATACTATTCAGTGCATGCAGACTTTGGGTGATGGGATTAATATTACCAGTGAACACTTATTAAGTGCTGATTCCATGGACTAAGTACTTCACCCAGATAGTGCTGTCACCTCCTGTGAGGTGGGGAGTATTATTGCCCCCATTCTGTGGATGGAGACACTGAGGCTCATATATGTGGAACTCAAATACAAGTCTGTTTGACACTATAGTTCACAGCCTTAGCGACTGAGAGCACTGTCTCCCAATGAAGAACTTGGGATATCAGTGTAAGATTTCAAGTGTGGGAACAGTGGCACCAGTTTTCGTTAAATAGTAGAAAGCAGTGGGCAGATAGGTGCTTCTTCCCTTCTTTGGGACAGGAGGACAGCAGGATGGGGAGGTGGTGGGAGGAAGGGGGCCTGAGGAGAGCTAGTTGGAGAAGGCCTTTGAAGTTGGCTTTCTTTATCTTAAAACAAAATAAGGGACACACTGTCTTCTGGCCAAAAACATGCACTATATGTATAGTTTTAATAGTGAAAAATGTCAGTCAAAAGGCCCTCAGCCTGGTGGTTTTAATGGAAATACAAACATTTTCTGAGCTAGAGAAGTATAGTCTTTCAGCTTAAATAATCATAATCAGCAGTTAAATAATCTAAATGCTTGTGAATCATAGAGTTTAAATAATTCCAAGCACCATACTTCATGTTATCTCTATCCTCACAGCAGCCGCATAGGGGCTAGGGAAGGTCACCCATTAAAAAAAGGGAAAAAAAATATTCAGGCCTTCCAACCTCCTAAAAGATGGCAAGTCAGAGGAGGCAATCTTGGCCCTTTCTTCTAATCCAAGAGCAACAACATATTGAAAGAATTCTGAGCAGTACCTGATCTAATGCTGTAGGGGGTGTTGCCAGATTTAACCCCTTGAGGCAAGGGACAGGGCAGCCACATCACACAAAGAAACACTAAGGAGCTGAGAGTACAGAGGAATCACACATCAAATCCTGCAGGAATAATTATTTATGTAATCTCAGCACTTTGGGAGGCTGAGGCCGGTGGATCACTTGAGCTCAGGAGGTCGAGACCAGTGTGGGCAATATGGCAAAACCATGTCTCTACAAAAAAATACAAAAAGTTAGCCAGGCATGGTGTTGCATACCTGTGGTCCCAGCTACTTAGGAGGCTGAGATAGGAGGATCTCTTGAGCCTGGGAGGTTGAAGCTGCAGTGAACTGTGATTGCATTAGTGCACTCCTGCCTGGGTGACAGAATGAGACCCTGTCTCAAAAAAAAAAAAAAAAAAAAAAAAAAAAAAAAAAAAAAAAGAGAAAGAGAAAAGAAAGCAAAGAAAAAGAATTATTGGTGCAGTGAGCAGAACCCTGAGCACCCTAGTTCATAGCCTGACTCTGCCAGTTGTAGTTGGTTTAGCCCAGATACACCTGACCTGGTCTTTCCATCTGGTAACAGGCCTGTGGACTCACATGACTTCATTAATATTCAGTGATTCTCTGAGGCCGTGGCTCTCAACTAGGGGTGGTTTTACCTCTCAGGGGAACATTTGGCAAGGTCTGGAGACATTTTTGGTCATCCCAACTGGAGGGAAGGTGCCACTGGCATCCAGTAGGTAGAGGCCAGGAGGCTGTTAAACATCCTACGACACATAGGGCAGCCCCAACAACAAAGAATTTTCTGGCCCAAAATACCAGTGGTACTGAGGTTGAGAAACCTGTAACTAGCCTCATTTTTTAGACTGGTGTTTCTTAAACTAGGGAAGAGAGAAGAGCTTTGTAGGGTCTCATCTCTGATTTAACTTGACTTATTTTCACATGGAATTCACACAGGATTTATTTTCCCATTCAGCACAATGATCAGGCATAGGGGTTGTAGTGGCCTGGGGACTTCCCATTCTGTGTAGATGACTTTGACCTCTTGATTCTGGCTTGCTTTCTTGGCATTAAAGACCAGCTCACCATGTAGGTCCCCAGTGGAATTGACAGTTCTCAGATTCAAATCCTCAGGGGATGGAGCTCCCTATGAGATATAAACCCTGGCTGGGATCCAAAAGACCTGTTCCATCAATGCATGCTGCTTGGCAGATAACACAATCCTGTCTAGCTCCAGAATTCCATCATTCTTTAACCTGTGGTTCTTTCTGGTCCACAGTGTGCCCAACTTTAAATTGAGACTGTGAAATTGGATGGTCCTCAAGGGTTAGGCTGGTCCTGTAAATTGATGCACAGTTATAACAGCCCCTTTACTCTCTTTCCACTTCTGTCTCTCCTTTGCATTTGTTCCTTTCTTCACAGCATCCCTCTGGGTAGCCAGATCTTTTTCTAGGGAAACACTTCTTACGGTGTTCATTTAGAGCAGAGAGGATAGAAGAGAAATGAGAACACTGGTGAGGTGGACAATCTATGCCAGTGCAGGGCATGTGGGCATCCAAGGGAAACCAACTGCTGCCTGGATGCCAGATGCCTGCCTCAACCCTGAAGGGCAGGTCTTGGGCAAATCCCAGTTTGTAGGGTTTCTCTGCCTCCCTGTAACATTTTCTTTGCCTTGGTAAAATCCAGTCCAAATATTATCAAGCAAAGTCTCAACCCTAAGGATGAAGACGGTAAACATCAAGATCTGTTTCCTCATTGGAAGGAGCTATTACAAAAAGATCCAAGTCAATGAAGACTTAGAGGATTTTAAGGGAGGAATAGCATGGAGGTGGGCTTTGAATGTTCTTGATCTCTCCTAAATACTCAATAAATGTTTGTCAAATGAATGAATGAATGTTGATGAAAATTATACTTTGCTTTTGCTGGCTGCCTCTTTTCCTTTCCCCCTTTCTTACCCACTCTGTCTTCTCTTCCACTCCATCTCCTGTTTCTTCTTTTGCTTCCTCTCTTCCTTCTTCTCTTCACTTTTCCCCATCTTTCTCTCTCCTCTTTGTCTTTTTTTTCCCCCTTTCCTATCCCTGTTCTGGTGCTTTACAAAGCACAGGGGTTCAACATGCTTTCCGCATTTTCTCAACATAATGGTTGTCTTGTTAGATTCTAATTTTGACTTTTGGGCAGGAGGCAGACCAAAGGAGACCAAACATGTGGGAAGAGGGGTGAGAGAGAGAGTATGCGTGTGTGAGTGAGTTTGGGGGCAGAAAAGGAGAGTCTGGCCCTGGCAGTTTTGCCTGGGGAATGAGATGTGTTAAGGGAGACCACTCAGTTCTCAGGAGCAAAGCAATCGAGAACTATAGCTCAAAGGCAAGCTGCCAGTCAAGTGGGACGAGTCTTTTGTTTTCCAGTCACGGAATCTGGGAACCAACAGATTGTGAAAATTGAAATGCAGTGTTTGACTTGATCTTTTGGTTAAGCCCTGGGATCTTAATTCGAACCTGCAGGAAGCTGAGGCCAACTCTGAGAGTCTGTTATTACCTTACCCCTGATGCTTCACTTACTTGAAGACATTTGCAGAGTGCACTGCAGCCAGTGCCAGCATGCAGTTATGATAACAGTTCAATTGCTGTCTTTCCACTCTATTTTGAAATTGGTGTTTTTGTGTTCATTTCACTGAGCCCTGAGCTTGGAGCTTCTTTCTCTTCCTGGCTCTGCCTCTGGAAGTTTTCTTGGAAAACATTCCCTTCAATGTATTTTCAAGGCTCCTGTCAACTAATGCTTTATTATAAGGCAGTGTGGGATTGGGTAGGTCCAGTGGTTATTCTCTGCTTCCCCTCTCCTGGTCATTTTCCTGGAAACTGACCCCTGTGAGCGGCATCACTGGGGTTCCCTTGCTGGCTAACTCTGGGGAGGGTCTGGGGCCAGTAAGAGGTACTTCAGGAGATGGGAGAGGCAGAAGAGAAAAAAATCTAGAGAATTTTCTCCTGCTTCCCTTCTTGCTTTGGGGCCACATCTCTGGCCATAGCAGCTTCTCTCCATGACTACAGCTCCCTCTCAGCAGTGCCCATTCATGGCTCCCAGTGTCGCTGGGATTGACTCATTCCTCCCTTTGGCCCTTCAGCCTGATGTGTGGTAATGGCTGTCCAGTGTTGCTAGTGTCTGGATGCCTCAAGGTCTCATTTCTTTCACTAACCCTGCCCACCCCTACTTCTGTAGCCTCTCCATTGAAGTCTCCTCATTGGAATCATCTGTGTCGAATTCTGTTGCTTTCAGGACTTAGACCAGTACAGTGGGGAAGGCCATGGTGCCGCGGTCAAATACATAAGATTTGTTAGAATGATTTAACAATCATTTGTTAAATCATTTAAAGATTTGTTATATCATTGTTAAATCATTCTAACAAATCATTCTAACAAGTGTTAGAATATGTTGTTCGAAAATGTTTACATTTCCCATATTAAGAAATTCCAGGAAAATAAGCTGATTGATACTAAAGTCAAAGCACTAAAACAAAACCACCATTCTGTGGTTTTGTAAAGAGAAATGGCTTTCAAATGACCCTTCAACATGAATGACTTCTGCTGCTCCTACCTTAGAAAGATGTGGGGCTGGAGTTCCCAGAGCCAGTCTCAGTTTCACGTCAAGTGAAAACAGCCCCATACTCCTTCCATATACAAAGAAAAGCCTCCCCGCCTTATTCTTCAGCCTACAGAAAGTTGGTTTGACTGAGTTTATTGAGACAGAAGCAAAGAGAATATTCTAGGAGTCCCTGGTCAAGTACAAGTCAACTGCCTCCAAGGTATGGGTAGCATTCTTGGAGGCAAGCAAGCTCAGAGCATTTTTGGTTTCCAGGGAGCTGAAGGCAGTTGCAGCTTTTTGTTGCAACTGCTCTAATGCAACACACTAGACGGACGTAAGGCAAGCTAAGCGCTCCTTCCCAAGGATTCAGTCATTTGTTTAGTCACTGACTCATTCATAAAACAAATTATGCTGGGAAGTCAGTTATTTCTTGAGAGAATGAACAAATATTTATTTATTGAGTACCTAGTTAACAGTCTAATGTCCAGTCAAAGCATGAGACATCAGAATGCAGAATGACAACTGGGTAAGTGTATGAAAGAGGAGAGGTCCCTGGACCCAAGCTTCCTAAAGGCACCCTGAGATGTGTTTGGGAGCCACATTAGGGGAAGGGGTGGGGATGGTGGGTGGGGTCAGTTTATTCCATAAGAGGGGATCTGCCTGTGCAAAGGCCCTGTGGCAGAAGGACTGATTTGCCTTCTGTTTGCTCAGTGGTGGCCTGTGTGACTGGAGCATAGAGATCAAAGGGGAAAACTAGATTGGTTGAGGCTGGAGAGGTGGGCAGAGGCCAGACCACCCAGGGCCTTGGGGCCATGGTCAGATTATTGATGTTTATCCTAAGAAAAGCAGAAACCCATGGAATGGAAATGACATGACTGGGTTGTGTTTTGAAAAGAATAACAAATAACTACAGTGTAAAGACCTTTATATATATATATCAACTCATGTAATCTTCACAACAGCCCTCCAAGATAAGTACTGTTATCATCTCTATTTTACATTTCAGGCAACAGAGGCTCAGAGAGATTAAGTAACTAACTAGTCCTGGGTCATATGGCAAAGGTGGGATTTGAACCTGTCAGGATTGTCCTGTGGTTTGGCCATGTGTTTGACAATGGCACCGCCCTGCCTCTGGCTTCTGTGAGGAGAATACATTTGGATGTGGGCATACTAGAAGAATGACCCTCTTTTTCCTTTCTTCCTGCCCACTCTGCATTGGCTCCCCTCAACACTTTCATCATTGCATGCAGGAGAGCTGTGGGGGAATGATTTTGGCAACTGTTGCTCTAGTCCAGGGTTTCTCAGTGCAGCCCTGTTGAGATTGAGCTGGATAATTCTTTCTTGTGGGGCCTGTCCTGTGTTTAGTAGCATTCCTGGCTTATGCTCATTAGATGACAGTGTCAATTTCCCTCCCCCAGTTGTGACAGTCAGAAATGACTCCAGACATTACCACCAGAGGTCTTCTAGAGGGCAAAATCACCCCTGTTTGAGAACAGCTGGTCTAGTCCTAGCCTATATCTGTCTGTTGTTTCTCACCTTGGACCTGTGGCCCAACTCTTTCCTGAAATATTATGGACCTTGAGCCAGTGTATTAGTGGCACTAGTAGAGTTTTAACACTGGCTCATGCCCAGCACCTCTGGAGGCAGATGGGCTCAGACCAGGTAGATTCAGAAAGCTTAGAGAAGAGCATTTTCTACTATTCAGCCTTTGGTGGGGTAGCCTAGACACTTGGCCATCACTCAGAGCCATTTTCTTTTCTCTGGGGACATATACCTTTTCAGTTCTCTGCAACTGATTGAATATGAACCTTTTATAATCTACTCTCATGTCTGGGCATTGCCTATCAAATTTCTGGAGAACTATTTCCTAAATAGCTGTGAAACTTTCCTTTGCAGGCTTTCATTTGTTGAGAAGGCTTTTCTATTGAAGCTAACTGCCCATTGCAAAGCTGAATTTCTCAAATGCCTATATTTGGAGAAGAGACTTTTAAGTAATTAACAATCCCCTAGTAAATCCTGTATTTTTAGAAAGTGCCATGAGAAGCCTGCATGGAAGCCTGGCATCCATGCAGATATGTGGAGAGAAACATACAAGCCCTCAAAGGAGGTATGACCATGAGTCTGGTGTTGATGAGTAGTTGTTTCTCTTCCTCCAAAGGCAGGAGATGCCTCTGTGGAATGGAGTAGAGTATTCTAGGAACACCATCTCTTCTCTGTTGGGCCAATGGGCTTGGGTAAATTACTGTTAATTTTTAAAATGTCAATTATATACTAAAGTGAACCCCCACATGACCTCCATCCAATTTCAGCAATTATCAGCTCATTGCCAGTCCTGTTTCCTTTCTATTCCCCACTTTCCTGCCTCATCCCTATATTATCTGAAGCAAAACTAAGACATTATGTTATTTCATCCATAAATATTTCAGTATAAATATTATTTTTTCAGATAAACATCTTGACACCAAATTACAAACTCTTTAAAGTAGAGGAGAATTCTAACAAAGACTTTTCCCCATAGAGGTGAAACCCTCTGGCACCCAAATATGAAAGGCTTAGATTTTAATTAAAAAAAAAATTGCTGTAAAACAGCAAAATGGACCATTTGGTGGTATTATATGGGGACATCAGAAGGATTTACACCACTGACACATTCCTTAATTGATTTTGGCTCTGTTCTTTGAGGATTTTGCTTAAGTCTTGATGTCCCAGGGCTGACATAATTACATCTTGGTTAGAGTTTTGTTGTCTCTTTATGATTATTGACATTTCTTCATATAAATGGAAGGGATTTCCTGTCTCTTTTCAACTTCTTGGCTGAATGGTGCCTCTTCCGGATTTTGAAGAAACAACTTTCAGAGTTTGAGCTTGAACTGATCATTGGCCACAGTGTCTACACCTAAGGGTTCTTGGATCCTGATTAATAGTAGCTTTTCTGCAGAGAATGAAACTGAGATTAAGCCTTCTTTGTACGGAAATTAAACACCTGAATCTCTGGTGAGGTCTGAACATAAGCCGCTCAGCTTCTTGCACTGTTTTTCTTAAGGATCACATCAGCATCATATCGGCTTACCCCCAAAACCACCTGTTTTATTGGGAAAAAATTCACTTCTTTATGGTTGCTTGCTCTGGAGGATTAATTAATTCAACTCTCATTTATTGAGCCATAACTGAGGACCTCCCACTGTACTAGATATTGATCCAGTCATGGCTCAGTCCCAGCTTTCTGGGAGCTTACTCCAGTATTGATTATTTGAATGTCTATTGTACATCCAACCTTGACACCACTTTGGTGATTTGCAGGGTCAGTGGGGTGGCTTCCATATCCAAATATCCTTCAATTAGGTAACCATGGGATATCATTGGGTTGACCTAGATTTTTGTCTAGGGCTTGAATTGACTTTCAAATCTGTTTGCTCTAGAGGGGATTGATTCAAAATGCTATAACAGCTGGGTCAGGAACTTGAGCAGCATTCTAGCCCTGGCTCCAATGGAAGCTAGGGAGAGAAGGTATCTGAAATGGGATGAGAAATGTGAAGGCCATAGTCCCATACCAAAACAGACTTTGTGTCCATCACAGTTCTGTTGAGAGTTGGCTTTGAGCCAAGGAAGACTGAGAGGTGACAATTAAATGTCGTCATGGAAACGGTGTTTCTGCTCTGTAATCTCATCTGGTGGTGTTCCTTACCTCCTTGGGCTCCTTAACCCCTGGGAAGGGGTCTCTTAGTATCTGCTTGAGCACTGGGGTGATGAGGGATGCATTAGCACAAGGGTAAGTGTCCGGGCTTCAGGGGATCAGATGACTTGGATTTGAATCTTGGCCCTAAAGCTGTTCTACTGGCTCTGTGACCTTGTCCAAGTGTGTAAATCACATTCCCTCCCGTGGGATTCTTCTGAGCATTAAATGAGTTGATACATGTAAAACACTTAGCATAGATCTGCTACTTAGCAAGTCTTAATAAATCTACTTAACATTGAGGGAACTCATTCCTTCTTCAGAGAACTCTGTCTCTTGAAAAGTCTACCCTGCCGGGTGTGGTGGCTCATGCCTGTAATCCCAGCACTTTGGGAGGCTGAGGCGGGAGGATCACTTAAGGTCAGGAGTTCGAGACCAGTCTGGTCAACATGATGGAACTCCATCTCTACTAAAAATACAAAAATTAGCCAGGCATGGTGACAGGCATCTGTGGTCCCAGCTACTCGGGAGGCTGAGGCAAGAGAATCGCTTAAACCCGGGAGGCAGAAGTTGTAGTCAGCTGAGATCATGCCACTGCACTCCAGCCTGGGCGACAGAATGATAGAGTGATGCCCTGTCTAAAAAAAAAAAAAAAAAAAATTTGCTCTTTTTTATACTATAACAACATTATCATTTCACTCCCTGGTTCTTTGGTTCTTTTGCAATTGCTTTTGAGGCCACTGAAGTATCCAGTTTTCACAACCCTTGAGTGTTTAGGATAGTTCTCCTGTCTTTTCCTCTTGCCAAATCACTCTATGCTGCAGAATCTTCTTGCCTCTGTGTGAAAGTGCCAGTTCCCCTTTCTCTTCTTCTTGTGATGGATTTTGAAGACTCATCTCCTTTGGATATTGTGCATTCTTTCTCTGTGCAATTCCACAAATAGTTACTGGGCATCTTCTGTGAGAGGGTGCTGCATCTGGCCCTAATGACATGGTCTCTGCCTAGTCAAGCTCACACTCTAATAAGGAAGTTGGGGGGTAAGCTGGTAATTACAATGCAGGATGGTAAGTGCTCTGGGAAGGAAAGACCAAAGACCTGGGTGTCATGGGGCTTTCCAGATGGGAGGGAGTCATGGGGTTGAGGGATGCTTTCAGGAGGGAGGGTCATTTCAACTAAGACTGTGATCTGAGTGGTAAAAGAATTTGGGGAGGTAAAGAAGGAGGGACAGAAGAATGGTTTCATGTGGAACCCATAACCAAAAAAAAATTCAAATGGTGAATAAAAAGAATTTGATGATTAAACAGATGGAGTCTTTCTAAAAGCTCAGAACAGTTCTGGAAGGTTCTGCTGAAAGCTGTCATTTGTATGGAGGGAGGGGAGAAAAGAAGGTTCCAAAAATGTCATCTCCATAAGTTGGCAATAATAGATAATCTTCTACCACAACATTCTTGACTCCTAACCTTTTGTTTGCCTTAAGACAAATAGGTTCCCCACCAAGCAAGGCTAGAGACCTCCTGTTTCCTCCATTTTCACATTCTCCTTAACATGTAGCCAATGAAAACTGGCTACTAACCCAAGTCATTTTTCCCAAGCTGTCATTAGAAAGGCTATCTCCAAACTGTATAGTGACATTGTTTACATTCACGTTGGTCAACTGTAACTGGATATAAAATGTTTGGCATTACCTTTCCCTCATAGTGGTATTAGGAATAATTTATATGTTTATAATAAGAAAGGATTTAGAAAAAAAATAAGATACACAATGAAAGAGGCTCCCAGAACTGGCTTGGAATTTTTCAGGGAGATATTGAGCCTGGAAAATATTATTTAAAACTCCAGCTTAGAGTTAAGCTTTTAATACAACTAAAAGTATATACATGAAAATCTGTAGCAGCAACCATCAGCCACTTTCCATTGCATAATCTAATGTTTTCTTATTTCAATACTTGAAATAATATGATTTTAAAAGAATATAAAACCTTAGAAAAGAAGAGTTGACTCCTGCCAAGACTGACCTCAGCCAAAATGGACTTCTGCCCCTTAGCATCTCTGAAAACATGCTTTAAGTTTCATTAACTGAGGAAGTAAAAATGATCAAAATTATGGAATGGGATGGTGTTTTTACTGAACAGCAGCCAGCAGAGGGCTAGGAGGGCTTCAGCCTCTGATGTGGAAGTCCACAGAACAGGGACTTCGCCAAATCAGCTGGGAGGGAGGGAGAGCCAGCTTCTGCCACCAGGGATGTCTTTGTTCTTTTTTAAATTTTTGTGTAAGCTATCTGAATTACGCCTTTGTCTCCTGAAACGCTCTTGGCACCCTTCACTTCAGCCTCAGTGGTACCAGAACAGAACTGATAACTAACTACAGGCTCCTGCATTCTTAAATCCAGCCAACAAACAGTTTACAGAATCCAGTGGATTTTCCCAGTTTTTAGACATGGATTATATGATGGCCCACTCATTCCACATCTGGAGCAAAGTCTGCCTGTTGTAGATGCAGGACTTGACTGTGCGCTTGTGTTTGTGCACAGTTCCATGGTCCACGCACCCCACTCATCCCACTTAGGTGCTTTCTAACGAGTCCTGGAAGTGTAGAGCTTACTTCACTTAAAGATTAAGGGACCAGGAAATTCTTCTTTAATATGTAGAAGTGTACACATGGTCAGAAAAGCAGGGGAGAGGAGGAGGTGGAGGTATGTTATCATCATGGTAGGGCCAAATGAATATGGAAAATTATCTATGCTAGATGATCAGAAATTCTAGTAGTACTAGATATTTTAACAGTATAATGGGCTGAAAAAGGTTGAATCATTGTTTTATGATTATCCAAGATAAGAATAATAATATTATATCATTCCAGATAAGAATAATTCTTATACAAAATAAAAATTTGTATAAAACTTCATAGTTATAAAAGTGCTTTCTCTTATTTGACATTTTAAAGTGACCAATAGCAGTGACATTACATCTCTTTTCATATCTGAAAATCAAGAGTAAATATTTATTTTGAAATAGTTTTACCTTTTTTAAAAAATAGAAATTACATATACATATTATGAGAAATATTGACTAGCAAAAAGAAGAATGAGTTTACTCAAGAAAAAGACTTGACATTTTAATTCAGTTTTCCCTTAGTCTCTATTCTCATGCATATATTTCGTGTAGATGTGATTGCACTTTGTTACTATTTCTTCTCGTTTTTTTCATCTACACGAAGCAATGCTTATTATTCTCTAGTTATTATAAAATAAATGCTTCCCCTACCTCCACCACCAAAACTGAATATGGAATTGTGTATGTACAGTCACTATGGATGAAAGGAACCCTTACAGCTTAGATTCAGAACTCATGGAAAGGGCTTAACTATTTGAGTTAAACCCTAAAACACTTATTGAACACCTACCACATACCAGGCCCTATGCTAGGCACTGTGTGTGGGAGGTGGGTGTGGTAGGTGGGAAAGCCCTGCCAAGATGACCCATAGAGGAGGTTTTCAGTCAGACATAGAGGAGGTTTTCAGTCAGCTTACACTTGATTTGAGAGGAGAATTCGGAAAGGAAATTTGGAAGTAAATAAGGGAAAAAGGCAGTTAGGAAGGAAGGAAAGGAAGGGACTTAGGAAGGAAGAAAGAGTGTTGAGAAAGAAGACAGGAAGGAAGGGAAGGGAGGGAGGAAGGAAGGATAAATAACACCAAAAGAAAAAAAAAAAAAAAAGAAAAAAGAAAAAAAAAAACATAAATTCCTAATGAATTTTCAATATTCAGAATATATAAATCATTCAAGATAATGATATAAAAGATATCCAAGACCATGTAAAATCAATTTTGGGGGAATTTTACCAACATTAACAGTGACTTGATGATCAACAAGCTTTGAAGCTTTCCCAGGTTCTTCCTGTATTAATTTCTCTGGACATCTTGAATGCTAAGTCTGTCTCTGAAATACTCAAGAGAAGGCATACTCAAATATTGTTGCCATTAAAGAAGACATTATTGGTAATGTGGCTGTGAAATACACAAAACACTTCATGGATTATTTCTTAAATTCTAAGCTATGTACAGGGCTCTTTCACACCATGCACAAAAATGAACTCAAATGGATCATAGACTTAAATGTAAGAGTTAAAACTATAATACTCCTACAATAAAGCATCAGCATATATCTTGGTGAAACTGGGTTATACAAAGCCGCTTTAGATATGGCACCAAGAGCACAAATAACTAAAGAAAAATATGATAAATTGGACTTCATCAAAATTAAAAACTTTTGTGCTACAAAGGATACTATAAAGAAGAGACAAACTACAATATGGGAGAAAATATTTGCAAGTCATATTTCATAATGTGGCTTGTAAGGGATATGTATCCTTTATAAGAGTTATAAGAGCTCTTATAACTAAACAATAAAACTCAAATAACCTAATTTTATAATGGGCAAAGCATTTGAATAGACATTTCTCTAGAGAAGATATACAAATGACTAGTAAGCATATGAAAAGATGCTTAAAGTTATTAGTTTTTAGGGAAATATAAATAAAAATCACAATGAAATACTACTTTACATCCACTGGGATGGTTACCAGAAAAAAGACAGGCAAACTGCAAGTGTTGGTGAGGATGTGGAGAAACTGGAAACCTCGTACATTTGCCAATAGGACTGTAAAATGGTGCAGCCACTTTGGAAAATAGTTTGACAGTTCCTCAAAATGTTAAACAAAGTTACCATATGACACAGCAATTCAACTTCTAGATATATACCCAAAAGAAATGAAAACATATGGTCACACAGAAACTTGTACATGAAGGGTCATAGCAACATTATGTATGATAGCCAAAAAGTGAAAACAACTCAAATGGATGAACTGATGTTGAATGGATAGACAAAAGATGGTACATCCATACAGTGCACTGTTACTTGATAATGAAAAGAAATGCAGTATTGATAGATGCTTCAACATGAGAGAACCTTGAAAACATCATGCAAAGTGAAAGAAGCCAGTCAGAAAGGCCACATTGTATGATCTAATTTATATGACAAATAGGCAAATCTATAGAGACAGAAAATGGATTAGTGGTTGCCTAGGGCTGGTGGAAGGAGAGTGAGAGGTGACTGGTAATGGGTATAGGGTTCTGTTTGGCGTGAAAAAACTTTCCTAAAATTTGATTGTGGTGATGTTTTCACAATTCTGTGAATATACAAAAACTCATTGAACCATAGTTCAATGGTGAATTGTAGATGAATTGTATGGTATGTGAATATTTATTAAAGTGGGTCTCTGCAGAGTGCTCCGAAATCTGCAAAGACATACGAGTTATAGTCCATGCCTATGTTTATGTACAGCCTGTTTGAAAGGAGAATATATATAAAATGATTGCAAATATCAGATCACAGCCTCAAAATCATTTTTTAGCTCAGCATCGAAGGAATGCATTACCAAGTGAAAGGCACTGGTGCTTGAAGTGAAACCCACTCATTTGAATTCAATCAACTTATATTTATTTTGAGTCTTGTAGTAAGTACCAGGCCTAGTGGTAGGAGCTGAAAGTAGGTAGAGAAGATTATATAATTGGGCCATTATGTTATAACCTAGATATATACAAAGGGCTTTTTCAGTAGTTCCCAAGAAATGAGAGAGAAATTCATTTGACCTGTGACGTGGTTGCAGGAGTGGCTTAAAGTTGATATTTAAACTGGGTCTTAAAGATTGAATAGTTCAACAGGTGAAGAAGTGGGTAAAAGGAACTAAGTAAGGGCTTACTAAACAGGAGATATGGTAATGATGGTGATAATGGTGTTGGTAATGGTGATGAACAACAATGATTATGGTGGTGATGGTGATATGATGATGGTTGTGATGATGGTTATAATGACAGTAATGACAATGATGTGGTGATAATGGTGATGATGACCCAGTGATGATGGCTGTGGTGGTGGTACTGCTGATGATGATGACTATGATTGTGATGATGGTGACAGTTTGGCACAGACTAAGTTTGAGGGGCTTCTGAAGCATTTAAGTTATATCTTTTCAGGCATTTGCAGTCATAGACCTTAAGCTGCACGTGGTGGCCAAGAGCACCTATCATTGGCCAGTGCCTTGCTTTTTGATAAAATATTATCTTTCAGTCAGACTTATAGAAGCTGTGTGTTGGCTTAAAAAGAAGGAACCGAGTGTGTTAATAGTTAATGAATTGCTCCACATGAATGTAAAATACAGTGGTTGTTATCTTTGCAATTAGCAGCCACTCATGTCAGTAACTTTTTGGAAGGTCTACTATATGCCTAGATCTGAATCTCACAGTAATTCCTCTCATGAAATCTTTGGGTTAAAATATTAATTTGAACCATATGAAATTGCCATTTTAGAGTCAAAAATGGTGAATAACAAAAACTTTATCTGGATTAAGCTATTATATATATGTAATATACACATATACATATATACACACACACATATAATATATATAATATATATATATACCTGTAGCTGATTTATGTCTCCTGCACTCTACTGAGTATATGGGACAGGTAGAAGGGGTGAAAAGAGCTACATATCATCCTGCTATAATGACAACCTTTATGCTATTAACTCAGTGTGTATGTGTGTGTGTTACAGAGTGGATAGGTACTATAGACCAGTGCTATCCAGTACTGTAGCCGTGAGCCATATGTGGCTATTGAGCTTTTGACATACGGCTAGTACAATTGAGATGTGCTATGAGTGTAAAACACACACAATTTCAAAAACTTAGTGTGCAAAAAATAATATAAAGCATCTCAATAATAATTTATATATTAATTACATGTTTAAATAATAATACTTTGGGTTGAATAAAAATATTAATATTAATTTCACCTGTTTCTTTTTACTTTTATGATGTGGCTACTAGAAAATCTGGTTTGTGTTGTATTTCTATTTGACAGTGCTGCTACAGACAGGGAGGGTTTTAAAAGCTCTTTTTGGTGTGCTTTTTTGGCACATTCTGGAGCAAAACCATTCAAAGTGGCTTTTAGAAATTGGCCCTTGAATTTGAATTTTCTGAGCCCAACTTTGCTTCAGTTGCCTTGAAAAAGGAAGGAAAACCAATCTGGCTTCTAAAATCTACATTTTGAAAATTGCATTAGGGAACTATATTCCCTCTCTAACATACAAAAAATAAATTCTAGCAGCTCATAGTTTTTCCACATACTTATAGTATTTTCTTTGCTTTTGCTTTTGTTCTCTGTGTTTTCCTGTCATCGCTTTATCAAAATATTGAGGCCCTGGCATCGAGCAAGCAGAGATATTCAAGATACATAAGTGGCTCACTTATTCAGTACTGAGTCTATCTGAATCACTTGAGGATTGGCTAAGTGTATAAGCATTCATATTTCTCCAAAATTGAGACCATGCCATACAGTGCGGGATTAGCGAGGAGAAAAGTGTGTCAGTCTCCTGGTGCTGACAGTTTGAACCGTCAGGGTCAGGGCGCTGTGGTCTCCTTTTGCTCCCCTAATCCCAACTAAGAAGGTAATTTAAGTGAATCCTGTGGTGCCAAATTAAGGAGGCTCTAATGGGAAAATGGGAAGTGGAGGGTTTAAAGGACACCCATTAATGTACTCACTTCAAGATGTACTCTTGTCAGTGCTTCTTAGGAAGGCACAGGCTCTCCAGTAATGTCTTTTCTTTTTGGAACCCAACCAAGGGCAAGTATGGAGATTTTAAAACATAATATTTTGGAACCCAAGGGAAGTCAAAATATTGCAGACAATGATAAAACCATAATTCGGTAATTGTGTTGTGTGATCCTGCAGTATGTGGTGGGTCTGCTAGAAAGGGAAGTGTGACAGGTTTGGGCAGCAGAATTCGACATCTCAAGTTGACCTCTAATTACTTCTTAAATAGGTCCAAGTAAATCCGCAAAGTGTCTCTGTAGCTTCTTCTAGGTCAAAGAGAAATCAGGGTAGATATCAGCTAAGAATGTACTTGCCTGCTCTAACAGAAAACCTAACAAATGGAATAATACGTTTTCTCACGTAACAATAAGTCTGGAGACAGGCAGTCCAGGATAAACTAGGCCATCCTAGTTTATCCTCTGTTATAGCCAGCTTTTATCTTCATGTTGCAAAATTTCTGCCACAGCTCTAGCCATCACATCTGTGTCCCAGCAGGAGGAAGTATAAGTGCCAAATGACCTTGCCTGTAGGAAAGGACATCTTTCCATATTTAGGAAGGGACACCCCCTTCCAAGGACCTTTGCTATGTCATTGGCCTAAAGTGGGTCAAATGGCTTCTCTCAGATGCCAGGGACTCTGCATAGATGAAGCAGCAACTAGAATGTGGAGCCCATATTCTGCCACTCTGAGCAAAAAAAAAAAAAAATGTGCGTGTGTGTGTGTGTGTGTAAATATATATATGTAACATATATGTGTGTGTGTGTGTGTGTGTATGTGTGTGTGTTGCTTAGCTTCTAGCTCAGTTCTTGGCACATAGTATGTAATAAAAATTTGGAGCTTAAAACAACCTCAACTTCGTAGTTAAAAGACAATACCAGGAAACACTGCAACTCTATTCACTAGAAGTAGAAGTGGTTACTTTGATTAGAGTGATGCTTAACACTGGCTGAGCATGGCCTACAGGCATATTTGGCCCATAAAACATAGTACAGGGCTCAGTGTTTTACATCTAATTCTTTGAAACAACCTGATGAAAGACAGAATATTCTCCCCAAGTTACAGAGAAGGAAACTGAGGCCCAGAGAGGCTAGATAAATTTGCCCAAGGCACACAGCTAATGTGGGGGGTAGGGGGCTGAGAAGCCAACCTTGGCCTTCTACCAACAAGGCCTGGGGCTTTTATAACCTCTTAGCTCTCCTAACTAGAAGGCTTTGGGTAGGTAGTCGATTTGCCTAGTAATTTGCTAATCCAGTTCAAAGTTTTGAACAAAAGACCTTAGAGTAAATAGCGAAAAGGATAAAAGAGAGAGAGAAATGAAAAAAAAGAAATAGGAAAACTTCAGAGTAATTAAAACAGGTCCCTATATTGTGGGCTGTTAAAGGCTTAAATGATGCTAAGCTCTGGGCTTTCTCCATCTTAAAATATTTTTCACAGGTTCTCTGTTTTGGAGGATTTGCTGTGTTTCCATATGTTATGGTTGCTTTGGGGTTGTCTAGGGGCATTCTCAGGAGCATTTCTGCTACTTGGTACCAGGTGCTCTTCAGCAGGAGTGAGAATTAACTATGTGCATATCTTGGGGTGCAACCAGCTGCCCTGGCTTCCATGAGATCCGCAGTAAGGAAGGCGAGGTAGATCCGAAACTTCCGAGGAGTGGCGGTTCCTCAAGAATGATGGATCTGCCTTTGATGTCTAGCAGCTTCCAAACAGCAGAGAAATGATACAGATACATGCCAGAAGGGGGAAAAGCAACTTTTGATCTAGTTAGAACTAATTAAACTTTCAAAATGCATGAAAGAAACTTGAGTGCTGGCCAGTTGTTTGCTATAGATGGATTTTGTCAACGAGCACAGTTGAAAATAGTGTAGCTACAGCAAACCCCTACCTTTCTATTTGGGGGAAATTAGTTTTTTGGTTTTTGCTTCTAAAATGTCAGGGATTTCCCTCCTTGCAGACTGAAATTACCTGTGTAGTCTCTTTTACTCCCGTTTATCCAGGGATATTAAGAGTGATATTTTTCTTTAATGTCTTCTCAGAAGGCTGTCTCTTCAGTCCCCTCCTTGCTGTCACATTGTGTTTAGTCTCATGTATGCTTTTTGTTAGTGTGTGGACTAAAAAAGGTAATCTAATTAACAGAAAGTAGGAAGCCCGCAGGATTTTGGCAACAGAGAAAAATGTGGGCTCTGGTATTTGATCAGCAATTCCTACTCAAAGCTCACAACTCTTACCTCATTAGCAGGGGAGTTTTCGAGCTTTTAAGCAGGCTTCGACAGAAAATAAAGTGCGTCGTTGACGGGACAACAGTCAGGTCTGAGAGTGGCTTTCTAAAAATTCAGCTGCCTTTATTCAGAGCGACTGGCTTGGTAAATGTTTAGAGGGCCCTAATTATGCTCTGGGGCGATCAAAACATTGTGGATTTATGCTGTTTCACCAAGGAGAATGGCCTACTCTACATACCAAAAAAAAAAAAAAAACACTAAAAGGGAGGACAGAAAAGAAAAAAGGGAGGTGGATGGGGGGGCGGTGCACACCGCCCCAGCTTGGAGAGGTGGCCTCTTGGTAGAGCATATGAATCCACTTACATGTAAATTGCTTGTCGCTATGAATTAAGGGAAGGCTATGAAAGAACTGCTTTGCCGTGTTTACTATAGGATTTTTGACAGACTCTTTCCTCTTTCAAGTAAATTTGGCTTAAATCCATAGTCAGTCTAGTTTTAAGTAAACTCCTCTTTTGTTACATTAACAAGGTTATAACATCACTGGGGCAGATTTCCAGCTGCAGGAACCGAGGCCTAAGTATGGGGCTGAGGGTATAATTAAAACCTTCGGGTGGGAGAGTTAAACTCTCAAGTAAAATTGGATAAAAGGCTAATTGTCCATAGCAACATAATACATGCTTTAAATATCTGTGAAATGAAGATGAATAGTAGGAACCTTGGAAAAAATAAAACACATTTTCTACCCCCTAAATTGAGATCTGAGTTTTTAATTTAGGACAGAGTGCATTTTCCTCCTCAAAATCAATTTTGAAAGCACAGTGTCATCCCCCTGGTTTGTCTTCTGTCTCTACTAAAGATCTTCCATCTTACAAAACGGGGAGTGTTTATAGCTGACTAGGAAGGCTACAAGCAGAGACCTAGATGTTCTGGCTCCATGGGTCCAAACAAGGATGCCAAGCACTTTGTTCCTTTAAAGAAGGGGTGGTGTTGGGGGTGTGGGTGAGGGCGAGTGGGAGGAGAGTCTCGGGCAAAGGCACACATACCTTTGGTGACCTTCTCGAAGATGACATCCAGCCAAGCAAGATGATACATTACCACATGCTAAAAAAACAAAATGGCTTGTAATGGCAGCTTGTCCTTAGCAAATGCATCATGAAGGCCCATTTGTTATTCATTAGGAGCAGCCTGGCCAGGCTGGCTGGTAGGGAGCCTGGAGACTTAAGGTCATCCTACACCCCTGCCCCAGTGGCACAGACAAACACGAAGACAGCTCTAGCAGCCCCTCCACGGACTTGGCCACACTGCTGTTGAAGCCCTGCAGGAATGAAGGTGTTCTAAAACAGTTTAGAGTTACTGCAAGCGGGGTGAGGGAAAGGGTGTGTGGAAGGGAAGAAGAAAGGGGAAAAAAATAAGAAACGATTTTGTGGGGAAAGTTTCCCCATGGAGCTAAGCACTGTGAGTCCCCATCCAGGAAGTCCAGTAGCCTCCCCCAGCAGCCCAGGAAGTGACCCCAAAAGAGCTGTATGTCTCTCCATCTGGACCAGGGACAGTCAGAAGAGATGGAGTATGAGAGCCTGACGCTATTGGAGAGGGGTGAGTGTTTGAGGGCTTGCTGGGAGAACTGCATGGCCACATCCAACTAATAGAATTGCTGGATGCAAAATGGGAAGGTGCTGAGGGTACACTGGGGCTATAAGAGGAACGAGGTCAGTTCTTTGCAAAACCAGGGACACAGTGCTGGGGTCAGGAGGACATCTGGTGCTGGGCAGAGGGAGCAGAATGGCTAAGGGAAGGCTGGCAGTGTGCGACCTCAGCAAGTGAGTAGATTGAGAACATAGGCCTAGCATGCCAGGAAAACAGAATCCAGCTGCTCAGCTCTAAAGCAGAGAGCGGTGTTGAGGCTGGCCCAGACCCTGCCTACCCTGTCAGCTATGTGATGTGCCTGCTGTAAAGGGGATCACCTAGGAATTACATCTGTGGTATTTTCAGCCTAGATGTGTTGCAGAGTATTTTTATCTTGCTCTACAATATAGAGACTTGTATTTTGAATCCAAATGTTTCTTCTGACTTTGTAAATCAGAGCCCTTTAAGATAGAACACGCCTACTGCTTGCATTTGGATGCTTCTCAGAGGGCTGTGATACCTATCTTCTGTTTCATTGTTTGTAGCAGTGTGCTTTTGTAATAGGCATCAGAGCCTCCTTTAAATATTTTTGCTCTAAGAGTCATTTAGATCACACATTGCCTCGTGGCAGCTTACTATCAGTAGTGTTTTAAGTACTTTTAAGTACGTTGAATAAGAGCTTATATTTTAGAGTTAATATATCCATTTCTCTTGCCAGCATTGTAAATTTAAATTCCTTCTTACATGTAACAAAGACATGTAATATATAAACAGGGTTATAGCCCAGAGTAAGAATGACATTATGAGAAAATAAAGCTGAGAATGCTGTGTTTAATAGGAACCAACTAGTATTAATTCAAACTAATAAAATGTTAGCCATCTTTACATGTTTTTATCTTTAAGTAGCATATGTCTCCTTTTTAAATAGAGGTTTAGTTATGGCATATGTGTCTGTGTGTATGCATGCATATGTATATACATATATTTATATGTCACAAGTTTCAGGAGAAAAATAATTACTGCTCTTTCTGTAAATGATTAAGGCTTAATGCCAAGTTATAGCAAAATAGTTCTGTTCTAGTTTTTGAGGTTATGTACCATTTGGGGAACTGGGGAAGGAGAGGCTGGGAGTTTGTAGACCTAGATTTGGTTGGATGCCTGTCCATTCAGTAGAACACATGGGATGTGAAGAGGTACCCAACCATTTTAGAGATGAGGGTCTGCACTTGATGAGTCAGCAAATCATTGAAAATCAAGTATTTCATGATGAGGGAAGAACTTTCTCACTACAAGGCTGATCTTGCCAGACATCTCTTTTCCACCCTACCCAGCTTTTCTCTCTCCAACAAGGAGCCTGAGCAGCCTATGTAAAACAATTGTAATAGTCATCATTTACCCTTTACTAAACAGCAATGGAAGTATGCTCCCAGCTCACCTTTTCTCTTGCTAGTTATTTGTCACAGTTTTTGTTTTGTTTTGTTTTCTGTATTAATGGCCTGACAGTAGCATTAAAAGAAGAATAACAATTTTCTATTGGAGGTGATAAATAGTTTTAGAAATAGATAATAGCGGTGGTTGTACAACACTGTGAATGTGATTGATGCCACTGAATTGTATATTTAAAAATGGTTAAAGTGACAACTTTTGTGTTACATCTATTTGCCACAATTTAAAAAAAGATACAGGGAGAGGGAGAGGGAGAGAGAGAGAGAGACAAAGACAGAAATGGCAGAGAACAAAGATGCAGGTATCTTTCTGGCTTATAACTTCTTTACGTTCTGGTCTTTGCTTCACTGTGAACTTATCCAAGACACTTTCTAACCACATTAGCTAAATAGTGTCTTCTCTGTCACCCCCTGTCCTTGTACCCTCTCTGTTTTTTTTCTTTTTTTAACACTTATAAAATTGAAATAAAATTCACCATTTTAACCAATATAAAGTATACAATTCAGTGATTTTTAGTGTATTTATTTTGTAGTACAACCCATCACCACTATCTAATTCTAGAACCGCCCCCCCTCAAAAAAAATACTCCTACTCATTAAACAATCACTGTCTATTACCCCTTTTCCTTATTCTCTGACAACTACTAATCTACTTTCTGTCTGTATGGTTTTCCTATACTGGACATTCCATATAAAGGGAATCATACAATATGTGGCTTTTTGTGTTTGTCTTCTTTCATATAGCATAATGTTTTTGAGGTTTCTGCATGTTGTAGCGTGTATTAATGCTTCATTTCTTTTTATTGCCAAATAATATCCTATTGAATAGATATACCACATTTTGTTTATTCACTAGCTGATGGGCATTTGGATTTTTTCTACTCTTTAGCTATTATGAATACTACTACTATGAACATTCATGTGCAAGTTTTTATGTGGATATGTGTTTTCATTTCTCTTGGGTATAGATATTTTTCTTTTTAACATTTACCACCACCACCATATGTGTGTATCATTTTGTATATATATGCATTATATTGTATGTGTATGTATGTATACACACAGAGACATATACATGTGTGTCTTTATACATATATGTGTATATGTGTGTATAAATGTTTTTTATATATGTATATATATATTTTTGTATACATTTGTTTTTGTATATATTTGTATATATATGTTTTTGATTTCATTGTCTGTAGTCTTCTTTATGGAATGAAAGCTCTGAGAGAGCCTAGGCTGTATCTCATGCTCTGCTGTATCTCTGGTGCTCAGAACAGTGCCAACTGAATGAATTAGCTGATGAAGAATGAATGGTGTTCTGTTCCGCATTGGATGAGTCATAAAATTCTTCCTGATCTATAGTTCATCGTTTGGTCTTTCTCTCTTTCAAACTCTTCTCTGGGTGGAATATGCCCCAGCGGATCCATCACTCAAACAAGGGAGCTGTTCCTTAATATCACTGGAGCACTGGTGGTCCCCACTAAGCCTGCTGCCTGGCCTGTATCTAAAGACACAAAACTGGGGTGCCTTAACCAACCACAGGCCTGAGTTTAGTTTTAATGCTGATTATTGTTATCAAGAGAATCAGTTCTGTCTGTGACAGGAATCCTCTTGCATTTGTAGTAAAGGCAAAGATGAAGTTCTTTTTAGTGGTGCCAAGAAGAGCCTGAGCTCCGTCTTTCTCAGAGGCCTGATGTCCATCTCTACTTTGACAGAGAGGGATGAGAGAGGAAAGAATGGACTGTTGCAGCCTGGAGGTCAATGGCCAAATGTATTGTTATTCACCAGTTACATTTAAGAGGCCAGGGACACCTTTTTATGTAAAGCCAAAGTAAAATTTAAATTACTGCAGAATTTTTGTATACTTCAACCAAGAAAGTATGAGTCCCATGGGAAGGGAAATAAGGCATTCTAGCATTTGCTGTTATATCTCCGACAAATCCTTGCAGGTATTGTTTAATCTGCTAGCTCCACCTTTGTCCTAATAAGCTACATAGTTTCTTTTAATGTTTTAATGGGTTCTACAGTACTTTTATTCTGTTTGATTCTGTTTTTCTTTATAGTTAATCTGCCTTTAAGCATTTGGAGGAAATTGTTCAATTTTTCAAAAACTTCCACAGGATGTGATATGTATGGTTTAAATGATAAATCTTCCCCACCACTAAAGAAATATCATGGCAAGAAAGCAGACATAGTTATCACACTGTTTATTATTTGACTTGGCCAAAGGCCTAGATTTGGGGTCAAATTTTAATATATTAGAATGTACTTTTCTTGGAAGTTTGCATATAAATACTGTATGCTAGGTAAGTGAACAGCATTGTAAATCAAATTACACTCGACTGAATGTGATTTTCTCCATGTTTATTATTTATTCCTTTCATCAGTGAATGAGGAATTTCTCATCTTGTGTTATAGATGTGTACATTTCCATCTGAGATGCTCTCGTGATGGGGTGGCTCAGGATCACAGATTTCAGTCATATTGGTATGGTTTACACCTCCGAGATACCTCTTAGTCATGGCACATGGATCATCTGCTGTGGCAATCTAGGTGGAAATGAGGCAGTTGACTTCCTTTTGAGTGTTTCCGTAGTGGAATTGTTTTCCTTCTTAAAATTAAAATAAAAATTGGTAAGAGAGAATCTTAAAGGAATTCAAGTTACTAGGCTGCCATGGATAATGGGGGACTTATCATACTTTGAGCATCATGCTTTTGGCCATAGGAAAACTTTAAGACCCACATCAAACAAGGATGCGAGGGTTTCTATTTATAGCTGAGCTTCCGGGGAGGTGCTCTCTGTTAAAACAAGGTCAGGGGCGCCATCCCACCCTCACCACCAGCCTCCCTCTCCATCCCCAGTTTACAGTACACAGACGCATAGGAATGCGAATCCTACTCCAGAGCCCATTGTGAATGTGTTTCTGAATTGTTTAACATGTTTCTCACAAACAGGACATGACATGTATGGTTTAAATGAAAATAATGGCCTTGCCGCTCTTGCCAGACCGTCTTTTGTCAAGAGCATCCTGGCAATAGGAAGGGCTCTGGGCTGACATGGCCCACAGGCCAGGTCCTTAGGGGATCTGGGCTGGATGCATTTCACACGAGAAGGCTCTTAAATCAGGGGGCCTCCCTGAGGGCCCATGTCCTGGTTTGTGCCTGCGCTGCTCTGCAGCAGGCCCCATAGCCGTGGTTGGCTCTGCTGCTCCTGTGCTCTCAGCCACAAATGAAGAGGAAGATTTTCTTAGCTTTTGGATTCCTTAGCTAAGGAATTTATTGTTAAAACAAACCAAACCAAACCAAACCAAAACAGCAACAACAAAAAACAAAACAACTACAACAACAAAAACTCAAGTTTGTGGGAGAATGTGGGAGTTTTAAATCTTATCTAGGTGCTTTGTGCTTTTCTGGGATGGAGTCTCACTCGGACACCTGGGCTTGAGTACAGTGTTGCAATCTCAGCTCACTGCAACCTCTGACTCCCGGATTCAAGCGATTCTCATGCCTCAGCCCCCCGAATAGCTGGGACTATAGGTGCCTGCCACCATGCCCGGCTAATTTTTGTATTTTTAGTAGAGACAGAGTTTTACCTTGTTGACCAGACTGGTTTCAAACTTCTTACCTCAGGTAATCGGCCCACCTTGGTCTCCCAAAGTGCTGGGATTACAGGTGTGAACCACCACGCTGGGCCTGCTTCATGCTTTGTGGAATTAGGCCTTGTGATAGTTTGGTCTAATTTAGGCCTTGTGGTCAAAACATGTAACATAAAATTTATCATTTTAACTGTTTTTATGTGTCCAGCTTAGCAGTGTGAAGTACATTCACATTGTTGTGCAGCCATCACCACCACCTACTTCTATAATTCTTTTCATGTTCCCAAACTGAAACTCTGCACTCATTCCATAATAATTGCACATTCCTCCTCTCCCTGGCCCCTGGCAACTGACATAATACTTTGTCTATGAATTTGACTCCTCTAAGTACTTCCTGTAAGTGGAATCATACAATATTTGACCTTTTGTGATCGGCTTATTTCACTTAGCATAATGTCTTCAAAAGTGATGGTGTTTAATATAAGCAGATTAGAGTATATCTAATTCAGTTCATACTTATATTTCCTGAGTGCTAGTGCTTTCTTTTTTTTCTTTGTTTATTTGGGACAGGGTCTCACTCTGTCTCCCAGGCTGGAGTGCAGTGGTACAATCATGACACTCATGGCAGCCTCAACCTCCTGGGCTCAAGTCATCCTCCCCTCTCAGCCTCCCAAGTAGGTGGGATTATAGGTGCTTCACCACTATGCCTGGTTAATTTTTAATGTTTTGTAGAGACAGGGTCTCACTATGTTACCCAGGTGAGTCTTGAAGTCCTGAGCTCAAGTGTTCTTCCCATCTCAGCCTCTCAAAGTGTTGGGATTACAGGCATGAGCCACCACACCCAGCCTCCTGAGTGCTTTCTATGTGTATCTTTTAATTTTCAGTTGGTTGATTCATCAAGCTTCCATGTCCCATGAATCACATGGTTGGAGGGTTGAGGGTAGGTAGGTATGCTGTCACCATAGATCAGGAGTTCTCAACCAGGGGCAATTGTGCTCCACAACCCACCCCAACCCCAACCCAGGAACATTCGACAACTGGAGACATTTTTCATTGTTTCAACTGGACAGTGGGGTGGGAGGAACCAGAAGGTATGCTACTGGCATCTACAGGGCAGAGGCCAGGGTTGCTACTAAACATTCTATAGTGCACAGGACAGCCTCCTGCAACAAAGAATTAGCCCATCCAAATGTCAAGGTGCCAAATTGAAAAACTCCTATAAAAGGTTAATGACTACGCCAATAATTTTGGGGAAAATCTGGAGAAAATGCAGTATGTATTTTATTGAGTAGCTTTGAAACAAATTTCTATGCTGCCATCAATTTATTACTAATTTAATGAAATGTCTTAAATGTTGAGAGTTCAATTATGAGTAAATGCAGACTGAGTTCCTGCTCTCATGGAGTAAATTCAGGTGTAAAAATGGAGGAAGTCAAAAGAAAAGAATCCATGTACCTTTACCTTCATTAATTCTGCTGCAAGATTTCTTAAAGGAATTTTTAACCTGATCACCAGATTATCTACAAGGGAATTTTTTTAATTTTTAAAATTCCCTTATGGATAATCTGGTGATCAGGTTAGATGGCTCCATGGAGGTCATGAGGTGTAGAGCTGTAACTAGGAGAACTTGCTGTTGTGCTTGTCTGATACTAAATGGCTATGTGACATTTGGCAATTCTGATGATCTCTCTGGGCCATATTTATCTCACCTATAAAATAAAGGATTTGTATTACATATAAAAATCTTTGTCTTTGGTATTAGTGAAATGCAACAAATAATTCTAAGCTAGTAGTTTATTCTTGTGGTGTAATTACTGTAAAGCACATTCTACCACATCAGTTTTTTTATTTTGTTTTGTTTTGTTTTTGAGACAGAGACTTGCCCTGTCGCCCAGGCTGGAGTATAGTGGTGCGATCTCGGTTCACTGCCACCTCCTCCTCCCGGGTACAAGCGATTCTCCTGCCTCAGCCTCCCAAGTAGCTGGGATTAGAAGCATGTGCCACCACACCAGCTAATTTTGTATTTTTAGTAGAGATGGAGTTTCACCATGTTGGTCAGGCTGTTCTCAAACTCCTGACCTCAAGTGATCCACCTGCCTGGCCTCACAAAGTGCAGGGGTTACAGGCGTGAACCACCATCCCCAGCCTGTTTTAGCAATAAATTAATATGTTAAGCCTAAAACAAACTGCCAGTAAGGACACCATGTTCTGTGCAAAGGGCCCAAGACTCTGGGCTCTTTCTGTTGTCATATCTTTTCTTTATTAAGATGAGCTCCCATGGCCAACAATGGTGTGACACCCATGTGATACAAGGGATTCTTTTTTTTTTCCTAATGCAGTTTTGTTGTGGTCAACTTTAATGAGAGTAGATGGGATTTTGGGGTTTTTTAAAAGTTCGGTGGGCAGGAAAAGCAAAAAATATGTGTATATAATAAAAACTATTTTTTAAAACGCAAGATGGGAGAGGTGAGGAACAAGCATCTAAAACCAAAGCTCTGGAGTCCAGTTATTAACATGCCTCACATAATGGTAATGTGAACCAAACTAAGTAAAGCCCTGGTGATCCTCAAGTTTGTGGGTTGGGCATGCAACCCAGAAAAAATTTTGTTATTTCCTTGGAAGGCGTTGTGTGTCATTCTCCAGTGCATTCCCTCTAGTTGTGTGTGTGTGTACGTGTTTAAATAAAGACAATGACAAAATAATTGATTGTAAAGCGTTGTAGCAAACACCATTATCTGAAGTGTAGTTTAAGTGAAGAGAGGCTGGATCATAGAGAATGCTGAGAATAAAGCCTGGACTCTGAGGAGGCCACGTAGGAGCCTGCTCCAGGCCAGTACCCACTGTTGTCCTGTTACCATGTGCATTCTCATCCTGCCACCAATCCCCAGCATGGGCTTAAAAAAATCATTATCTAGTATTTTTTCTTAGAGATGGAAGTAAGGTTTCTTCCCAAGGTCAGAGCTTTTCCAAGAATGTGCCAGCAGTCCCTGCAGTCTCTGAATTTCAAACAAAGTCTGATGGGGTCTGGATTTTGAGCATGGACTTCTGTCTGGCTCTCCAGGCTGTTTGATGGGATCCAGTCTTGCTCTGTCAATCAGACTTGGAAGGCAAATACAAGTCCCAGGGGAAGGCAGGCTAGAAGGCAGGACAGGAGCTTGACAGGAAGAGACCAAATGTTGCCCTTTGATTCTCTCCTCTGTGTGTGTGTCTGTGTGTGTGTGTGTGTGTGTGTGTGTGTGTGTGTGTGTGTGTGTGTTTGAAAAAGAATGTCTAGAAACAGGATGTTCAGGAGGTTTCATTCAAAGTGCTACCTTGAACTGATGGCTAATGAATGTTTTAAACACGTAAGGCACCATAGGGAACAACTCTGTGATCAATTAGTGATGTCTGACATGATTGGGTAGAAACTGCAATGGCCCATATGTTATATATTTTCCAACATTCTCTAGTTCAGGGATTTTAGATTAACTGTGTGACTCTCTAGGAGTGGTCGTGGCTGTTATTCAGGGCACTTTGATTCTGGTAACTGCATCAGAGACAGCTTACCCTGGTATGAAGAAGACGAACGCCTGAGTATTAGGTCTGTCTTTTACCACCCATGAGCTCTTAGGAAGATTGGGAGGCCTTCCTATGTCTTTATCTTCTTCCTCTATAAATAGTTACTTACTTCTTATAAAGATAAAATGAATTAATACACATTATTTAGAATGGCACCTGTTACACAGTGAACTTTCAACCACTGTTGGTTTATGAGTTGAATGAAAGCCTTTAAAAGATATGTCCACCTGGAACCTCAGCATGGACTTTATTTGGAATAAGGGTCTTTTCAGATGTAATTAATGTAAGTATCTCAAGATGAGAACATCCTAGATTTGGATGGGCCCTAAATCCAATGACAGATGTTCTTATGAGACAGAAAAGAAGAAGACACACAGAGACACAGACCAGAAGTTCACGTGAAGATGGAGGCAGAGATTGCGGAGGTAGAGAAGTAATGCATCTGTAAGTCAAACAATGTCAAGGATTGCTGGCCATCACCAGAAATTAGGCAACTGCATGGAATGGTTTCTTCATCAGGGCCTCCAGAAGGAACCAACTCTGCTGACATCTTGATTTTGGACTTCTGGCCTCCAGAACCGTAAGACAATAAACTTTTGTTGTTTTAAGTTACCATAGCAGTAATTTGTTATGGCAATCCTAGGAAACTAATACAGTTGGGTATTGGCATTATTATTGTTGTTGTCTTTAAGGTGAAGATCAATTCCTTCGCTGTCTCATAATTTGGGCAGTCCTGGAATTTGTTGACTTTGATAAAGTCGAACAGAATCTCAGGCTACCCAGAAGCACTGTTATCTCTGATGGTGGCAAGTGACTTGTTCTTTGGACTGTTTTTCCCTGAACTTAGTCCTTGGAAAGTTTAAATTTGAAACCATTAGAATGTAAAACTTGAAGAGAGGTATGGGCATTTGTTAATATGGAGATAGAATGGCTGACAGTAGAATGGACAAGGCATCCTCCTGTATCGGTGCCAGCTATTACATCCAAATTTGAGAGAAGGCAGGGAGTTGAATTCTAGGAAAAGTGAGCTCTGGGAAAAAAAATCTTAAAATGTGCCAAGAGGATGTTAGTCTGGAGACAGACCCCCAAGCACTGACATTCTTGGGGTGATAAAAACTTAGAGAAACCACAGGTCCAGGTTATAGATGATACTTCAGCTGGCCTAAAGCAAATGGACATTTTTATAACCTGGGAATACATTGATCACGTTCTCAGTTAGAAATCTGGATTTTAGGAGCCAGCACTTCCTGCATGTTCAGATCAGTCCAACTCCATATACATATGTGCAGAAGCACAGATCAGTTAAACGAATCTGGATTCATATGGTGGTCCAGGACTCTTATCTCACATCTGCCATTACTGTGTGGTCTGTGGCAAGTTACTAAATCTCTTGGCCTCAGTTTTGTCCACACAGAAAATGAGAGTGACTGTGCCCAGGATGCAGACCATGTTTTGAGAACAGTTGACTGTGGACTCACCTATCATAGAGCCTGACAGATGGCAGGTACTCTTCTCAGTTTTTTGAAAAAAAAAAAAAATTTCTTTAAGTGCCTAAGATGTGAAAACCTGGTGCTAGGCATGTCAGGGTATCAGAAAGTTGAACAACAACAACAACAATAAAAAACTGCCTCCACTCACAAAAGCTCCACATTGTAGTGAAGAAGGTGTGGACACACTTAGAAGAATGAAATAGTGACTAAGAAAGGTGATTGGTTTTTGTTTTGTTTTGTTTTCCCAAACAAAAACAAAAAGATTGAGCAAGGGTTGTTAGAGGAGATTAAGTTTGATCTGAATCTTGGAAAATAATCAGTTTCCATAATCAGGAAACTTCCCTTCCATGATCAAGGAAATCAGGCATTAGCTTCTCAGAGGACAAGATGACCAACTATATAGAAATATAAAAACATATGTGGTGAGCTTAGAGAATGGTGAGTCACCCTCGGAGCAAGCAATTATTGGGAGTTGAGAATGGATAGGAGTGAATGCATGGGAGATGAGGGTGGAGGTGCCAGTATGGGCCAGCAAGTTGGAATGCCACCATAAGGAATTTGGAGCCACAGGGAAACATGGAAGGCTTTTAAAAGCGTAATGCAAGGATGCCTCTGCAGTGTGAAGGATGAATGGGAGCAGAAGTCAGTAGAAACACAGGCGTAAGTTAAGAGGCTTAGGCGATGGCCCAGGTGGGCAGTGGTGGAGATAGATCCTGGTGGAGAAGAAAAATTAGGAAAGAGAGGAAGGAGAGAGAAACACAGAGAACATAGGAGCTTCGTAAAATGCCTATTGAGTGTTGAGTAAAATTAATAGGATAGATTGGCTTTGGAAGAAAAGGCAGAAGGAGGAGAAGATGGCTTCAGATGATGTCATAAATATGAGCTCCTAGGGAGTCTGAAGGTTTTTCAGTTATTTAGTTTTGTTATTTTTGGTTACGTTTTGTTTTTTTCAAAGTGATAATATCCTAGCTGGGGCTTGGTGGCTCATGCCTATAATCCCAGCACTTTGGGAGACCGAGGTGGGAAAATTGCTTGAGCCCAGAAGTTGGAGACCAGTCTGGGCAGCATAGTGAGACCCCATCTCTACAAAAAATAAAATAATTATCCAAGCATGGTAGCACATCTGTGGTCACAGCTAATTGGGAGGCTGAGGCAGGAGGATCACTTGAGCCCAGGAGGTCAAGGCTGCAGTGAGCTGTGATCACACCACCGCACTCCAGCCTGTGCTACAGTGAGACTCTGTCTCAAAAATAATAATAATAGTAGTAATTCAGAAATATATAAGCAATGAAATAAGAACCACCCAGATTGCCACCATGCAGAGATAATCATTGTTAACATTTTAATAATTGAAACTTCATTTCTCTTTCTCTTTCCTTTCTTCCTTCTTCTTTTCATCTGTCCTCCTGGTACCACATATGTATAATTTTATATGAAAGTGGTAAAATAGTACTTGCTACTATAGTCAGCTTGGTTCCCAGAACAACATTAGTGTCAGTGCTGGTGACAATGCAGTTTTACCTCACTGTTTTTAATAGCTGTGGAGCACTCTACTTTTATCTGTGGCATCGTGATTTATTCAACTACTCCCTGTGAATGGATGTCAAGTTTATCTCCAGGTCTTGCTGTTAGAGATCACACATTTCAAGCCCTTGCATATGACTATGAATTCATATGAGGTAGTCCATTTCTAAACATTTTGCCAATAGTGACTTTGGCAATTTTCAAAATCGTTTTAATTTGGAAGACTCCCCTCCCTCTCAATAAAAAGGAGGGTGGAAATCCTCACTTAATTAATTTATTTATGGTCAATGGCAAAAGCTTTATAGGTTTATAACCTATAAGCCTGTAGAGTCCTCCCATTTATACTTTTTCCTTTATGAATTGTCTCATTTTTCCCTTTGATTTTGATCCGATGGCACATCTGATAAACCTATTTGTGTATTAAAGATACATATCCGTTGTTAGAAACATTGAAAATATTTTCCCAGTGTGTTTATGTTGTGGGTGTATGTGCATTTGCCTTTTTGACATTTATGTTTTCACATCTACCAATCTTTTCATGGTTTCTGGTTTCCAGGTCAGGCCTAAGAAGACCTTCTATTACCTCCACAAATAACAGGCAGATGTCTGAAGCAGTGTGTCTGGAACTTGCTCACTTGCACTTTGCCGTTTACCCTACAAACTGCACAAGCTTGCTGTCGAGTTTCCTAGTGTCAGGGCAGGCAAAGATATCATTAAGGGCTTTGACTATCTTGAAATTGAAGCCTGCCATCTCTCTGAAATCCCTTCTCCTGACAAAACATATCATGCAAACATAACCTGAAATCAGAACCAATGCAGAGAGAGAGAGAGAGAGTGAGAATGAATAAGGATGAAATAATACTTATATCAGAGAAAGGGGAACACTTACACACTGCTGGTGGGAGTATAAATTTGTTCAATCATTGTGGAAAGCAGTATGGCAATTCCTCAAAGAGCTAAAAACAGAACTACCATTTGACCCAGCAATCCCATTACTGGGTATATATCCAAAAGAATATAAGTCTTTCTACCATAGAGATGTGTGCACACAGATGTTCATTCCAGCATTGTACACAATACAAAGACATGGAATCAACCTAGATGCCCATCAATGGTAGACTGGATAAAGAGAATGTGGTAAATATTCACCATGGAATACTATGTAGCCATAAAAAAGAATGAGATCATATCCTTTGCAGGAACATGGATAGAGCTGGAGGCCATTATTCTTAGCAAACTAAGACAGGAAGAGAAAACCAAATACCATATATTCTCACTTATAAGTGGGAGCCAAATTATGAGAACACATTGATACGAAGAAGGAAACAACAGACTCTGGAACCTACTTGAGGGTAGAGTGTAGGATGAGGGAGAGGAGGAAAAAAATAACTATTGGGTATTAGGCTTACTACTTGGGTGATGAAATAATCTGTACAACAAACCCCTGTGACATAAAGTTACCTATGTAAGGAAACTGCACACATACCCTCAAACTTAAAAGTTAAAAAAAGAATGATGTAATATCAATCCTTGTAAGAAGTCATTTCCAACTCAGAGGCTGCCCTTCTTTCTGGGATATTCCTTACAACTTTCTGTCCCCAGTGGTGTTCACTAATATGTTTGTGTTTAGTCTGAACTTCATCAGTTGCTTGCTCTATTTGCACAACCTTTGGTGTACATGGCTGCCATATTGAAAACTTTAGTTGGTCTCCTGTGAGCTGAGTTACTGTCTTGCCTTTACAGACAGTAGCTTCTTGAATCTGGTGTTCCAGGCTTGCATTATAAGCCAGTGGATTCTGGCTTATAGATTCAGATTCATTGCAAAAAATGGATTCTAAATAATTCAAATGGTAAGATTTAAGAGTGAAAATTGCTACTTGTAAGTAAAACAGTTGGTGTTGAATTATGTTTTTAGAATTAGACCCAAATGTTAGCAGATTTTCCTAAAAAGGGAAGTCCTGCTTTTCCATTTTTGCCTATTTTTTATAACAGGAGTCCCCAAACCCAGGGCTGGATCAATACTGATCCGTGTCCTGTTAGGAACCAGGTTGCACAGCAGGAGATGAGTGGCGGGTGAGCGAGCATTACTGCCTGAGCGGTCCTGTCAGATCAGTGTCAGATCAGTGGTGGCATTAGATTCTCATAGGACTGTGAACCCCATTGTGAACTGTCTCGTGAGGAATCTGAGTTGAGTGCTCTTTATGAGAATCTAATGCCTGATGGTCTGAGGTAGAACACTTTCATTCTGAAACTACCCCCTCACTGGTCTGTGGAAAACTTGTCGTCCATGAAACCAGTCCCTGGTGCCAAAAAAGTTGGGGACTGCTGCCCTATAGTGTCTCTTTTTATCCTCTGATGTAACTTATTCATTTTTATAGATACATCCATAGTATTTTTTACTGTAAATGTCTTAGATGAAGGGTAGTAGCAATCTTTTCATGCTTTTATTTTGGTATTATAACAATTGTGATATTTTGAATTCATGTATCCCTTTAATGTTTTTAAATTGAGATATAGCATGCATACATAAAAGTGTACAAATTATATGACTTCACCTTTGTACATTTTCAAAGTGAACACACCCGTGTAACTAGTATCTAGATTAAAAAACAGAACATCTTGAGCACTGTAGAAGTCTTCCCTTCCTAGTCATTTTTTCTCTCAAAGATAATTATTATGATTTCTCACATCATAGATTAATTTTGCCTGGCTTTGAACTGGATGTTAATGAAATAATACAGCAGACATTCTTTCCTTTCTGGATTATTTCACACATTATGTTTGTGAGATGCATCCATCTGGTTGTGTGTACTTCTAGTCAATTCATTCTCATTGTTGTATTCCGTTCTTCAATTATATAATCTTTATTTTAAACCATTCTGTTTTTCATGTATGTTTCCATTTGGGGACTATTATGAATAGTGTTGCTGTGACATTCTACTAACTGTGTTTTGATGAACATTTGCATACATTTCTATTGCAGATATACCAAGGAGTAGAAAGGCATATGTAGAATGCATATGTTCAACCTTTCCAAAATAGTGGTAGAGAGCATATGCCACATATTGCATGAAAGTGGACCTTACAGCTATGCATTTTTGTATTTCTGGAGGAAAATATCAGTATTTAATATTTGAAAGGAATTGAAAAATGTTCGTTTACTTTGGCATGGTTTCCATTATTTGCTTTTATCTAAGAACTCACGAGTTATTCTATAGGTAATATGGTCTGAAGTAAATTGGGTGTAAATGCCCAATCCTTGTCTCATTCCAATTTACCAAGCCAAGCAGAAAACATTTGTTACTCTATATTTTTACAATACATTCATTGTGATGAGGCTCCAAGCTTTATGAACAGGAAATTGGGAGGAGAGAGCTAATATGATCCAGTGTGATTTTAGTGTAACAACTGGAGACTTTGCAAAGGAAGGAGCCAACAGGTCTGACATGAAACATTGGGGCCACACATTTTTGCAGTGGGATTAGGGAATGGGAGAACTTGTGCTTTTCAGCTTTGGAAAGTCCTCCCTGCAAACATTCCACATTTAAAGTAAAATATTTCAAGCCTTCAGAAAGAAGCTGCAAAGAAAAATTGAAATAGCTCAACAACCTGACTATATTTTAGATTTTAAGTCCATGACAATAAATCACACTTTTGATCTCTTCTTGAACTTGTACCATTGGGTGGTTGGGGAAGAGTGTTCCAGAAGAGTTTGTGGCAATGAAATAAAATTCTCCTTTCTATCAATATCATTCAATGTTGTTATCCTCATTGTCAATCTCATATGATGTGATGTATTAGTTTCTTCCTTACATCAAAGTCTGTGTAGGTCACCTAGGACAGACTAAATGGTTTGACAGGAAACCAGGTTCCTTCTATCTTATCCCTCTGCCACCCTAAAAACATGACAGTTTCTGTATCTTGGTCCAAAATGGCTGTTCCAGCTCCCTCTATCCAGTTTGTGCCCTGACCATGAGAAGAGAAACAAGTAATGGAAACCATATTTTTCTCCTTCAAGGGCACAGGCTGGATGCTTTGTATATCACTACTGTGCTCATACCTTGGCTCAAACTTAGTCACATGGCTATATCCTGTGTTGCAGGGAAATAGAAAATTTAGTGTTTAGTTGTGTACCACAGACCAGCTAAACATCTGTAATTATAGAATGGAAGACTGGACAATAACCAGCAGTCTTATGTGCGTTTGGAGCCTTGATAAATAAATTGCATATTTTTTATTCATAGACTCTGATCTCTCCTTATCTCTCTCTCACACGCCTTGTCCTTCTTACCTGCTGTCCTTCTGCATAGAACTAATCTCATAAAGCTCCTCAACTCACTTTTGATCGTTAGAAGTTCTAAGCAAGAAATAGGAGGACAGAAAGCCATGCAGTCCTTCCCATATCTTCCCATGCAGACCTTCCTATATCTTTCTCAAGATCTGGGAAAACAAAAATTGTTCTCTTTTTTGCTGAGTCTATGTGTTAATTTCACTGAGGTAATGGGATGATTCTGGAATTCTGAGTCTACAGACCCTTGATAAAGTTGAGCTAAAAAAAATTTCCTCCCCAATTCCTAGCAACCTATATTTAACCAAAGCACTTGTCAGTATGTGTTAGACAGGGAAATAATAGTTATCAGTCTACAGTGAATTATAAAGGAAAATAATTAGTTAAACTTGAGATAGCAGGGGTGCCGGACAGCTGAATAGCAGAACCCTTCCACTCTTAAATAGGGCTGGGAGCCTGGAATGCATTGTCTTCAGAGACAAGGAGAGCTGGGCATTCATTGTGTGTCCCTGGAACAGGACACCCACATTCCTTTGTAAGCTTGTCTCAGCTCATCTGCAGCCCTTCAACACTTCTGAGCCACTCATGGTTGTCTTAAAGGGTGCAATTTTTTGGCAGGCAGATTTTGAGCATCATTTTTTGGAGAGACAGAGTCATCTAGCTCTGGAATTAGCCAGCCTGAGTTTGACTTCCACTTTCTCCACTACTAACTCACTGTTTGGCTTTAGGCAGTTTCTTGATATCTTTCTGAGCTTCAAATTCCCCCAGTTTCACTTTACTTTTTTTTAACATGAGGACATTTTGCTAGTAACCTTAAGTTAATTCACCTTATTCATTCATGCAACAGTAGTTGGTTACATGAAAACTGAGAAAGGCTGAGTGTGAGTCCCCTTTTTGCTGAATATGGGAACTAGGAAATACATATTTAATTAGCACAGGTGTGTTCAGGCTAGGCTATTAGGTTTTTGGCAGAATGTTTTCAAGAAGGGATGTAGTACAATGAAGCAATTAAGAGAATGGACTCTGAGGTTGGACAGATCTAGGATGGATCCCCAACACTATGTGGCTTTCCTTGAGTTTCAGTTTCCTCATGGTGTTTTTGTTAAGACTGTGGACTCTAGAATCAAATTCCAGCTTTACCCCTTTCTAATTTTGTGACCTTAGGCAAATTATTTAACCTTTCTCTACCTTAGTCTTTCTCTTTAAATGTAGAAACCATAATAGTACTTGCCTTATGTGTTTTGAAAGAATTAGATGATATGAAAATCATTTAGTATGGCACCTAGAACATAGCAAATGCCTAGTAAAAGGTATCTTCTGTATTGTTTTGGGTGTTGCCGGTGTGTTACTCTGGTGTCACTCTGCTAATAAAGACATACCCAAGACTGGGTAATTTATAAAGGACAGACATTTAATGGACTCACAGTTCCACATGGCTGGGGAGGCCTCAAAACCATGGCAGAAGGCAAATGAGAAGCAAAGTCATGTCATACATGGCAGCAGGCAAGGGAGGGTGTGCAGGGGAAGTCCCATTTATAAAACCATCAGATCTCATGAGACTTATTCACTGTCATGAGAACAGCATAGGAAAGACCTGCCCCCATGATTCAATTACCTCCCACCAGGTCCCTCACATGGGACACATGGGAATTATGGGAGCTACAATTCAAGATGACATTTAGGTGGGAACACAGCCAAACCATATCAGCCAGATTTGTTTTATTTAAGTTTATTACTTGAAGTTTTAACAAATTTATTTAGGTATGATTGACATACAATAAATTATACATATTTCATGTGTACAACTTGATACGTTTTGACATATGGATACACATGTAAAGCAGTCAGGATAATGAACATATCCATTACTACTCCTAATTTCCTAATGCCTCTTTGTAATTCATTCCTCCTATCTCTCCGTGACCCTTCTATTTCTATCTTTAGGCAAGCACTGATCTGCTTTATGTCACTATGCTATATAGTAGTTTGCAATTTCTAGAATTTTATATAAATGGAATCATCAATGTACTCTTTTTTGACTTGCTTATTTTTACTCATCCATGTTACATGAAACAATAGGTTATACCTTTTTATTGCCTACTAGTATGCCAGTAGGTTTGGCATATTGTTTGTTTGTTCATCTGTTGCTGCACATTTGGATTATTTCTGGTTTGGGGCTATTTTAAATAGAATAACTATGACCATTCCTGTATAAGCCTTTTTATGCACAAATGTTTTCTTTACTTTTGTGTAAATACCTGAGAGAGGGATAACTGAGTCATATGGTAGGGTGTGCTGGACTTTTTAAGAAATCATTGGCTGTTTTCCAAAGTAGTTGTACCATTTAACTTTCCCACCATTACTGTATGAGAGTTCCAGTTTCTTCAAATCTTCACCAACACTTGGTGTGGTCAGTCCTTTTAATTTAGCCATACCAAGTGTTGGTGAAGATTTGAAGTATCTAATTGTGGTTTTATTTTGCCTTTCCCTAAAGACTAATGAACTTGAACATTTTTTCATGTGCCTAATTGTCATCTGTGTTAGATTCTTTGGCGAAATGTTTGTTCAAATATTTTGACCATTTTGTATTATTTGTTTACTTGTTTTGGAGTTTTGAGAGGTCTTTATATATTTGATATCTGATTCCTTTATTACACATGTGGTTTGCAAATCTTTTCACCTAGTGTGGGGACTGCTTTATTTATTTTGAAGCTCTTTTAATAGGAACATAAACATTTAGGATTGTTATGTCCTCTTGGTTAAATGATTCCTTTATCAATATAAAATGATCCTCCCTATCCCTGCTAATATTCTTTATTTGGAAATCAACTTTGATACTAATATAGTCACTCCAATTTTCTTTTGATTAATTAGTGTTAGTATATTTATTTTCCAGCTTTTACTTTTTTCCTATTTCTGTCTTTATATTTACAATGGATTACTTGTAGGCTGCATATATTTGACTCTTGCTTTTTTATCCAGTATGAAAATATTTGCATTTTAATTGAGGTACTTAGACCAAATACATTTAATGTGATTCCTTGTTATGGTCAGGTTTAAATCTATCATCTTGCTATTTGTTTTTTATTTGCCCCATCTTTTCCTTAATTCCTCTTTTTACCGTCTTGATTTGGATTGAGGATTTTTAATTGATTCACTTTTGTCTTGGCAATTTATTCACTATAGCTCTTTGTTTTGCTATTTTGGTGGTTGCTTTAGGATTTATAATATATATCTTTAACTTATTAAACTCTATCTTCAAATAATAATATACCATTTCATGTAGAGTATAAGAATCTTATTATATTTCCATTTTTTTCTTTCTGGCTTTTGTGCTTTTGCTGTAATATATTTTATCTTAATTTTTGTTATTAACCCCACAAGACATTTTTATTAGGTTTGTTTTAAATGGCTAATTATCTTTAGAAGTTTAAATGATGCGATACAATATCTTTATGTTTACCCACATAGTTATATTTTGGTGCTCTTTATTCATTTTGTGGATCAGAATATCCATCTGGTATTACATTCCTTGTGCTTAAATACTTTAACATTTTTCTGTAGTGCAGATCTACTAGTGAAGAATTCTATAAGCTTTTTTTATCTGAAGAAGTCTTTATTTCACCTTCGGTTTGAAGGTAGTTTTTTGTAGTAAGAGTATCCTAGTTTGGCTGATTTGTTTTCTTTTGATATTTAAAAATGTTGTTCCACTGTGTTCTAACTTGTATTGTTTCTGATGGGAAATCTTCTGTTATCCTTATCTTTGTTTCTTTGTAAGTTTTTTTCTGACTCCTTTTAAGATTTCTGTTTATCATTAGTTTTAAGTAATTTGGCTATGATGTTCCTTGCCTTAATTTTTCACGTTTCTTGTGCTTGGGGTTGATTGTACTTCTTGGATCTGTGGGTTTATAATTTTTCTTGCTGCCATTTTATGGTACCTTCATGAGTAGCAGGGTATTATTTAATACTTTGTTCTGGTTATCTATTTATTTTTGAGTGAGCTTTTGTAGTTTGTTTCTTTTAAGAAATTGGTCTATGTCATCAATGTCAGATTTATGGGCACAGAATCATAGGTAATATTCCCTATTTATGTTTGGGGGTTTCTAATGACGATGGTGTCTTTTCCTTTCTGATACAGGTAATTTCTGTCTTCCTTCCTTTTTTCTTGGTCAGTATGCCTAGAGATTTATCAACTTAAGTGATCTTTTCAAAGAACAAACTTTTTGTTTCTTTGATTTTAGCATTGTTTTTCTAATTTCAATTTGATTGATAGACGTTTCTTGTTTCCTCATAAAACATTTAGTGCTATTAATTTATCTGTCATTGCTGTTTTATCTACATTCTGTATGCTTTAATATGTTGTGCTTTCATTCAGTTCAAAATATTTTCTAATTTCCCTTGTGACTTCCTTTTTAGCCTGTGGGTTATATAAAAGTGTATTATTTAATTTTCAAGTATTTGGGGATTTTCCTTGATACATTTTTGGTATAGATGTTTAGTTTGATTCTATTAAGGTCAGAAAACATACTTTTTATCATCTTTATTCTTTTACATTTCTTGAGGTTTGCTCTATGACAGCAGAATTTGTCATTTTGTCAGTGTTCCATGTGCACTAGAAAAGAATGTGTATTCCTCTATTGTTGAATGGAATGTTCTAAAATGTCAATTAAGTCAAAGTGGTTAATAATGTATGGATCTTCTATACCATTATTTTCTTTCTACTTATTCTATTGATTATTGAGAGAGAAGTGTTAAAGTCTAAAGTAAAATAATTTTTTTTCAGTTCTGTTTCTGCTTGATGTATCCTGAAGCTCTATTATTAAGTACATAAATGAGTAATATTATTGTAACCTCATTATTATGTAATGATTATCTTTTATTACTAGAGACTTTTAAAAAATTGCTGGTAATATTGTTTGTTCTGAAATTGACTTTGTTTGATATTAATGTAGCCACTGCAGCTTTTTTTTCCTTTAGATTTTGTATGGTATATGTTTCCCATTTTTATTACATTTAATCTGTGTATATCTTTATATTTGAAGTAGGTTTCTCATAGACAGTACACAGTAGGGTTTTGTTTTTTAATTTGCTCTGACAGGTTTTGTCTTTTAATTGATATGTTTAGACTATTATAATCCTTGATATGATTTTATTTAGGTTTACCATTTTATTATGTGTTTTCCCCTGCCTCCTTTAATTTTTTGTTCCTCTTTCTCCCCTTTGGGACTTCTTTCAGATTATTTGGATTTCCTCCCCTCCCCTCTCGTCTCCTCCCCTCCCCTCCCCTTCTTCCCCTCCCTTCTGCTTTCCTTCCAAGTTGGGATCTTGCTCTGTCAGCCAGTCTGAAGTACAGTGGCACCATCACAACTCACTGTAGCCTTACACTCCTGGGCTTGAGCAGTTCTCCCACCTTAGCCTCCTAAATAGCTACGACTACAGGTGTGTGCCACCCTGCCTGGCTAATTAATTTTTGTTGTTGTTGTTGTAGAGAGGGGTCTTGCCATGCTGCCTAGGTTTTGCTTGAAGTCCTGGCTTCAAACAACCTTCCCGCTTTGGCCTCCCAAAGTGCTGGGATTACAAGTGTGAACCACTGCAGCTAGCTTATTTTAATATTCTTAATATTCTATTTTAATTTATCTATTGGCTTTTGACTATATTTGTTTTATTTCAGTTTTTAAAGAAACGGGGTGTCATTCTGCGACTCAGACTGGAGTTCCGCAGTGTGATCCTAGCTCACTGCAGCCTCAAACTCCTGGGGTCAAGGGATCCTCCTGCCTCAGCCTCTCAAGTAGCTGAGGCTACAGGCACATAGCATCACACCTGGCTAGTATTTTATAATTTTTGTAGAAATAGGGTCTTGCTGTGTTGCCCAAGCTGGTCTCCAACTCCTGGGTTCAAGTCATCCTCCCACGTCAGACTCCCAAAGTTCTGGGATTATAGATAGGTGTGAGCCACCGTACCCAGCTTCTTTGCATTTTAATGATTACTTTAGAGATTACTATACAGGTACCTAATCTTTCATAGTCTACTTAGAGTTAATATTTTACTACTTTAAGTAAATTGAGAAACCTCACAAACTTATAATTCTCTTAACTTTCCTATTTGTCAAATGTATTATATATGTACATTGAAACCTCCTCCCAAGACAACATTATAATTTTTACATTTAGCAGTCATACATAGTTTGAAGGCCTGAAAAGGAGAAAATTAGTCTATTATATTTTCCAGATATTTGCAGTTGCTTCTGAACGTCCTTCATTTCTGAATTTCTGCATTTCTCTTTAGTCTGAGCAACTTTTTAACATCATTTTTTTAGAGTAGATCTGCCATTGATAAATTTTCTGAATTTGTCTTTATCATCCTGAAGTATATTTTTATTTTTGCTGGCTGTAGAATTCTCAGTTGATAGTTTCTTTATGTCAGGATTTTAAAAAATTGTTCCATTGTCTTCTGTCTTCAGTGATTTCTGAGAGAGGTACACAGTCATTTCAGTCATTGTTTTCTTCTATGTAACATGTCATTTTTCTCTAACTGCTTTGAAGCCTATTTTTGTTTGTTATTTGTTTGTTTGACCTTTGGTTTTTAGCAGTTTGATTTGGATGTAGCTGCAGGTGGGTTTTTTGTTTGTTTGTTTGTTTGTTTGTTTCTTTTGTTTGAAGTTGGCTCTGCTTCTTAAGTTGTATATTTATGTCTATTACCAAATTTCAGAAGTTTCAGTTATTATTTTTTCTTCAAATATTTTTTCAGCACTGTACTCTTTTTCTTCTTCTGTGATTCCAATGACACAAATGTCCAATATTTTGGGGCAGATGTGGTGGATTATGCCTGTAATCTCAGTACTTTGGGAGGCCGAGGCAGGAGGATCACTTGAGCCCAGGAGTTTGAGATGAGATCAGCCTGGGCAATATAGTGAGATCCAATCTTTACAAAAAATTAAAAAAAAAAAAAAAAAAACAATTAGCTGGGTGTGGTGGTGCACACCTGTGGTCCCAGCCACTTTGATGGCTGAAATGGGAGGATGACTTGAGCCCAGGAGGTTGAGGCTGCAGTAAGACATAATTGTGCCACTGCACTCTAGGTGACAGAAGGAGACCCCATCTCATTAAAGAAAAAAGATATTTTGATATTGTTCTACATGTTCCTGGAGCTCTATTTATATTTTGTTAATTTTTTCTCCTCCTTTTTTTTTGGATTGGATAATTTCTGTTGATCTGTCTTCAAGTTTCATGACTTCATGGCCATTTCCATTCTGCTATTGAGATATCCAACGATTTTAAAAATTTGTATATTTTATTTTTATTTCTCTTCTGAGATCGATCTTTCCATTTATTTGAAATGTATCAACCTTTATCTTAGGAACATAGTTGTAATAGTTGCTTTAAAGTCTTTGTCTGATGTTTTCAGTATTTGAGTAATCTTGGGGTTGGCATCTATTGATTGTCTTTTCCTTTCAAAATTGGTTACACTTTCCTATTTTTTATATGTCAAGGATTCTAAATTTTTTTTGAGAGAAGGTCTTACTCTGTTGCCCAGGCTAGAGTACAGTGGCACAATCATGGCTCGCTGCAGCCTCGACTTCCTGGGCTCAGTCAGTCCTCCCACATTAGCCTCCCCAGTAGCTGGGACTAAAGGCATGTCCCACCACACTCAGCTAAGTTTTGTATTTTTCACAGAGACAGGATCTCACTATGTTGACCAGGCTGGTCTGGAATTCTTGGCTCAAGTAATTTGCCTACCTTAGAATCCCAACGTACTGGGATTATAGGCATAAGCCACCGCACCAGGCCTGAATATTTTGAACATTGTGTAGTTTAGACTCTTGGTCCTGCTAAAATCCTGTAGAGAATATTGAATTTTTTTTTCTTAGCAGTCAACCTGGTTAGGTTCATACCACAAGTCTGTCTCACCTTTGGTGGTGGTTGTCTCAGTATCCATTAAGTTTTCAAGTCTTTGGATCTATTGTGCACGTGCACAGCTTAGGGATGAGACATAATTTTGCAAGTTCATACACAAATTTATGAAATTTTCATCTTCAGCTCTTTTCCCTCCAGGATTCACTTCATACTCTGCAGCCCACAGGGCCCTCTTTTGTAGTCCTCTGATAGAAGGATGGGATTTTTCTTCGGGGTTTAACTGCCTGCTGCCCGTGCTGCTGCAGCACAGCACTGTGACTACAGTCCACCTTTAGGCAAAGCTGAAAGAGAAAAAAGGAAGAGCAAAATAGGGATTTCCCCCCATACTCTTTGGACCACAGGGACCTCTTTCCCCAGGTCTATGGCCAGAAAGACAGGTTTCCCCAAGAATTTTTATTTTGTGGTTGCTGCTGGCACATCACTTTCAGAGCCTTCAGGAATTTGCTTTTGCATTTTGCCTGGACCATTTAGCTGTAATCAGTAAGAGAGCTGGTCTGTGGCGGGCCACTCCACCATGGCCAGCAATGGAAGTCTTAGGGCCTAAAGAGTTAAATGCTGCCTGCCATTGTGCAGCTTTCCCTGTGTTCTTTAAAAGTGGAGTTCAGAATTTATTCTTTCGTGCCTCTTTATACTTATGTGATTTTTCCAGACGGTCGCAGTTGGTAGCACAACAGTGATTCTAGCTGAGTGTTTAAAATGGCTGACAACTTTCCAGCTGGTTTCCGTCGGCTTGGCCGCAGTGGCGATGCATGTGCTGAACACAGTCGGTGTTGTCCGGCTTCTCAACATTGCTGCTGAGTGGAACCGTTTTGTGAATATTCCAAATGACAGTCTCTCATGAGGGGCTTTGTATTTATCATGGATTCTAGTACTTTTCTGTGTGCAAGAGTCTTCTTTCTGGTTTACTAGTCGTCCAGTTACTGGCATTTTTGAAGGCTTAAGTCCAAGCGTTTGTCAGTGCGGAGGATGAAGAGATGTAGAATTCGTAGGGACCCAGGTACCATGGGAAAGGTAGGATCATGGTTTCAGTGAAGATTTCTGCTCGTTATATGGGAAATAGACATGTTAAAACAAACAACAACGTGATTTACATTGTGCCCAAGTTTTCCCCATGAAAAACCGACTGATTAAATTTGTGTAGTGATTATTCAATCAACATCTTTACCCACATGAGCAGTGGCATTTATGAATTATCAGATACAGCATTTGTAGAAGCACGGTGGGGGTTGATTATGACCATGTGACTATCATTTCATTTCTTTTTTTCCCCACCTTCTCTCCCTTTCTTCCTCCCTCCCTCTCTCTCTTTTCCTCCCTCTTTCTCTTTCTTTCTCTTTCTCTCTTCTCTGTCTTTTTCTTTCTCTCTCTTTCTTCTTACTTTCACCTCTCCCTCTCTCCTTCCCTCCCTCTTTTTCCTTTTCTTTCTCTTTCTTTCTTCTTTTGTTCTTTCTCTTCCTTTTTTCTTTTTCTCCCTCTCTTTCTCTCTCTCCATTTCTTTCTCTTTTTCCCTCTCTCTTTTTTTCTTCTTTTCTTTTCTTCTTTTCTTTCCTTTCAATGAGGAAATGACTAAATATACTGGAAAAGGGCCAGGAATCACATGCAACAGGAATACAGAAAGAATGCTCCTTACTCAAGAGGGAATTGTTACAGATAAATCCAGAACAATTAGACTGTGTTACTTCCTTTTGTTAAGGCAGCCATCTGAGGTTATAGCTAATGTAAAGGAGGGCATTGTCAGTAACAAGTGAGGCTGCTATTAAAATGAAACAGGCTGTGCTCTGCTCGGTGGCCTCTCACTTCAGCCGGCTCTAAAGTGATAACCACTGCCCTCCAGGAGAACTGGGCAGGAGAGTTGGAACCCCTCCCAGAGCAGAATGTGCCTCACCAGTCTTCCATTTGAAAGCTATTTTAAATCTTTTTGGAATCATCCAAATAGTTATGACAAAGTAAGAAAATAAGTACACTTCTAAATAGATAAATAAGTGTAATAAAGACTTTCTACAGAATGAATATGGGGGAGAAAAAAGTGAAGTGGAAATCAGGAATTTAGACTCCATTAATTTGGCATGATTTAAGACACTTTCTGGGTCTCAGTTTTAGCCTTTTGTAAAATGGGGAGGGTGGTATATCTGATGGAATAAACAATGAATGGAAATGGTTAAACAATGATTATTGTCAGGCTTTGCATTATATGCATTACAAGAACTAGTTCACTTAACCTCACAGCAACCTGTAATATATACACTATTAACATTCCTTTTTGTTAGATGGGCAATTCAGGCTTAGGGAAGTTACCGCATTTGCCAATGTCAAATAGGTTTAAAATTAAGGTATTCTGAGTCCAGATTCTGGTAGACTCTTGGAAATTACAACTACTCAGTAACAGAGGTCAGCTGGAGCCCTAATTCTGACTGTTGTGTGGTGGCTTTCTGGAGTGCTGTGTCACAGTCATTCTGAGGCCAAGTACACTAGAGCTGTCCTGGATTGATTGTTCTTTCCTGCTGTGGCACAAGAGGACAGAATGAAGACAAGTGTGCTGATACTTGTCATCCACCCAGCAACTGAGGGCCCTTCCAACTTTGTAATTAGACACTATTGCTTCAGTTAAAGTAGCTTTTATTACTGTTCACAACCACCTTTATACTCCTGAGATGCCAAGGACTCTGTGAAGCTCTGTGGTTTCTGTAGCAACATGTCCTCTCTCCCTCCGTTCCTCCCTTCCTTTCTCTCTTCTTCCTTCCCTCCCTCCCTCCTTCCCTCCCTCTCTCCTCATTCCTTCCTTCTTTCCTTCCTTCCTTCTTTTGTTTTGTTTTGTTTTTAATTATTTTTTTAACTTCAACTTCCCCAGAAAGAAAAATGTTCAGAATCCAGCATGTAAAAGAGGTGTAGAGATAGGAATAATGATGTTGTAAATAATAATAATTAAAAACAACAAACACAATAATGTCACTAATACTGGCAAACATAGTAGTTTTTCAGTTTTCATAACTTTATATTAGCTTTAGTGTAATATCACCACAGATGAGATATTAATTTCTCAGCAGAGGGTAAAATATCTTTTGAGAGATGGCTGAAATTATCACAGGACTAAAAGGATGATTATACATTAATAATGGTTCTAATGTTAGAAAAAATTGAGAAGTAACTATGTCCATTGAAAAAAGCCATGATATGACCTCAAATAAAAATTATTAGTGATTTTTTTAGATGGATATTTGTGTACTGAAGAATAGTGGTATTTTAAACAGTTATGCAGACATATAGATATACAAACATATGCACACACAAACTCTCTGTGGCAAATCTGAAAATTTGGACATTGTGTTGTGCTCTTGGAGGTTCAGATCATAATCATTAGATAAAGAAATCTGTTAAATTGTATATTGTATTTCTCAATTACTTTGACCATGGAACCTTTGTATTTGTTAGTAATTAAAACCCTAAGGAGTTACTGTTACACTTTGGAAAATGCCAGCCCAAGACTCAGGTATAAAATGGAGTAGGAGTATTTTTCAGGGTAATTCACTGCTCTTCCTCAGCCTGGACCTAAAGTTGTAACGCTGAGAACTAAGGAACGCTGCTCACAGTTTGAAATGAAGACATGAGGAAGAATTCCAAGTTCTTGCCCTGCGGTACTCCCTGGGTGAATTTCTGTGTCAATTGTAAATCTAGTTTTAATTTAAAGTTGCTAAAATACATCATGATTAAAAAAAAGTGGTGGCGGCCGGGCACGGTGGCTCAAGCCTGTAATCCCAGCACTTTGGGAGGCCGAGACGGGCGGATCACGAGGTCAGGAGATCGAGACCATCCTGGCTAACATGGTGAAACCCCGTCTCTACTAAAAAATACAAAAAACTAGCCGGGCGAGGTGGCGGGTGCCTGTAGTCCCAGCTACTTGGGAGGCTGAGGCAGGAGAATGGAGTGAACCTGGGAGGCGGAGCTTGCAGTGAGCTGAGATCTAGCCACTGCACCACTCCAGCCTGGGCGACAGAGCGAGACTCCGTCTCAAAAAAAAAAAAAAGGTGGCTCTACCTGAGACCTCAATCTAATGGTAAATCATCATAAAATAGTGATGATTAAGGGGGAAAATGAGTTCTGTGGCTTATCTAAAATACAGAGGAAATAAAAATAAATGAACATATTCTGTAATTTGTGGAGAAAATCTAAACACTTATTTCAACAGCTAACCACAAGTGAGAAAGAGAAGTTTTGCTATACTCATTCAATGTTCGTTTAAAATTAGAATGGGGTCCACAGTGTAAGCCAATGCATCTTAAAGTTTAATGTGCATCTGAGTGACGTATAGGCTTATTAAAATGCAGGGCCCCAAAATGCACTCAGATTTTGATTAACAGATGTGGGTTGAGGCTCAGGAATCCATATTTCTACAACACTTTGAGAAACACTGATGTAAACCATGTGATAACACTGGAAGTGATAAAGTGTTGTGGGAACTCTCAGAATCCTCAACATAAATAATCATTCCACCCAGGCTGACTTTGGACAAAATGTCAAAAAATGCTTTGTCCTGTATATGAGTTGGAGTCAACTAACTGCTTTCACACATAGACCCAAAAATGTATAAATGCTAAAACATACAGGAGTTTGTTTCTTACTCATGTGGGAGTTTATTTTTGCTCACATAAACAGTCCAAGGAAGGTCCAGGTTAACAGGAGTTTCTGTTCTGACATGGGTGTTATGGGGGCCTGGATGATGGAGGTTGGCCATCTTCAACTCACGGCTTCCAGTTCCACTTGTGCGTTGACATCCAGATGGTAAAAGTGGAGAGAGCCTGGAGAATCATGAATAGTATTAGAGGCAAAATTTTGGCCACTCCCTTAATTCTATGTTGTAGGTCTAACTCCTGGTCTCTCAGACTATGATTGTGTTTGGAGGTTAGGTCTTTAAAGAGACAATTAAGTTAAAATTAGCTTGTTCAGGAGGGCCCTAATCCAATATGACTGACATCCTTAGAAGAGGAAGAAAATGGGACATGCATAGAAGTAGCAGGGTTACATGTGCATAGAGAAAAGACGATGTGAAGACACAGCAAGAAGGTGACCATTTGCAAGCCAAAGGAGAGGAGCCTCAGGAGAAACCGAATCTGCCAACACCTTGGTCTTGGACGTCTGGCCTCCAGACTGTGAAGAAATAAGTTTCTGCTGTTCAAGTCCCCTAGTCTGTGGTATCTTGTTATGGCAGCCCAAGTAAACTAATACAAATGGGAATTTGAGGGCTGTACTGGAAGTGGGGCACATCATTTTCACTCACTCTTCATTAAACAGAAGTCAGTCATATGGCTCCCTATGTGCAATGGGATCTGGAAAATGAAACCTTAGCTACACACCAGGAAGAAGAAAAAATGAGTTTACTAAGTAGTATGGTATAGTATCTGCCATACCCTGTGTCCCCTCTTTTGCATTTGGGCTACTCATCTATGGATTTAGAGAAAGCTCCTCAATTCCAGTAGACTAGGTCATTGACTTCCTCCTCCATCCCTCTCAAAGCCCATGTCTAAACTAATCATTTGTTGTGGGGGTGAGGAGGAGGAGGGGCATGTACTATGAATGACTCAGGCTGGGTAAAATGCCCACCCTGAGACAGGGAGGATGGGGCCCCATGCCTAAGATGTTTACCAGGACAGCAGGGCATGGTAGGAAGGCCATTTGCCAAAGTATGAAGTGTACTGGGCTAACAAAGACAAGAGGTGTCCACTACGAAGGCAGAAAATGTGCTCCCTCTGGGAGGATATTGGGATTTTCAAAGAACATTGCCTGTGGTCCAGCTTGAATGATGGGAATTTAAAGCCTTGGAGCAAGTGAACTCTCTGAGGTCCCTTCAAATCACTCAGATGGGTGACTGCCCATGGCCAGCTTTCTTGTGAGGCCAGCTCTCTCATGAAGCCAGCTCAATTACAATGGACATAAAATGTAATTGAGTGGACCCAGTTTTGCTCTACTAACTCAGCACAAAGAGGCCAAATGACTCCTTCATGTCTTTTAAAATAGAAACGAAAGGCACTGCACAATTCCTGACCTCATTAATTTAGCCAAGATGATACTGGCAAAGCCATGTGTGATTGGCACATGAAGAAAAGGAAGAAGGGGTTTGCCATGACAATTCTAGGCAGCATGATGGCTATTAAAAATTCTTGTAAGTCAGTACAGTCCAGCTGGTGATAAGAACCATGATGAGGATGAAAAAAACAAGCATACTCACTGAGTGGGGCACTGAGTCCCTACTTTCATTGCCATACATAGTAAAACAAGATAATTTAATTAAGGGGTGTAGCACGTCTTAGCCCTGAAGGACTAACTTGAAGATTATATTGTAGCAACATAAATTTCAGAAACAGGCCTCACGTGTTAGTTGATTTTAAATCTTTTTAGAATAAGTGAGAATCTTGAAATATTTTGGATGACTGTCACCATGCCAAAGTCAAAACTTCTTTGATGACTAACACTATGCCAAGTTCTCAGTCTCTTGGACGACTGCACCATGTCAATTTCAAATCTCAGAACATTTAAAAATGTACACTTGCAAGACTTTAGTAAGCCAATAGAATGAATGCCCAGCTACTTAATGAAACCAGTAAAGCGAAGGAGACTTTTACAGTGACAATATCCTTTACACCCTCTCAGAAAAAGAAAAAAAAAAATATATTAAAGTTTTGAATGAAGTCTTAGGAAACATCAAAGGAAAGATCATTTTTTTAACCAACTCCATGTACATGCTGGGAACATAGAATGAACACATCTGAGTGTATACATTCTCTCTCCGTCCCAACACCTGCCAGCTCTGTGACCTTAGGCAAGGTATGGGACTTCTCTAAGCCCCAGCCCGTGGTAATGTACTGATGATTATTGAGAGATATTCTCCATCATCAGATTGTCTCCATAAAGGGCTTTGCACAGTGTGGGACACACAGAAGCTCTCAATATGTATGTATTAGGTGTTATTAGGTTAACGGAGTCATAGCTGTTCATAAGTTCATCATGAGGACTGAATGATGGTCCCTGTGAGACATTTGCACACATGCTACATCAGCTCTCATTAGAATGACCATCAGCTGTGTCAGAAAACAATAGTTAGGTTTCTTTTGGTCCTGGCGCGCTCTCAGGTTTTGCACATCCTTTAGGGTGCATCCCTGTGAATCTTCTGTTTCAGTCTCAACAGAGGTTAATATGTAGTGATGCTGCTAAAGTGTGCTTCAATAAAAGTGACAAAATACAGATGGTTGGTCAGTAAGGGAATGGGCCAGTGGAATTTGTGTTAGCAGCACTCAGCCCCTTCACATCTAGCGATTCTCATCAAGCTCATTTCCATGTGTTGGATGGGTTTCCTAGAACTCAAGCGCTCAGAATTAGCCCCTCTACAGACCACAGTGGCCAACAAGCCGAAGATGGGGTCATTTTGGTTTTCAGATTTTAACATGGGGAATAACTTTTGGCAGTCCTATTGCACACCTATTCTTGTTAAAGCAAGCAGACAATCATCTGGAGGTACAGTAGGGTTTCTCCTCCACATTCCTCCGTCTAATCTCACTGTTCAGTTGATGCGATTTCTCCTCTCCCCCTCATAAAAGGATTCATTTTCAGAAGAAAAACCCCCTTTTAAGGATTCCTTTTTTTACCTCTTCTTCACACTCTCTAGCACCCTTCATACCTCTCTCTTTTCCTCATTCTGTTTCCTTCCTTCTTGTCTTGCTCTCTCCCATTTTTCTTCCCAACACAGAACAAGTAGCCAAGGAAACCTTCAAGTTATAAAAACATTCACCTGACATTGGTGACATTACTCAATGTCATCAGGCCAAAATATTTACTCCCTTATGCCTCAGAGAGTCTGCCTGTGGTCCTTGTTTCTCAGTGCTGTTTTGTGGCTCCACTCTCCTTTATGGATGTGAAGAAGCAGAAGGAACTCCTAACCAATAAGGCTGTCTCCCTCTCCCTTATACTTATGCCAGCGGAGTGACTGGGCGCAGGGCTCACTAAATGTTCCTTGAGTGATTAGATGATTGAACAAATGAATTAAGCAATGCATGATCTTGTATAGATGTATCCTGCAGAGCAAGCCTCAACTCCCTGATTCTATCTTCTTGTTTGAATGTTTTGTCAACCAGAGCAGTAACCTATCTGGTGCCCTTGAGCCAGCCTGCCTGGCTTGGAGATCTGGCTCCACTACTTACTAGCTGTGTAACCTTGGGTGTGCTACTGGATCTCCCTGTGCCTCAATTTATCTTCTTTAAAATGGGTACAGCGAGTCTTTAAAGCAGTCTGTTAAGAGCATTGATTGAATACACACACACTTTTAGAATAATGTCAGAAACCATAACTCCTCAGTAAGTGTTATAATTAAAATTTTGAATATTATAACTAAGTAGATGAGCTTACGTGAGATGATTTCTGTGACAGCACTTTAAGTGTAAGGCTTATTGCAAAGTTAATAATAATTTCTTTTCACTGAGTTGCTTTGCTATTTTCTTCTACAAAATGTTAATTCTGTAGTTCTGGTCCACTCTCCATTCTGAGCTAGTTTTTCTTGTATTACTCTATGTCATCAGGCCAAAATATTTACTGCCTTATGCCTCAGAGAGTCTGCCTATGGTCCTTGTTTCTCAATGCTGTTTTGTGGCTCCAATCTCTTTTTATGGATGTGAAGAACTGGAAGGAACTCCTAACCCCACCCTCCAGGTGGGGCTCCACTTCTAGACCCCATATGCATACCTGACACTTACTCCTGAATGCTTAGCATCCCATTTCATGGAGCTTATTCTCCAGACAACAGTCTACAATGGGCATTCTGCTAGATCCCTTTAGGAACCACTTCATGGGCACAATTATCCACTTGCCCCCTCAAAGTGAGGTGAAATTGCTAATTGCACCTGCAAGAGGCTAACTGGGAAGCGCCCTTCATTGCATGCAGCCAAAATGCACCTGCAAATAATTAACTTCAGATGCCCAAATTGTACCCACAAGAAAGGAGAGGAAGCCCAGGCTGAGACCCCAGCCTCTCTGAAAAGGTTCATATTTCCCAGGTTTGAATTGGACTCTTTGAACATCAAACAGGGCAGAGAAGGCTTCTGTGCATGACTGTGGAGTCTGGTGCAGCATTCCAAAGTGGCACGTGTCTCTGCCGTCCTAATATCATCATTATCCAATAGATGCCATCCCACGGGTGGGAAAACAAAAATGGGCTCCAGAGTCTTTCCTTTCTCTTCTCTCCATGTGTGGTAGAGAATTTCCACTCACCACATGTCCCTCTATTATATCTTTATGGAATCTGCCAAAGTAAATAGTGTAGTTCCTTTATTTTTAGTTGGTATTGCACAGGTTCTTCTCAGATTAAGCAGTCAAAGGTCAGGAAAGTTGAGATGAACCATAGTTTTAAAACCATTGTACTGCATAGAGTTATTTATACAGGAGTTTTCACATATAGACTTGATTAAAAGCTGAGGATATTTGCTCAACAGAAAGGGGAAAAACCATCATTATCTGATTTTACATGAAATTCAGTGGCTGCTAATCAAACCCGGGCCTGCATCTGGTTAAGACATACTTGGCACTGACTTGTCACAAGTCAAGGTTTTGCCATGTCAAGGGATCTTTCACTCACAGCAGCGACCCATATTGGACTGAACAAACACATGAGTTTTTAATTGAGAACAATAGTTTAACAAACCACTCCCCAGGACCATTGAAAGAAAAGTATGTGCCCATGGCATTTCTGGCACCAAAAGATGTTTATTTGAATGCATTTTCTTTAAACCATAGCCCAAAATGCCCAGCAGAGAAGGACCATTAAGAGTTAGTGCAGAAAAATGAATTTCTATGGGGTGACCCATACTAGCTGGCACCAGTGCCAGTCAGTCTTGCAAGGTACTCTGGTATCTGTAAAAGCTTGTTCCTTCCCATGTGCCCAAGTAGACATAGAGACACTTGTGGACTTGGAGAAACAAGTTATATACATCAACTCTGAAATGATTTCCATTAGAAAAATTAAACCTATTCCTTCTCTGAATCCATTAGAGGCTTCTTTGCTGAATTGTTGCCAGTGAATCTGTGTAGTGAGTTTGGAGGCACTCTAAAAATAAGAACCATTTCTAACAATTGGTGAATGCTAGGCATTGTGCTAAGTGCTTCAGCTGCCTTGTCACATTGCACACACTAGCAGCCGTCTGTGGTTGCTGGTCTTGATGCCTCCATCTTGCAGAAGTAGAGAGCAAAGTCAAGATAGTTAGGTCACTTGCTAAGTATCCCAGCTTGCAAGTAGCCAGTGAGAGTTCACAGCTAGATTCATCTGAGCAGAGGGTCAGCTTCTGTGTTTCTGTTTTTCTTTTGAAAGAAGAAACATTCTTGTACTGTTGTACTGTGTGTTTCATAGAAATCTTATCAGTGTAATAGCACTTGATCATTGCTGACTATTTGATCTGGAGTGAGATATATGTTGATATCATTCATCGAGGTATAAAAGTTAGTAGTACTGTACTGTGTTTTAATTCCAACTTTTAGGATTTATTGACTCTTTCAGACTCCTGCTCTATTCTGACGAAATGAAAGGCACTTCACTATGCTTTTCCCCAGGGCAGGGACCAGGATGATTTGGTTGTGAGGCCCCAGCTCTGAGTGTGGAGCTTGGCACACAGAATCCATGTTGCATAAATGTCACTGTAATGGATTGAAACACTCAGGGCATGGTCTCCTTCCGCAGCTCTGGAAGGTCTTGGCAGTTTTGCCAAAAGAAAGGAGGAATTTCACTTGACAGTCCCATCGTTCAGACCTTAAATCTTACTTACAATCCCCCAGAAGTGTAGTGCCCCATGGAAGAGGCGGTGACAAGCAGTCAAATGGCTGGCTCGAAAGGTCAATAAGGAGAGGCCAAGTTTGAGATTTCATCCAGTCAGAGAACTGGAAGGCCGTTCCTTTGACTTACCTGGAGCTGCTATGTCCTCATCAGCTGGAGGTTTGCCACTACAGAAAATAATAAGATGATAATGGTGATAATGAGACTAACAATTACTGAAGGCTGTTTATGTTCCAGGCGTTGTTCAGAGCTCTTTACATGCATTATTTCATTTGATCCTCACCATGAACAGATACTATAAAATGGTCTACTTGGCAGATGAAGAAACTGAGACTCAGATAACTTAACTGCTTTGCCTTGCAAGTGACTTGTGAACAAAGCAGGTGAATTCAGAAGTTCTTTTGGCCCCTGAGCCCAAGGAGATAACCCCTACACATTAGTGCCTTAACCAAAGTTTGGGAGTAGTTGACTTTTTAATAAATATATGAGAGCCAATTCAGGGTTATTCTTATAACAATATAAGTATCGCTTATTTGCAATCTGAAATGCTTTCTAGAATGAAAGAGGAGAGGTTAGACGTGATGAGCTGAAGACCGCCCATCCCTTGGGTGAACTTTCAGGAGTGCCCAGTTGGGGATGCTGTGGTACAAGTCAAGACTGAGAGGCAGCAGAGTGCTGCCCACCTCACTGCTGGAATGGCTCAGCCATTTGTTCCCTGAACCTGTGCACGCTGGATGTGAAACACTAAAAGCTTGGAAATGATTGCAACAGGGACCAGAGTAGCAGGTCAGAGCTGGGTTCAGATCTTAGTTGTTTTTGACCTTGGGAAAGTGACCTGACCAAGATCCTCACTCAGGAGTGAAATGGGGATAAGAATAATAGCAGAAGGTGGTTATGAGTAATTGCATGAATGACGCTTAAACCAGGGTCTAGAAAGTAGTGAATAACCCACATTATTGGAGATGGGTAGAAAGCCCTCCTGTCCTATGGGCCTTACCTTTGAAAGTGGTTATTTGAAGCATTGTGTGTTCAGTGGAGCCTGAGACTAGCCTCTGGTATGAATATTCTGAGGAATCTTGACACAATTGAGAGTTGGGTAGCTCACTCATGACTTTCTCTGCACTGCTGCACATGCCAGACGCAGAAAATCTTTTCAAGTCTCTTTCAGGATTTGTGTAAGGAATTTCTACCTGGCCAGGTCTGCTTGTCCATAGCAACCTACCAGAGTCTCCTTTAGGCCTAATTTGCCTGCTTGGGGTGTTTTTTTTTTTTTTTTCAGATAAAATGGTTCTGTAGAACAACCCAATTTATCCCTGCTATAAAAAACTCCTTGTTTTGCAATCACAGCCTTTCCTCTGAGGAAAGATGGGATTTGAATTGTCTTAAAGCAATGGGAATTATGTGGGGACATGAGATTGCATCTGGCATAAGTGCAATTATGCTTGTGCTAAGAAATGAGTTCCTCCATGGAGTCTCCTACATCCTTGGAATGTCCCCAAGCATCAGGTTTTGCTCTTGTTCTTTGGATTTATTACCATCATTACTAGTAAATGGGAATAATGCTTTGTATCTAAGTGGCTTTCATTCGAGATGCTCAAAGTGGTTAAAGATGTGCACATTGATATGGAGAGGGGCCACATGAGTCACAGTTTTGATAAGGCTCACACTTGTATTCACTAGATAATGTCACTGGTAAATGCTAACTTTCAGCAGTTTTCAGGACAGACAAGCCTTGCCAGCAGATGCAGCAGCAAGTAGGGATGGAGACTTGCGAGTAGGGAGATGTAGTAGGGAGACTAGGAAAGCCTCTTCCATTCAATGCATGCTTAAAATCCCCCCATTTGGGATTCACTGTTGAGAAGGTTAACCATTGCACATTTTCTCTAAGTCATCTTAATACTTTCTGAGGAATTATGTTATCAGATTGCTTTCCTTTCCCAGAGGAGAGGCTGTAAGAGAGAAGGAAATACAGAAAGGCTAGAGTGCTACAGAGTTAAAGTCCCTGGGAGCAGTCCTCCACCAATGCCAGGAGGGAACTGGTAGAGCAGAGTCCCAGCTGCCTACCCTCTAAGAAGATAACTGAGGCAGTGTGGTAGGTTTTCCAGAGGCTCCCAGTAGGACTGAGCTCCATTTCCTAGAGTGGTAACCTCCTCATCATGAATGCATTTTGTGTTGGCTTCCTTTCCTTTCCTGGCTCACTTCTTTACCCCCTTACCAGTTTTGACAAGGCAGTCAACTTTCCAATTGAAGCCTTTCAGTCTTCTGTGTTAGAGCCTGCTACATCTGGGGAATCCCCCTCATTGGTTTTCTATTGTCACCATAACAAATCACACAGGTGACAGCTTAAAATATCACATGTTTGTTATCTCAGGTTCTGTAGGTTAGAATTCTAGCTAGATTCTCTACTCAGGGTCTCACAGGTTAATATTTGGTTAGCAGCTGAGGCTGCAGTCCTTATCCAAGGCTCAGGCTCCCCTTCCAAGCTCCTGGTTTTTGGCAGAATTTATTGCCTTCTTGTGTTTTTCACGTGGCCCCTCCATTTGCAACTCAGCAATGGCGGACTGCATTCTTATGCTTCACATCGCTGTCACTTCCTTTTCTGCTTTTAAGAGCTCAGATGATTATGTTAGGCCCACCAGAATAATAAAATAATCCAGGATATTTTGCCTGTTTTAAAGGCAAAGCTCATCAGTGACCTTAATTATGTTTGCAAAATCCCTTTTGCCAGGTAACGTAATATATTCATGGTTATAACACTAGGGAACAAAATGACAGGGGCCAAGATTCTGCCTATGATGCCCCACTAAGAGTAGATGTTGTCTCAGCACATTTCTAAATGGGCATCTTTGGCATATTTGAACCCTAATTGAAGTTATTGAAATAATTGTTCAATAAACATTACTGGTGGCTGTTCTATGTTAGGCCCCATTCCAGTATTTAACGAGTGCCTTTTGGAGCTGAGTCTGTTGGTGGAGACAGACTAAACAGGGGATTACAACAAGTGGACTGCCCCAGTAAGATGGGATGGGCAGCTGCTACAATAGGGGTCAGAGTGCTAAGGAATCAAGGGAGGATTCTGGATGACGTATTTTGTCTAGACCACAGACTTAAAGGATGAGAAATATTTAACCAGACAGAGGGGTAAAGAGCAGACTTCTTGCCAAATACCATGCCTGTTTTAGATGACTTTGTCATTGCATGGGATCCATTGAGTTCCAGCATGTACCACACGATTGTGAGTTTGACAAGAAGGAAAGGGTCAGGAAAAGTGTTTTCATGTGGAACATGGAGAAGAGTGACTAGAGCCGTATATTCACCCAGCTTTCATGCAGGCTTGTAAATAAATAGCCCACATTTACCACCCCACATATATCTTATAACTTGTCATCTATCGTGTAACTACTTCTATAGAAAGATTGACCACCTCAGCCAACATTTCTATTTTCCTAGTTATTTCATGCCCAAGCTATAGTTTTCAAAGGGTTGTTTTTTTTTTTTTTTTTTACATAAGCCCTATTTGAACAGAAAGGGAAGAGTAGAGAATATGATTCATACTTCAAAATGTAAAAGAAAGTTAAAATTCAGTACAGCAGAGCAAAACTCTTCAGAGTTGGCAGCAGGAAATCTTGGTTTGATCCTATATCATATGTGGATTCTCCAGCAATTTATAAACTTGACTCATCTTGGTTTTCTTACCTGCAAAATGAGCATACTACCACTAGCTTTGTGTATCATATAGGATTGTCGTGAAAATCAAAAGGAGAAAATGTACATGAGATAATCCTGAAGGTTGGATTATGCATGTCAAGCAACCAAAATCTTCTAATTTAAATCTTCCTGAATTTTAGAACCCTTGAATAATCAGGTTCCTGGAAAGAGTTTTGATTGGAATGCCAGAGATACACTTTGATTTTGTTTTCATTCTGTTTCATCTTCAATTTGCTGGTACTAATACATTTGCAAAAATGTTTAAAAATACTTTCATCTTCCTCTCCAAACTTCGTATCTTACTCCATCCCTGGAATCTTTTCTTTTTGACCATGTAGATCCTGTTCCCGCCTTTCACATGCTTTGAAGTGGGTTTTGTAGCATTCGCAGTAGCCAAGAGGGTTACATGAGAAGAAGTGGAAAAGTGTGTGCTGCCCAAGGCTAGAAGAGTGGTTGACTAAATGAGCCAATGTGGCTTTAATGGAGGGACTTGCATTTAATAGGAGAAATAATTTTGAAGGAATGATAAAAATTTGGCATTTATATTAAGGCTGGCTCTTTGGAGGTGTTGTGGCAAGCCTTTTCTTTTCTCTTGTATAAGTATTTACACATGCTGAACACTTTTATGTTACATATTTTTTGTTTCTTCATTTGTTAGGAAAAAAATAGCCAGTACTGAGAAGAAGGCTAGCATAGAAAGCTGGCTACCTGCTCAGACCCGGTCACCTTGTACCTTTCCAGGTCAATGCGGGGCAGATTTTCAAAGGACCTTCCTGAGCAGAGATTCTGTAAGCACTGTCAAGATCACTGAGAAGCGGTGTGGAGTAGGGGAAAGAGCACAGAACCAGGAAACGAGCTGGCCTAAGCTGTGTTCTTGATTCTGCAATCATCTAGGCCAGGGCTGTCCCGTAGAACTTTCTGTGGTGATGAGTTCTCCATCTTCAATCTCCAGGAGGGTAATCACTTGCTCCATGTGGCCACTGAGTGCTTGGAATGTGGCTGGTGCAACTGAATTTTAAACTTTTTCAATTTTAATTAATTCAAATTTAAATAGCCCAGTGTGGCTAGGAGGAACCTAGCTATACTGTATTGGATGCATAGGTAACCGAACCAGTATAGCCTGAGAAGGTTTGTATTGTAGTGGTTTAGAAGACTGTGGCTCTGGAGTCAAGCCGCCTTGGTACAACTCCTAACATTTGCTTTCCATAGGATATTAGCAAGGTACTTGCTTTTTCTGAGCTTCAGTTTCTTAATAGGCAAAATAGGGATAATGATGGTACTTCCTCATTGGACTTTTATGAGAATTGAAATAAGAAAGTGTACAGTGCTTAACACAGTGCCTGGCACTCATTCATCTCTCAAATGGACCTTAGGTTATGGAGTTAATGTAACCATGATACTTGATTCATGCCATACTGTCATCATTGGTCCATGCAGCATGCAGGACACATGCACACACATGCATGTACACACATACACACAAACACAAACTGACCATCACACCAAGAATCAGCAGATTAATTATAACATTATGTCTGTGTGGGTTTTCCCCCTCTCCTATCCTTTGCCTTGCCCTGAGATACACCCATGACCCTGGGTTTTGTGTTTATTATTACCATGCTTTTAATAAAATAGTCAAACTCCCTGTGCTTGGAATGCTCCCTTTCCCCCCTTTTAAGTAGATCCTCCCTCCTGTTCTCTTTGATTGCCCTCTCAACCTCATTCATCGTACCTCCTCCCACTTGTAGTTTGGTGCCCTGTGGATTGCCTATTTCATCAGATTATAGCAGTGATTGTGACTCTTTTATTCTCTGTTGTATCTTTGGAATCTGGAATCCAATGTCTGGAACATCATGGATACACAACAAGTATTTGCTTTGATGGATTAGTTTATATTTATAATTGATTATGTAGTCTTTTGAGTATCACATTAACGGATTATTTGAAGTTACTTTTCCAACCTCAGAATACTTGTTCTTTGCTAATAAACATGCTCTGGGATCCCTTCTTCTATTATACTTTTATCTACTGCTTCAACAAGTGTTTGTCGAGGTCCACTACATGGGAGAAGGTACCTTGCTAGCTGCTGAGGGTCTTGAAGTAAACAAGAATGGCATGGCCTCTGCCTTAGCACAGCTTCCGATTTCAGAAAAAGAAATAGGCAACTATTATCCTCAGCAAACTAACTCAGAAACAGAAAACCAAACACCACATGTTCTCACTTATAAGTGGGTGCTAAACAATGAGAACACATGGAGACAGGGAAAGGAATGACATACACTGGGGCCTGTGGGGTGGGTAGGGGAGGGAGAGCATCAGGATGAGCAGCTAATGCATGTGGAGCTGACTACCTAGGTAATGGGCAGATAAGTGCAGCAAACCACCATGGCCTACGTAACGTTTACCTATGTAACAAAGCTTCGCATCCTGTGCTTGTATCCTGGAACTTAAAATGAAACAAAATTAAATTTAAAAAAGAGAAATCGGCAATTGTGAGGAAGGAAGAAATGTATTACGCTATAGGATTCTGAGAATGGGATACATAACACAGGCCGTGGGGATGCATGGTCAGGGAAAGGTTGCTAGAAGAAGCAAGGTGATATCTAAGCTGATTTCTGGAAGATAAAGAGCAGGTAGGTAGGCAAAGGAGTAGGAACTGGACCAGTATCCCTGGCAGTGGAAACCACATAGGCAAAGGCTAGGTGGCAAGAAATTGAGCTCAGTTTTGGCAGAACTCCATTTATGTAAGGCTCAGGTGATATAGACTAATTTTATAAGCAAAGAACATTAGACAAAGAGCTGAAAACATGGACTGTGTGCCATTTGCCTCTTTTAACTTACTCTGAATTACTTCGCCTCTGTGATCTCCAGTTTTCATCATGTATGAAATGGAAAAAAATAATGCCTGCCCTTGTTTTCTCAGAAGATACTGTGAAGACCTCTTGAGAGATAGTACCTAAAAGCTCTTTGATAGGAAAGATGATGTTCTTTAATGTCAAGGTTGCATATGGGATTAATTAAGAAAAGACATGCTTGATATGGCACATTTACTCTTAAAAGTTCAAGTAATACTGACTTGATCTAGAATCTGTGATGTTAATACGGTAGCCCCTAGCCATGTGTTGCTATTTAAATTAAAATGGAAGCAAATGAAAAATTAATCTTAATGGCATTTTAAATGCATATTAGCCACATGTGGATAGTGGCTCCTGTATCAGATAGTGCAGATATAGAACTTTTTCATATCACCAAGTTCTTTCTGACAGCTCTGAACAGCACTCATCCTAACATGGGAATTGTAGGCTTCTGAAGCATTAAAATATTTATATTCTTTGGTGTGACTATTCTTTTATAAATTTATCCTGTGGAAACTACTAGACAGATACATAAAGATCTAGGTACATGGATATCCACATCTATTAAAGAATCATTTATGACAGTAGAGGGAAAGGAGAGACATCTCTTATTTGTTCAACAGCAATATACCCATTAAGGTATCATGTAGATACGCATTTATTTTCATTAAGAGATATTCTAGGCCAGGCATGGTGGCTCATGCCTATAATCACACCACTTTGGGAGGCCAAGGCAGGTGGATCACCTGATGTCAGGAGTTCGAGACCAGCCTGGCCAACATGGTGAAACCCTGTCTCTACTAAAAGTTCAAAACTGGCCGGGTGTGGTGGAACATTCCTGTGATCCTAACTACTTGGGAGGCTGAGGCAGAAAAATCGCTTGAACCTGGGAGGCGGAGGTTGCAGTGAGCTGAGATCATGCCATTGCAGTTTGGCTGGGGAACAAGACCAGAACTCTGTCTCAAAAAGAGAGAGAGAGAGAGAGAGAGAGAGAGAGAGAGAGAGAGAGAGATTGTACATATATCGCTGAGTGAAAAAACTCAGGTTACTATGTAGAGTGTGCATTCATTTTAGGATGTGTACGTCTATGTGTTATGTACTTGGAGGGGAGAGGAGGGAACAAGATATGAGACAAAAAGAAAGAAATATTTGGAGGGATATTTACCAGTATCTGAAAATTATTTATTTTGGGTTGATGAGATTATAGTTTGTTGTTTTTATTTTTCCTTATCTTTATCTTCTGGATTTTCTTCTATGATATGAATTCTGCCTGTAACCAGAAAAGAACAAAAAGAAGCAGCGATATTTGCTCATGTCAGAATATGACAATGTTTGCATGAACAGAGGACTAAGATGGATTTTTAAAATGTACAGTAGTTGCCTGATGATTTGTAGACATGCCAGTGAGTTACATGTATTTTGTGAAGAAAAGGATTTATCTCCTTAAACTCTTGTCGTCTTGGGTTATTTAATGTGAAGTACATCTCTGCTCTTCATGTGTCAGCCTTCCCGGCCCCTTTGACACTAGACTCAAAAACTAGCAAAACTGTTTTCCTCTACCTGAGATGCTCTTTATTGTAACATATTTGGTGTATCTGAAAATGTGTTGAAAACACTTGATACATGCATTTTCCCTGCAGTTTGGGGGATCAAAATGTGGCCAGCAGTTGTTCCAGCTAATTTCTTACCACAAAGCCTCTGTGATTTGAGGCACGGATGCCAACCAGCTTGTAGGGAAGCCCAGTGGGGACTTTGATACTTTGGTTGTGTTGATAGACAAATGGCCCTGGTGTGATTTCCCAGAGATTGGATTGCGATCCCAGAACTTCCCAGCCAACCTGATCTTTCTGAATACCAGGCTGGAGAATTTATACATATTTTCACTATTTAGGTATTTGCAAATACTTTATCTCATTCAACAGGTTGTCTCTTCACTCTTGATTGTTTCCTTTGCTGTGCATAAGCTTTTTAGGTTAATGTAGTCCCATTTGTCTATTTTTGTTTTTGTTACCTGTGTTTCTCAGATACTAGCCATATAATCCTTGCCTAGACCGACATCCTCAAATGATAAATTCTCAGGTGATAAATACCGTAAATACTGTGACTGGATCATTACACATTCTGTGCATGCCACGAAACACCATGTGTATTCCAAAACAGTGTGCGTATGTTATATATCAATTTTCAAAGATACAGGGAGATTCAAAACAGAAAAGTGAATTTTGTTTATGATGCATCCTTACATCTGACTCTAAATGTAACTAGTACTTACCTTCTTTTCCATCTTATTTCTGAAAGCCATAGAATTCTGTAGGATATTTTAAAAAGACTGTACTAGGGGACACAGCTGCTATTTGACGAGACCAAGTATAAATATGTTATTTGTTCATACCATTTTTCTTAGTAGACAACTAAGTGAGGTTAATAAATAAATCAATATTCTGGAGATTTTATTAATTCCAAGTTTTACAAGCCTGTAATCCCAGCACTTTGGGAGACCGAGATGGGCGGATCATGAGGTCAGGAGATCGAGACCATCCTGGCTAACACGGTGAAACCCCGTCTCTACTAAAAAAAATACAAAAAACCAGCCGGACGACGTGGCGGGCGCCTGTAGTCCCAGCTACTCGGGAGGCTGAGGCAGGAGAATGGCGTGAACCCGGGAGGCGGAGCTTGCAGTGAGCTGAGATCCGGCCACTGCACTCCAGCCTGGGTAACAGAGCCAGACTCCGTCTCAAAAAAAAAAAAAAATAGTTTGTGATTTGGTCATAAAAATTGATTAAAAAGTTGAGGTCCACATTTACCTCTGGATCTTTTCAATATAGAAACCAAAAGGGGAAAAGGACCAGTAGAGTCATATTCTCTCATAATTATATATATATATGTTTAGTTATACATTATATATATAATTATGGTATAATAATATATTATTTTAGTTTTTGACCTTGAACATTTACCTTCTCTGACTCAAAATTGTTTCATCTGTAAAATGGTAGAAACAAACTAAACTAGATACTTTTTAAGTTCCCTCTAATAGAAACATCTTGGCACTGCCATCCCTCCCTCCTTTCCCAGTGCCTCTGACTGGTTTAGCTCTCTTTTGTCATGGTCAAGAGATTATTTAGAATTGACAATGATGACTTTCTGTTGAAGGTGGGGTTGCCTAAAATAGTTATAGATGTAAGTGAATTATGACTGTAAAAAGAATTGTGATCATTTTGTTTCAAAATCTTTTGGAAAAAGATCTGCCTGGGATACTTTTACATTCCTACTTTCCCAACAAAAACAGCTATAAGCAAACCAGAAATAATTAACACCATCATTGAGTTTGGTCCAGAGGCCCACAAGAAATTCTACTTTCATCTTACTTTAGGTTACGGAGGCCCCACTGAGCCAGCATGGCCTACCGGCAAGCACCCAGAGTTCGTGTGCTGTTTCACCTCATTTGATGCACTCACCATCCATTTACTGAGAGGGGAGTTTCCAGGACACCAATAGGTGTCAGGAAGCCAGACTTAGACAATTTGTTAGGTTTTCTATAAACCTTGACTTTTGAAATGATGGTGCTGTCTCCAATTTGCTTCCCTTAGCTGGATGGGGTGTGAGTGCTGAGAATTTAACCCTCAACCCTTGATGCTAAAGCATGAGCTCCCTCCAGCCTGAAGGCAGCCTTACTTCCAAAAGCCTCATGCTCAGAGGTCATTTTAGCAGAAGACTGTATTATATGTACATAATTATTGAGATTTGAGGACAGTCTAAATAAGACCAAAGAAGGCTGAAAAGCCCATGTGTTAGTTACGGCAAAGCTACGTTATAAGCCTTAAAGTATATATTTACTTCTTTCTCTCCTGACAATTCCAAAGGAAGGAGTCTAGGTTGATAGGGAAGTTCTAGACCATGTTATCTGTCATAAATCCAGGTTCCTTCCGTCTTATTGCTCCTCCATCTCTAGCGGAGGGATTAGAAAACTATGACTGGCCAAATCCGGTCCTCTACTTTTTTTTTTTTTTTTTTAATAAATAAAGTTTTACTGGAACTCAGCCATGCTCACTTACTTTTGGGCTACAACAGCAGAGCTGAGTAATTGCAACAGAGTTCATATGACCCACAAAGCTGAAAATATTTACTATATAACCCTTTACAGAAGAACTCTGCTTACCCCTGCCCTAGCATGGTTGAAGTTGGGTCTGGGCCACTTCCCTATTTTGCATTCAGGAAGGAACAAAAAGAAGTCACTGGGAAATCAATGACCAAAAAGCCCAGACCCAGAAATCAACACATCACTTCTCAATTATATTAGCACGAACATAGTCTCACAGCCATATCAACTGTAGGGAAGTTTAGAAAATGTCTAGACAAGGAGCCAAGTACCTAGGAAGAAGAGAAACTTTTACTCTAGTACCTGGTGCAATGTACACATCTCATGATGAGTATCATTTATTATCTCATTTAATCCACTCCTCCTCATATGAGTCATCCTTCACCGTCCTTCACAGGTTGAATTAAATGCTGCTTCTTCCAGGAAGTCTTTGATCTCGCTTGTGTAGGGTAGATGATCTTTCTTGAAGCTTCTTTAGCCATCATGTATCTCTTCAATAGCACCTCTACCTCTTTAGTATCATTGATTGCTCTTATGCCCAAATTCTGTGTTTAGCTCCACACTTAGGAAACCCCTTAGGCATACTTGCTGAATGAAGGAGTGATCATTGTGGAGCAGTTACCACTGGCATTTCCCATTTAACAGATAAACACACTGAAGCTGAGTGAGGATAAGTCATTTGCCCAACATCAGTTGGCTACTTAGGGGTAGAGCTGGGACCCCAATCCGGGTGTGTTGGCCTTCAAAGCTCACAATTTTTGAGTCATACTTTCTCATCCTTGCCACTATTGGCATTTTGGGTTGGACATTTCTTTGTTGTAGGTGCTGTCCTTTGTCTTGTAGGATGCTTAGTAGCATCCCTGGCCTCTGCCCATTGGATGCCAGTAGCACCCCCCCAATTGTGAAAAATGTCTCCAGACATTGCCAAATGTCACCTGTGGAGCAAAATCACACCTGGGTGAGAATCCCGGGGCTCAATTCTATTGCTTCTGAGTATTGCATAGACCTCTAGAATCTATGATTCCTCTGCTTGAGCTTGGTGGTGACCTTGTGATTCTTCCTTCCTTTGGACAGTGACTCTCTTCCTAGCCCAGGTCACAAGTTCCCTCCTCCCTCATTATTTCTTCTTTCTTCTTCTTTCTTCTTTCTTCTTCCTCCTCATTTTTTCTTCTTCTCTGTTTTTTTTTTTTTTTGGGACAGAGTTTCACTCCCAGGCTGGATTGCAGTGGCACAGTCTTGGCTCACTGCAACCTCTGCCTCCTGGGTTCAAGCAATTCTCCTGCTTCAACCTCCTGAGTAACTGGGATTACAGATGCATGCCACCACGCCCAGCTAATTTTTGTGTTTTTAGTAGAGACAGGTTTTCACCATGTTGGTCAGGCTGACCTTGAACTCCTGACCTCAATTTGTCTGTCCACCTCAGCATCCCAAAGTATTGGGATTATGACTTGAACCACCAGAGCTGGCCCCTCATATCTTCTTTAAGCTTTTGGATAACAGACTTGCCTTCCTCGGCACTCTGTTATATGCTCTATCATTTTTGTAATGCTTCATATGAACTTTAGTGTCTCATTGCCTTTCTCCTCATAGTAGACTGAATACTGCAGAACATTTTCCCCAGTTACCACCTGTGGGTGACACAAAGTGGCCCTGAGTAGGCCCTTGGTCAGTTTCTGTTGAGTTTCATTACAGGCATCTGAACTAGACAGGGGCCAAAGACTAGGAGGAAAGTATCAAGGAGGAATTGTGAGCTGGGTTTCTGGGTGTGTAATCCGATAAAGACCATTTATTTTAGGGTTTTCCAAATTTAGAGATCTGTCTGCTATCTCTGGACTAAACTTCTTTCTTTGTTGCTGTTGTTGTGAATAAGCAATAATTTCAGAGCACATCTGGTAGCACCCTTCCCTAGTTGTGACAAATGTCACAATTTTTTCCTGCGAAATGCAATGCCAAGTGATATCCAAATATGACTGTATTGTCCTCAGTCTTCTGCTTGCTGGTGGGACTCGTCAATCATTCAAGCAACCCCTAGTCCAGAGCTGGGAGTGTTCACGTGGTGATTGGATACAGATGACACAGGGCTCAGTTCCAAGTGTGTGACCTCAGGGAAGGTACTGAATCTCTCTGAGCCTCCATTTAGTTACTCAACTAATATTTATTGAACATCTGCTCTATGTCAGGCACTATTAGAGATAGAGCAGTAAATGAAGCAGACCAAAATCTGAATCACTTAAGGAAGAGTCTAATGTGATGGGGAGGGCACAGATGATAAGTAAATTAAATAAGTAAAACATATAGTAGGTGACATGGTAATAAAAATTAAACAGGAGGAATTAAAAACATATACTTGGTGCCTGTTGTGAAGATTAAATGATCTCATGTATGTCATGTCTAGAAGAGCATTGGCATGTAAGTACTCAATAAAGGTTAGTAGGGTCCATGTCTTCCTTCCTCCATTGCTTCACCTATAAGGTGAGAATAAACATATAGCTCCTGTTTGAAGGTAAGGAGCTCAATTTAAGTAATTCTGACACTAATTCATATTGTGTGGCACTGTGGCTTTTAATGTTTATAAAGCCCTCTCATCTGCTTTATCTCCTCTGAGTTGCCACACTTCAAGTGGAAGACCAGTGATTCAGAAAGACTTCCTGAAGCAAGCAGAAGAACATTTGCTTTCAGGCACCTAGTCTAAGCACAAAGTAGATTCTCTGCCCTCAATAAAACCACTCGGACTGAAGCAGTGAAAAGACTGATGGTGGCTATTTCATTTTGCGGTATGGCTGTTGGTTTTTAAGATCCATTCCTGCTATGGAAGGTCACTGGATTCTGTTAGTCACTGGAGGAGGGCAGAGTTACAGACAGGCTTAGCACACTGGCTTTGAAGTCAGCCATATCTCCTGATTAGAATCCTGGCTCTGTCAGTTCTTCCTGGGGTCACAAGGCAAGGAACTCACTTCACTGAGCCTCAGTTCTCTCACAGCAGTGCTGAGAGGATTAAAGGAAGTAAGGCAAATAAAACAGGGATACCTAATTGCTTTTCACAGCAAACAACCAGTAGACTCCTAATCATCCTCTTTGTCTCTGGGGTTAGGCTAACACTCATTGGCCAAAATGTTCTTTCTAAGGCAAACCTACAGCATCTCACCCCATTCTCTTAACAGTGGAGTTTACTCTCCTAAGCAGACCACCAGGAGGACCTAAAGGAATGTGTTTAATGGGTACAAGAGAGATTTACTCTGTGAGTAAATGCAGGCATGTCGCCAAAGCTGTAAAGTTACCCTTTGAGGGTAACTTGGATACAAAATGAACCGGATAATTGTGACCACTTTACTAGACCAAGAGGATGTGAGAGGGATTCGATCATTATTGTTGGTGAAATTTATTTATAATTGTTTTCAATCCCTTAATCCCTTTGAGAATGCTACAGACTTTCTAATATTTGAAAATACACTACACATAAAAAAAATTTGGGAACCACTGCAAGATACAAGAATTAAACACAGAGAAAATAGCTTGAATCTTGTATAACTTCCAGTCAATAGATAGTGACTGCTGGAGCACATGTTGGAAACTGTACCAAGGGTAATCTGAGCTCTGAGGAAGTTCTAGAAGAAATTAGTGATGTCTGCCACTGTGGCAGGCATGGAGAGTGGGGACTGGAGTGTCAGGTTTTGCTCTCCCTAGATTTACCTGTTGTTTTGAAAGTTGCTAAAAAGCAAGAGACTAAATCATGACTTGTTTCTCCTGCAATCACTCCCATCATGGAGATAGCATAACATCTGTTCTCAAAATGAACCAATATTCCATGACTGTGTTTACAGTTTGACACACCACTGCAGTTCACAGTTGTTAACTTTATACATAAATATTTATAAATTGAGCTCTGTGCAATTTCATTCTGAATTAAGAAATATTGGCAGTTAAACTGATATAAATCAACAGGGGACCAGATACAAAATGTTCTTTGATCTTTGCTTAAAAAAAAAATGATGCTTTACAAAAAAAAAAATTACCAGAAACTCATAGTAAATATTCATCTATTGAAATGCCCTTGATTTGAGCATTTTATTGGCAATTGGAGTTCCTGTGTTTATTTTATGTTTTAGAAGTCTAGCATAAAGTTTTCTTGGTATTCTTCATTAATGTTCTTCCCAGTAAACCCCTTGTAATACGGTACATATATTTCCATCGTTATGTTTAAGTGTGAGGTAGGGAGGCCATGGGAGAAAAATATCGCTTATTTAATTTTTTGAATGTCATATAATAAGTGTTAAATTTTTAATTATTTAATTGTACTAAAATTGCAATTGAAAAAGCAATAAATTCAGTTTAGAATAGTAGGAAGTTAATTATCAACACTCAAGGCTTAGAGAGAAGAATATACTGGAAATTGCAGGCTATTGTGCACTTGGTTACTGGTCTTCCTTTGAAGCCAAGCATGACCTTATCAGATTTGTTTAGTATCACCTCCATACTCATATTTTTCCCTTGCTTCAGAACAATGGAGTTCAGAGGTCAAGAACACCTACATTCCACATGAGCGAACTTTTCATTCTTTGAAATTGTAATGATGCATGGTCAATAGCTAGCCACACTGTATATTCAGGAGGAGAAACCAGAACACTGAACCTGGCATGGACTCTTGCAGGCTGTGATGCTGGAGATGTTTGTGAAAACAGTCAGTGTCTTTGTAAGACCTTGTAAGTGACAGTGGGGTAGTGTCATCTTCATAGAAGGATATCTAACTTTCTGTTAATCCTTCAGAAAAAAAAATTCCCCCTAAACTTGCTGATTTTCTTAACATATAACTTGGGTTATTCCAAGTGGAATATTTGAAAACTTCTGAAGATTTTGTTTGTGTGTTTATATACCGGGTATTTCAATATAGGACAGGAGTTTAAAATTCTCAATAAACTTTTGTAGGTAACTATGAAAACCAAATATTTCTTTCTTACTTGAAATGAGTTATCTACCACTTAAAAAGCACCCAGATATGATGTTTGTTCTATTTTATGTATCAATTTTATCAAAATCAAAATATTTGTCAAGGTGTATTTTCTTAATAGGCTTCTAATAGGTTTGTGCTTATAAAAAATGACATAGCATTCCCACATTTTAATTTCTCTATCTGGGTGTTCTCCCTATCTGAACTTCATACCTCCCCTTCCCCTATACTCAAGATCACTATTCTAAATAATATCCTCGTTTATTTATAACCTATTCAATACGTAATGCGTGAGCAAGCACAGTACCCTGGCATAAAGTAGACAAAAAGCATTTGTTGGGAAAAGGAATAATTAAATGTGATATAGGCAGTTAATAATATTCAGGATATTAAATTTGTATCTATAAATTTGTAATTGAGTAAATTTACCTTTTTATGAATTGTAGATATACACTGAGATATTCAGTACAAAACCCATATAGATAGTCAGTTTAAGCTCTAAATAATACATTGGTCATGTGTTCATTTTATTCTGAGATTTTTTTTTCCCTGTCTTCTGTATTATCTAGGGTAGTGGTTCTCAGAGTGTGGTCCCTGGACCAGCAGCATTAGTAGCACCCAGGAACTTGTTAGGAATGTAAATTTTGGGGCCTTGCCCCAGACCCACTGGATTGGAAGCTCTGGGAACAGGGCATAGCAGTCTGTGTTGTAACAAACCCTCCAGGCAGGGCAGGCTTCATGGGTGGGCTACTTGTGTGGTCACACAGGGCCCTGCACTTAGAAGAGCCTTGTGCTTGGTTTAATGGTTCTGCTATCACCATCTTGGAATTCTTAATAATTTCTTAACAAGGGTCCCACATTTTCACTTTGCCCTGGGTCCTGCCAAATTATAGCCAGTCCTACTTCCAGGTGATGCTCATGTGCTCACTTAGAGAACCTCTGTCTTCCAGAAATATTATGATTCCCTCTGGGTATTTGGTCAGTTGGTCATTTGATTATAAATTCAGACCGATTCAAATGATTCAAATTGTTCTAAGGAAATTGGTCCTGAGAGAAGGTAACACTAAGCTGGATTAATATTTCTCTTAACTGGGTAACCTGGTTTTTAGACAAACCTTTGGCTCTCTCTTGGTTTTCCATAGAAATTGTTGAAGAGTTAAAACCAGAAGTAGCATGCACCTGACTTTTCACATCCCTCTTGGACCTCTTTCTCCCTGGTTACCAGAAAGTGTTCTTATAAAAACTTTCTCTGAGCCCGTCAGGTGCTTCCAAACTGTTAACCGGTTTTGAGTCCACAGGGAATTTTCTGGGACTTTACCCAGGTCTCGGAATTACCCAGGTCTCTCAGTTTATGGGCGTCTTAAGAAAATCTCTTGGTATGGGTGTTGGTTCACAGACATTGTGTTAAGTAACATGTAATCACAGTGAATGGGTCAGTCAGGTTCCAATAGATACAGATATTTCAACTTGAGATAATTCAAGAAGCAATTTTGTGAAAAGGGATTAATTCCAAAGGTGTGGGCACAATATAGGGAAATGTTATGGTTTGTTCAAGAACCTGGTGCTACAGTGGCAGAAATGTCACTGCTTCTAGGCCCAAAAGGACAAAAGAAGGAGAGGTTTTCAGACCCTTGAAGAAGAGAGAGTCCCCTAGAGCTGTATTAAGAAGGATAGTAACCCTCTTTTGAGGGACACAGCCAGTCTGAAGTGAACTTACTGGGAGGGAACCATGGGAATAAATGTGCTGACCTCACTTTCCTTCCTACATCTATCTCCTGCTATTAGCTTAACTCTTCTGGAAGCCTGAGGGTGCAGAGCTCTCTGCTGTCATTCGTGTATGTCACCCTGTGGGGAAGAAAGCAAGGAGAGAAAAGTGGAGATGGATCTAGAAGGGCAAATGGACAATACCTGGTGCTTTGCCTCTTGGCCTCTACTCTTATTTTTCATAAGATGAAAAGTTGGTTCTCCCAACACAAGGGAGGTGTGGAGTCACCTTAGGTCTTGTGTCATTGTAAGATAATGTCAGTTTGGCCATACTTCTAAAACATGAGCTATCATGAGCATTGTCTTTTTTTATATGGTAGAAGTTGGGGGGAAGGGGAGAAAAAAATCACTTAGTGGTGACTTAAAACATAACTGCTGGCCGGGCACAGTGGCTCACGCCTGTAATCCCAGCACTTTGGGAGGCTGAGGCCGATGGATCACGAGGTCAGGAGTTCTAGACCAGCCTGACCAACAGGGTGAAACCCCATCTCTACTAAAAATACAAAAATTAACCAGGCGTGGTGGCGTGCGCCTGTAATCCCAGCTACTCGGAGGGAGGCTGAGGCAGGAGAATCGCTTGAACCCAGGAGGCGGAGGTTGCAGTGAGCCGACTTCGCTCCATTGCACTCCAGCCTGGGCAACAGAGCAAGACTCCATCTCAGGAAAAAAGAAAGAAAGAAAGAAAGAAACATAACTGCTATAGCCCCTGTCTCTGTAACTGACTACCAGGTCTCATTAGTAATCACATTTCCTTCTTCCATCATCTTTCAATAATGGAAGTCATCTCAGTCCTTGATGGCTTTAATTTGATTGGATTACCACTGTTTTCACTGACCAGGGCTTTTGTATAAGGGCACCCCAGTGAATCCCTGGTTTATGCATATTGCCTTCCTTATCCCTATTATATAGCAATAATGGGGACACCTACTCTGACTGTTGGGTCAATGGAACGAAGAGCCCAGAATGGCTGAAGGACAGTCTCAGTTTCTAATTCATCACATCATGATAATGTTCTCTGGTGGAAGCAAACATCATTCCAGCAAGGTATTAGGTGTTTTCATGAGAGGGACCACTCCGACCTCCTCCTCAGTTTTTCCAGTCATGCATCCTTACTATGGGAGAGATGGCACCATACAGTGGCCTCTGATTTAAGGCACATACTCCATTCCTATAGGAAAGTATCCTAACCTCTTCGTGTGTTGTCACTCAGCTGTTACTAAACCAGAACTTCTGTGGAGTGGATCCTTGGATGCACTGCATGTGGTAAAATGTGTCCCATGATTGGAGGTGATGTTGTGTAGGATGCCATCTGATAGATAAGGCATTTTGTACATGTAAGAATTGTGGTCCTGGAAGAATACTGAAGGAAAAGAAGAAAAATCCACACACAGAATGTTTCTATCCTGTGTAAGTCAAGGTACTGCCCTCTTCAAAGTCAGAGAAGTCTAGTGTCATCAATGTGTCACTAGGTAGCCAGTTAGTCCACCCAGGGACTCAGCATTGGCCTTTGCAGTAGCACTTTATACATTGAGCCATGATGGTTGCTGGATCAGCTTTGGTGAGTAAACAGCTGTGCAATTGAGCTGTACATGGCCCCTACTGGCCCTGCTACTGTGACCAATGACTCCCCCTTCCATATTATATAGAGATGAGAATACACATTAACTCTGTGTACCACCCTCTTATGTACATGTGCTTCTTGTCAAGTACTTTAATTATTCTTTATTTTTTGAGCCATAAATTGGACATTATTTTTAAAAAACGTATAGTTACTTCTAAACCAATTATAAAATTATTTTTTTAAATAATGTTCTTGGTTTACCATAACTTCTTACATCTTAAACTTTTCTTCTGGGCTTATAATTCTTTATGCTTTTACAAATTCTTTTAGTGTAGGTCCATTGGCGATAAACTATTTCAATTTTTGTTTCTCTGAAAATGTCCTTATTTTACCCTCATTCTTGATTCACCCAATTTGGGGTTGATAATTATTTTCTCTCAGTAACATGTTATTCCACAAATGTCTGGCTTCCACTGTTGCTGTGGAAAACTTGGCTGTCGGGCTAATTGTAAATGGCTATCTTTCCTCTGCGATTATTTCTTTTTTTCTTTCTTTCTTTTTTTGGGGGGACGAAGTCTCGCTCTGTCACCCATGCTATAGTGCAGTGGCACGAGTCATAAACAAATGGGTGTGACTGTGTTCCAGTACAATTTTAATTATAGAAACAGGCAGTGGGGCGGGGCGCGGTGGCTCATGCCTGTAATCCCAGCTCTTCAGGAGGCCGAGGCAGGAAGATCACTTGAGGTCAGGAGTTCGAGAGGAGCCTGGCCAACATGGTAAAACCCCATCTCTACTAATAATACAAAAGTTAGCTGGGCATAGTGGCACACGCCTGTAATCCCAGCTACTTGGGAGGCTGAGTCAGGAGAATCACTTGAACCCAGGAGGCAGAGGTTGCAGTGAGCCGAGATCATGCTACTGCACTCCAGCCTGGGTGAAAGAGTGAGACTCGTCTCAAAAAAAAAAAAAGAGAAAGAAAAAGAAACACGCAGTGAGTCCATGGAGTGGACTGCAGTTCTGTAGTTCCTCGAATTCTGATGTATTCTAAACTCTGGATCAAGTCTTTTTGTGTCTTGGATCTCTTCTGAGCTTCACCAACCTCACTTTTGAGATTTCTGCTTCTCACGCAGTCCACCGAAGGCACAATAGTTCACTTTTCTTCTCAAACGAAGTCAGGCCTTGCCTGCTTAGGACCTTTTGCGTGTGCTGTTCCACCTCCCTGAAATTCCCTTCCACGTGTCCTGTGTCTGGCTTCCTCTGCTATAGCCTTGCAGGTTTAATTTAAATGCTTCCTGCTTAAGAGGACTGCCTTGATTTCTTTCTACTCCCCCACCACAACTTCTCACTGTTTCTCACCAAAGAATTCTATCTCACTTTGAACGCTTCTCAAAATATGTAATTATGGATTTTTCATTTGTTTGCTTAGTATGTGACTCCTCAACTATACTGAGAGCTCCATGAAGGTAGAATCCTGTGTGCTCTGACTGTATTCTGGTTCCTGGCACAGTTCCTGGCCAATAGTAGGTACTCTGGGTAATTATTTGCTGAATGATGAAGCAATCCTCTAAGGCAGGTACTATTATTGGTATCCACATTTTACAGGTGAGGAGACTCAGGTTTCACAGAATTAAGTCACTTACCCAAGGTCATGCAGCTAGGAAATGGCAGGCCCCAGATTCAATCTGAGGTGGCTTTGTCTGATTCTAGGCCCTGGGCTGATACCCAGTCCCTCTATGGTCTTGGTTTCTTCGTTACATACAGCGTTGAAGAACAAAGCCATCCAGCTATTCTTGGAGAGCTGTCAGGGGAGTGGAAGGCGGGGGGTGGAGAGGTGGAGTTACAGAAGCACTATGTTAGTATCGAATGAGCTGACTCAAGTTAAATGGGGAAAAGGATCAGTTACCTAATTGCAAACAATCCCACTGTTAATGTACAGCTTTATGATTCAGGGGTCAAAACAGTTTTATGCCAGCAGGATCCCAGTGTTCTTATGACGGTGAAGGGAAAGTTAAGTAGGAAGGTTCCATTCTCAATGGAGATCTGGGGCAAAGCAAAGTGCCCCAGCTTATCCAGGAGGTCTGGCAAGCATTAAAGAGAAATGACTTCCTAAATTCCAACTGACAGGGGCACTGAAGGCATTGTACCATCCAGGATGCAGAGCCCCCATGCTCAGGGAAATGAATATGGTTTAAAAACTCAGGGGATCTTTCCGGTTTGTCCCAAGCTTGGGAATTTAATGTGGAACATTATTTTAAAACAATAATTTGAACGAAGGTTAACATACTTTTTTTAGGATTTTAAAAAAGCTGTGTTTTGCTTATTAGTCAGTGGAAAATCTATATGACTAAAATATGTTTAAATGTAAGTTGGGTAATAGAACAGGCTCAGGGAAGGAAAATAGACCATTTGAAGCAAATCAACCATTTATTTCATATATATTACCTAAGAAAAAAGAAAACATTGAAGCAAAGTGAAAATGACATGATGGTCCATTTCAAACATTTGGTAAATGTAATGTAAATGAATCCTCTGCAGTGATTCTGTGAATTCAACCAAACCATCAGAACCAACTTCAAGGACCTTGTGATAACTGTGCACTTAACAAAGTTTTGCAAAATTATGGTGTTAATTTTCTGGAAGGTATTAACTATAAATAAGGATGTATTATTTTGTCAAAGAAATGATCCATAAGCAGAAGAAAGCTTGTCTGGGTATAATGTTGACTAACATATAACTTGTTTAGAAGTAGTTATCCCTAAAGAGAAAGACAAAATGCATATGCTTACACACAGGTATGAAAGCTATTTGTACCAAGAAAAGCGTATTTTGACATCTCTTGTATTTTTCACTTTTATGAAATAAAAGTTTTCCAAAAAGGACTTGAAATAAGTTACAATTAAAACCAGTTCTTCACATGTGTGCACACACAGACACATAAAACATGATTAATACAATTAAAAATTGAAAATAAAAGTCATGAAAACCTGAGGAAATAATTCCTCTAGCCACAAAGTCCATTATAATTACTATGACTGATCATCACGTTTGGCCCTGAACTCCCTGGCAGCCAGAGCAAAAGGGAAACAGGATAAAATTGTATCATTCTTGTTATTAGAAAGGAGGAAACAGATTAGTTTCTAGAGATAAAGATTTTCCTGGCACCAGATAGCAGAAGGAGTTTCTTATGTGTGATTTTCTATAGATAATGGATAATTCCCTTGACAGCCTTTTCCAGCAAATGCAGATGTGGTTTTCATAGCACTGTCTCCTATAATGACTCCCAATAAAAGAGGGTGCCATAACATAAAAGTGCAACTCAGAGAAGGGACATTTTGTGAGAGTACTAGTTTTTATTTCCATATTGTGAAAGGTACATGGTTTTGCTTTTAATGCATATTTTAAAGGTCCAGAAATAAATTCTAATCTGTGTGCCTATGTTGCAGAGATCTGGCCTATTTCTACATCTAGGCAATTACACAGGGATTTTACTTGAACATATCCAAATTTTTAAAATTTCCACTCACTATCATTTTTTAAATTTCATGACAGCTTTGAGTTACCATTCAAGTTTTTCTATTGGTCTCTCTCTCTCTTTGTTCATTACTGATGTACTGAGGTTTTCATAACTTGATTAGATGTAGACAGGGGCCCTAAATAATACAGTTTTTCATAGGAAGTGAAGTGTTACCGCTTTTAACAGATTCAGTGTAAATTATTTCTGCTCTATCTAGGCTTTTCTATTTTTAATTTTAATTTTCTTATTAACAATGCAATCTGCTGTTATATTTATATCATCAATATGTCAAAATAACATGAGTTGTGAAATAATCAAAACATAACTCTTTATAAAGTCTCCCACTGCCCCTTTAAACTTTAAACAGTGAAAGAAACCTTCCCTATAGCACTGGATAAAAACTTTACAGAACCAGTATGTTTTCTGCTTACTCTTAGACAAAAACAGTCCAGCAGTGACTATAAGTCACAGACCTTCTGTAATTAGAATGTTCACCTGGCTTTTTTGATCAGCAAATAACCACCAACCTCAACACATTCAAAAGAGGATGTTAATGACTGGTTCAATCTATTTGCTTAGAAGGCTAAACCAGGAGTTCTGACCTTTTTGTGTTTATAACATTCTTTCAATTTCCATTATTAAAAATATTTGCAAAGTACCTTGAAAGAATTAAATTGCGTCTACATTGGGAGGCTGAGGCAGGAGAATCCCTTAAACCCGCGAGGCGGAGTTTGCAGTGAGCAGAGATTGCGCTGCACTCCAGCCTGAACGACAGAGGAAGACTCTGTCTCAAAATAAAATAAAATAAAATAAAATAAAATAAAATAAAATAAGTAAATAAATAAATTGCATCCACAGTTATCTTAGCACAAATATTGCTATTTGGACCAATCCATAAACTCCCCAGGGCTCAGGGTTATTGCATCACCAGGCATGGTTCCCCCATTGTCAGGAAACACAGTAATTTCTGCTGGTGCTGACTTGACTTTTGTCTTCCCTCTCTCATTTCTTAGTTACTAAAAATGACACTGTACTCTACACTGGGTACACCCAGAATCCACCAGCTCGCTAGTCCCTGGAAGATATGGTGGTCCTTAACAGAACAGAGCCTTATTTGTGGCTATTGAAGTGCTGCCAAGGACTTGGTTTCACCTTCTTAGCTTTGGGAAATTCATGCACATTCATTTATTCTACACTTTGGGAAATAATAAATGGAAAAGTTGTCCAGGATCCAGATTGCATAAAGGTGCTTAATTTTATTCACCTTTCCATTACTATTGTTGGTTATTGCATATTCACCTTCACATTTCATTGTTGCATTCCATAGACAACAAATGGAAATCAAAAGGAAGTTCTTTCAACAAATGTTTATTGAAGGCCTCCTGTGAACTGAGCACAGGGGCTGGTGATTAGGTGTAAGAAGGGAAGTTGATCTGCTCTCTTAATTTTAGCAGAAAAATAAACATTTGTCAACAATAAAATTATATATTAATAAGATAATGGGTAGCCTAGTACACAGTGACTTTTAAATGCCTAGCTTCAAGAGCTAAACAATACCTTTCTCCACCCTGTGCCTTCTTGCCTGTTCCCATTATTGGAAAGGTTAGGGGTTTCTTTTCTAATTTTTCAGTTTTGCTGAGTTAGCAAAGTCAGTGCGATTTACCCAGTCTTAACCTCAAAGATTGCAAAGGAGAGCTGGTGAAATATTGCACAAGCCTAGCCTTGGTTTAGCCATGAATTATGCATTGTGTACTTAGACTATTATAGTCTGTTATAGTCTGTTTATCTGTTGACTTCCACCAAGATTTAGGGGTTTGTTGTACTTAATAACTTGCTTTATTTTGTTTGACATGTATTTTATGTCCTCCATGTGCATGAATACATAAGATACACAGTCGTGGGTGAGGGTCTGGAGAGAAAGCCCAGCCTTGGAAGATTAACTTTGAGAACTCTGGAGTAAAAATTTTCACATACTCCTTCCTCTTGCAGAGTGCTAATCAATATGAAGGTGGATCAGATTTTCCATGTTTTCCCCACTAGAATACAAAACAGTTAAATAAAGGGAAGAAAAGAAATCTGGGTTCCTTGTATTTCTGTATTTTGTTCTTAAAGCTGGACCTTAAATTAAAATATGTCAAAAGACATTTAATTCATTCAGTATTGACCACAAATACGAATTTCACTCTTTTTGACTATATTCTAATTTTTCATTCAAGTCCTGTATTCAAAATTGTGCCTGATTGGTTAATATGGATGTTTGCATGTCTTGAAAATAAAAGCAGTTTTTTAAAGATTATAAGATAACATTTGATTTTAGCTTGACCTAAAAACATCTCAGGCATTTCTCACCATACATGTGTTTGTGTTTTGGAATTCTGAAGCTCTTAAAGGAGAAAACAAAGTGGAAAACATAGTAAGATTTTCATATTTAATATAGTTCATTACCTGTCTGCTCTTATATATATATATACACACATAGAGATATGTGCCTATCTTTTATGTCTGTTTATAGTTAGCAATTATTTCTGAACTTTTAAAAACTTACTTTCTCACTTCCATTCTGTTTTCTTTTTTGGAATTTAAATGATCTTTATCAAAACAGGGATCTCTGCCTCTAAAGGCTCTCCAAGTGGAATTAACTGTTTACCCAGCCCCAATTTTCATCAACTTCCTCTTCCCACCACAAGTGCTTGTGTTATCTAGAACAAAATCTCTTTCCCCATATTTAGTCACAAAGAATTACATGAATGCCTAAAATAAACACTATTTAATTTGTGTGACTCCCTGCAATTTCAAACAGCTCTCCTTGGGTCTCATGATGACCCTGGTTGAAAAGACGAGGAAGCTGAGGCCCAGGTGGGTTACCCACGCCTGCCCAAACTCACACCCATCTGGAATGGAGGATTCCACCTTTTGAAGTGAACTTGGTCTTTTGACTCCAGAGCCGATGCTCTTTGCTGAGCTCTGTATTGCCTTTGAGTAGAAAACCAGGAATGAAACAAGGGTTCCTTGAAGATTTACCATTCATTCAATAAACAATTAGGTACTATGTGCCAGACATACAGTAGACATGGCTGCTGTCCACTGATAAATGAAAGTTAGTCCCAAGCTTCACTGAGTTCACAGTCTGGCTGGGGAATGGGCCATTGTCTGGGTTGGGTTTCCCTAGAAGTTGGCCTTCAGACAAGGATTTGAATACAAGTAGCTTATCTGGAGGTGAGGGATAGAAGGGTTTTTATTCACCCTCCATTTTTCTTCCACCGTTATCTGAGGGATGCTCCTAGGAGCACTAACTTCTGGTGCTCCTGGGCTGTATGTGCAGGGCATGCCAAGAAGAAGCCCACAAGTAGAATTACCGGTGTCAATGGTAGGACTCTGTTGACAAGTTCTGTGCTATTGAGTGCTGAGGGGATGAGGGTGAGGCACTGACCAGGGCTGATAAGCAGTGAAAGAGACCTTGACTATGATTACTGTATTGTGGGGAGCTACAGGAGAATAGAGGGGCCATAAGGGAAGCACTTCCAGAGAAACTGGCACCTCCCTAACACCTGCAAGGAAGCAGAAGTAGCCCAATGAAGGCCGTGAGGGAAGTGCTCTAGGCAGAGGGAACTATAAGAAGTTCCATATGGCTGGAGTGTGTTGAGCGATGAGCAAGGTAAGGCAATCAGAGGTCAGCTCCCCAAAGCCCCAAAAGCTGCAAAGGAGTTGGACTTTATCCTGCAGGGAATAGAGAATCATGAAAAGATTTCAAGTGAGAGTGTATCATGATAAGGTTTATGTTTGGGGAAGAGCCTTTAGACTTCAGTTCAAAGAATGGAGGGAAGGACTGACATTGGAGACAGGAAGCCCAGTTGAGAGTATGCTGCAGTAATCCAGGCCTGTGAGGCTAAGTCATGGCCTTACATCTGTCCAATAGAGCAGCCTCTTTTCAAGTGACATTTCCCAACGGTGTCAATGCTGACTGCCAAATCACATCACATTGATGCCAGAAAGTCCCCTGGCCTTGTCAAGGGATGCAGATGATGGCTCTGGAACTCTTCTGCCTTTCTGTATCATTAGTAGGCTTATTACACTCCATGTGTGCTTAAATAGGAAAGTTTCTTTTTCTTTCTGTAGTGCCTTTCCCTTCCAGGGTACCATGTGAGTTCTTCTCAGACCAATTGTTTGGGGGAAAGGATAGCAATTGTACCTGACATGACCCCACAAAATGCCATTATTCTTCCTTTTGCACATGAAGTGTTTTCTTTCATTTGCATTTAATGGTTTTCTTTAAATTAGATTATGTATTGGGTGTCTTGTCTGCATCCGTAATCTCTCTGTGCATCAGTATTGTCTTTTTAGCTTGAAATTTGCTAAGGGACTTGGGATCTTATCTTGAAAATTGCTAAGGGACTTGGGATCTTATCTGTGTAAATCTCATGGAGTAGTAGCAAGCACAGACAGAAAGGTGCTGCTTAAACAAGGCTGATGATGTTGACATTTTGCTTTCAGCATCTCTGGCCACTTAGAAGACTCTCAGCTTCCCTATGGACTTGGAAAAAACACAGCATCCATGGCCCTAGGAAGCAGTAAAGAAAGTCTCTCTTTTGGGGGGTTCTGCTTTTCTGCCTTTTTGCAGGACAGTCACAGTGGGTCATGCACTATAGGATAAAATTGGGGACATCTGGTAACATCTGCAAATATTAAGCCTTAGGCTGGTATATTCATGCAGTGAAACACTCTAGAACACTGAGCATGAACTATTGTAACATGACAACAAAGATGAATCTCACTAACATGCTGAGAGAGAGAAAGAAACAATAAAGGAGAGGACATTCGATCCCATAAAGTCTGAATTGGAAAAACTAGTCTATGGTGTTAGAGAACTCATGACAGTGGTTACCCCTGTTGGGAGGTGACTGGGAAGCTACACAAGAAGGCTTTTGGGTGCTGTTTATGTTCTAGTTTTGGAGAAGGTCACTGGTTACATAGGTATGAGCACTTTGTGAAAATTCATGGAGCTATCCATTTATGATGTGTGAAATTTTTTGTATGCATGTTATTCCTCAGTAAGTAAGCTTATTTTAAAATAAATAAAATAGAACTGTAGGCCACCAGAACTGAACAGAGCTGGACTTCGATGGCCATCACCTCTGGCCTGTTTATGTTGATATCTGGAAAACCAAGACCTGGGAGAGAGGTAGGGTGTGTTCAAAGACCATCAGCTGACCAACCAGCTATAGAATCGATGAGGTACCCAAAGGGACCCTCTCCTAGGCCATTGCTGCCTCTATATCATCCGAATTACATGCTTGACTCAGTGTATCCAGGTGAGAATTGAAGAATGGGGCTGAATTCTTAAGGAAAGATTCACCGGAGAAAAAGATCAAGGTCCTTTTATGCTGTGGTTTTGGTTTTGAATTGCCTGTTGTCCTCCCATTGTAACTGATGATCATTCTCTTGGGGAGAGACAGGGGAGTGTTCATAGGCCCTTTCCCAACACATGGCCAGGACTCAAGATACCCTTTGCAGAGTGGCTTCTGCTGTGGTCAAGGAATGCCCTAGCTGTCCAGTGTTTAAAGAACTCTGAGATTATCAAGGGAGATTCTGGGCCATGTTTTAAGTCAGACATGTAGCTCTTCATCCCAATTGGAACTGGCCCAAACCCTGCCACACTATCCTTAGCTTTCAGATGAGAGAAGAGAGGTGATAACACTTGGCCTTATTAGTAATTAAGGTGAATGAGTTTAACTGGTTCTGTGAGGGATTAGTTAAAAATCTCCTCTCCCTTTTAGTATGTCTAATTTGGAAGATTCTGGAACCACTGGGTCATTTTATGTGAATTACTTAAGAAAAGATTGTGAGGATAAATTTGCTACTGGCTTCTTTGTCAATAATACTAAGGCCTGGGTACACATCAAAAATCTCTAACCATCGAAGAGGTGGCTTCCAGGACAGGGATTCCTTCTGATAGGGACTAACAGGTCCCAGGAATTAGAAAGCCCATATGTTTCAGAAACATGCCACTTCTTTGGGGTGTAGATATGATCTCTTCTGGAGAATTTGACCTTGAAACTGTTTTAAGCCTACGGGAGTAGTAGTATCAGATATGTAGTGGTAAATTTTCTCCAGTGGGTTCTGATGGATCAATAGGGATCTGTTTTGGGTCTTTGTAGATTTACTGAAGAGAAGAATGCTTCTTATATCCCTTGTTCCTATTTCCCATTTAGAAAAGAATAAAATGGAGTATTAGTAACTAAAAGCTCTAATAAGAGGTAAAATGTATGAAAAGTTACTAGTTAAAAATTCTGCCATATAAGAAATAATTGAGATGCCATGTCTAGCCCTGTATCTGAATAGAGATCACATACTGGGCTTAATCAACTTATTTCTCATAACAACCCTACTAAGTATTAATAAATAAATACTATTATTTTTTATTTTTGAGGCAGGGTCTCACTCTGTTACCCAGGCTGGAGTGCAGTGGCATGATCACGACTTTTCGCATCTTCCAACTCCCTGGGCTCAAGCCATCCTCCCGCCTCAGCTTCCCTAGTAGCTGAGACTACAGGCACACACCACCACACCCAGCTCATTTTTGTATTTTTGGTAGAGACAGGGTTTCACCATGTGGCCTGGGCTGGTCTCAAATTCCTGGGCTTAAGCCATCCACCCACCTTGGCCTCCCAAAGTGCTGGGATTACAGGTATGAGCCATCGCCCCCAGCCAACACATACTATTTTTACTCCTTTCTTGCAGATGAGTAAATTGATGCTCAAGGACACCAATTACCTTGCCTAAGATTGTGCAGATAGTAATTAGGAAAGCTGGTATTAAAACTAGATCCTATCTGTCCCACAGTTCATAATGAAGCCATATATATTTCAGGACAGGGACTCGTAGTAGTATAGTTCTTTCTGTGAAGTACTGGGAGTGACCTTTCTAAGGGCTGGGGCACTAGCTGAGCAGACCTTTTCTTTTGAACGCAGGCCAGGGGGGCATTTTTTCATTCTTCACCACCTTGAGGGAGATGTTATCATTTTCCTTGGGTGGAGCTCACTCAACTCATCCTCTATTCCAGCCATGGCCAAAACCTGGAGCCAACACTCCAGGGGCCTCTGACTTAGATGTGTACATTTAGAATGGCAATGCAGTCAAGAACCTAACTTTGGAGTTGACAGATTTGGGTTCATGTGAGTTTTACCTTTCCAAGCCTCAGTTTATTCATCTGTTAAATGGGGATAATAATAGTACGTACCCAATACAATAGGCTTATTGGGAAGGTGAAACGAAACATTTATGTAAAGTACTTGGCACAGTGCCTGGTTCACAGTGTCACAACACTGTAGATACAATTATATATAATTAGCAGTGGCAACAGGGGAGCCTCATGTACACACCTGCACACACAGTTACACACATGGAATTAGTTGTGAGGCTTGACTCTAGCATGGAGAGCCAGAGATCAGACTTTTTATTCCTCTGGAATGAGCTCAATGGGCATGGCCCTTGGCATCAAGTCAGCATTTGAATAATTTCCATGGCATTAGATTCAATGTGTAGAAGGCTCTATAATATCTTCTAAAATATACAGTTAAGTCATGCTTAGGTTTTCTCAAAAGAACTCCCTACCTGTCTGCCTCATATATATGCACACATTCCACAGAAGGACAGGACTTGGCTGATTTTTAATCAGATTTGCAAAGGAAAAGATAATTGTTCTACTGTATGTTGGCATATTGCAAGCTATGTGTGACATACTATGTAGAGTTTAACTCAAATGACGAAGGAATTGAAAAAAAATCCCACATCTAAAACAGATGTACAGGCACGATCCATAAGTGGTAGTCAATTCACAAATTAAGAAAATAAGTGAAAGGATAAATGCACATTGAAAGATCTAAGTCTTTGTTCAATATGTTAAACACATGGCCCATTTCAAAGTCCCAGTAACCACCGAGTTGGAACACAACCCACTCAGAAGTAGCTGGCATCTTACAGGAAAGGATTAGAATTCCTTATGACCTTGATATGTTAAAGAAGTTATCAGTCACAATTATTTGAACTCAGTGGGGCAGGAGAAAGACAAACTGTGAGCTGAAGATGGTGCAGGGCTAGCTTTGTATAGACCTAGTCAAGAGAATCAACCCCAAGTAGAGGCATTGCTGAAAAGTCAAAGGCATTTCCAGGCAGCATGAATGAGAAGATGTGGACTGCAAAAGCCTCAAGAGGCAGCCCTTGCTGGCTCTTTATTGGCATGAAGCGGAGCACACTGCATTGCCATGTGAGGTCCTCAGTGTCGGGGGAGAGTTGAGGTTGAGGAATGCAGGGCACTGAAGAGTTGGACAAAGAGGGAAGACAGTGGCAGAGTAAGGACCATGATAACCACCTATTGCCCGTGGATGCAAAAAGAAGAAATAGACTCAAAATTACAGCAAGGGATGGAGGTTAGCTAAAAGAAGGAACCGAGAGAAGTGATGGCAGAAACCTTGAAACCTTACGAGTTCAATAGCATCTGTTTTCTGAAATAATTTGAAATGGGACTTAGTGAGAAATCAAAGAATGGTGCTGGTTAATTTGTCAAGCCCATATTTGCCATCTTAACACTCAAAGGCTAAACAGGAAGATTAAGACAAAGACTTCTGATCAGGACCTATTTTTAGGTTTTCCTTGTGTACCCTGAATGATCTTGCTTTCGGGTAATTCTTTCAGTCATTCCCTTTGGGTCAAATGTCCTTCAAGAGCTACATCTAATGATGTCTTTTGCAAGAAGCCTTTGCTGAAGCTGGAAGTACCCTTTGCCCTTTCTGAACCCTCCACAGAATTGAACCATGGTGTCCTCCCTTCCTTCATGAGGCTTTCTATCATGAATCTTTGGTTATTCATTTAAATGTCTTTTTTATCTCCCTTGTTCTCCTTAAGGCCAGAATTACCACACATATTAAGGGGTAAGTAACATAATGGATGCGTAAATGAGCAACTGTTTCCTTTGTTGGCATTTGTGGAAACTCTAGCTTTGGCAGCAACTTCCATCTGGCACATGCAAGGAACTAACTCCTGACAAATTCCAAGAGACAAAGGGATGTCTCCCAGTTGGCTTCATGTAGATGGTGATTGAAGCATAATTTGAAAATTAAGATTTCAGCTACAGTATAGTGATTTGTGCAGACTTATTAAGAAAAATACACAAAACCTAGAAAAATGGGGTGGGAGGTGGGATTAGTAGACGATAAAACATAAAGGAAGAAGAAAGATCTCTAAACTGTTCATGTTTAAGAGAGGGACTCAAAACACTGACCAAACCATGTTGAGGCTGTTTTACCTACAGGCATTATTTATGAGTTCCTATGAAGAATTTCAAAGTCACAAGGTCATGTTGTTGATATGACTGGTTTGGGCCCTATGACCTCACTAGGCAGCATTTTTTACACAGTCCCATAAATTGGTAACCAAAATGAAGAAACTTGATAAGTCCTGTAGAAACTCTCTTGACACTCTTTATTTTTTGAAAAGATGGAAAATGATGAACTTCTGGCATTTCTGTAAATATTAAATCTCCTGTAAAATGAATTACCTTTGTTTCTCTCACAGTCTTCATTCCACCCTTCTGTGGAGGTATAGGGGAAAAAAATCACAAAGATAGAGAAGACAAATTGAGGTTTTTTAGAGCAAAACAAAAAATCCAAAAGACAAAGGATTTTGCCTCTTTTTATATAACTAACCTGTTGAGAAATTATTCCTAAAAAGCCTTAACCCATCTCTGCCTGTTCAAACATAATTTCATCTACTATGATAAGTACCCCTTCCCTTTCTAGAATGAAGATGTCCTAGTTTAAGGTAACATTTTAGTCATCTGAAATTACCTTTTAGAAATTTTATATTTAAAAACATTAATCTGGTAACCTATGGAGTAGTTAGGGGTGAAAGATAGATGTCACAGAAACCAATACCATTTTAAATATTCAACAGCTAACCCTGGTGTCTTCGTTATTGTCCTGTCCTTTTAAAGCCAGCTGTGGCTTTCAGTGTTGGGACCTTGCCCTGGGGATGGGTGTTTGGTGATCTTCACGTTATCACCTGTTGGGGCAAGTGATGAGACTTTGTCACCCAAGACAGTTGACAATTTTTTTTTCTGTATTCTCAAGGATGGGCATTCTCCAGCCTCAGTAAGCCCAAATGATAGGCACATCAAGACCATGCCATCAGTCTCTCTGAATTTAGCTTGTAGATAATGATATTTTTAAATGGCAGCAGCAGGAAAGTTTTTTTATTTTAGGGCTGCCACTCTAGAGTAAAGAGTGAAATATTTAAAAAAGTAAATCCACATTTTTCATTTCTTGAGATTGAATCAGTTCAGGGCTAGTAAATGTAACAATGACAGGTGGGCTGTTGGATTCAGAGAAATAACATTTGTTTATAGAATAGTTTTAAAAATAACAATCTAGGCACATTGCTGAGTGCTTACCCTGGACCTTACCTTAGTCCTGTGATCTTGGTACTACGAGTATTTGCTTCTTTTTATTAATGGAGAAACTGAGGCCCAGACTGGTTACTGGGCCAGGGAGTGGCTAAGCTGGCATTTGAGTCCAGGCAGTCAGCCTGCAGAGCCCATGCACTTGGTGCTATGCACACTTCCTCCGGGTGAAGTAGTACAGGCATTTGTAAAAACCGAAGTTACTCATTTCAGGCTTCGGTAAGTATTCCTTGCATCCTTCCAGGGAAAATTTGGTGAGAATTATTAGATGATGTGAGTGAAATGCACACCTCTGGGGACAACTGTAAGGAAAGTGCCACATTTTGTGGCACTTCCTGCTGTGGCTGGCCACACCAGCTGTTTCCGGCTCTGGAGTCAGAGGTGTGAATTCTGCCTCTGTTATTTACCATCTGTTGAACGTCACTGTATTCTTTCATAAAATGGGAGTAATTGCAAATATTCACTGTGATGATAAAACCTACTCGTTTATTTGTCAAATACTAGTTTGATGCCTCTTATTTAGAGTGACAAAAAGACGGCGGGAAGTGATGAATGCTATTTAAACTGTCAGTGGCTATTTCCAAGCTGGAAGGTGACTTGGCCTGATTTGCATCTTGAGAAGATGATCCTGGCTGAATGTTGGGGAGAGGGGGAAGCTTACAGAGGGTGGGAACAGGAGAGTCTGTCATGTTGTCAGTTGGCCTTGCTTAACACCCTGTTCATGGTAGTGATGCGATCCTTGCTCCCTATTCCATTTTCCCTGGTGTTCTTTTGTTTGCTTGTTTTTATTTTCTTACTGCTGTGTTCCCAGCACTTAAAATAGCTCGTGGAACATAGGAGGGACTCTGTATTTGTTGAGTAAATAGATCAAAGTAGGATAGCCAGTAAGGAGCTTGTTGGGGTTGTAATATATAAGGTGATGGTAGCCTGCCCTACGAAATGGAGTGACGAGTACTGATTCAAAGCAAAGAAACGGAGTGAACTTGGTGGATAGGAAAGAGGATTTTTGGTCAAATTAAATGACCAGATGATGGTGCTTTTTGCTGAAATGCAAAAGGATGCAGGGAGAAGAGGTGAGGGTATGGGTATGGGGACTTGGAATAAGCAGAAAAGCTAACGGGACTTAGCAACCCAAAGTACCCAGGAAAATGCTAGCATCACCCTGTAGGTAAGACCCCTGTGGTCTTTGATGACAGCAAGAATGTCAGCCTGACACATGCAGAACCTTCTCAGTGGGCTGTCTCTCCTGGACAGGTGTAAAGGAAAAGAATGCCTGCCAAGGTGTGAGAAAGCCTGAGTGTCTCAGAGCACACAGTGGGAACCAATGTGAGATGTCCCTGGCAGATATCTGTGTGGTACACCCTGGTGGGAGAGGAGTGGTAAAATGTCCCCTCAGATCCCCCTCTCTCTACAACTCCATCATTCCCAATCCACAGGGAAGCAACATGGAGTTAAGGAAGGTTCTCACAGGCTGCTTTTCCATTCTGGTTCTTCATACTTTGTATCTCTCTTCCTTTTCGTGTGTGTGTGTGTGTGTGTGTGTGTGTGTGTGTGTGTGTGTGTTGCCGAGTTTTGCTCTTGTTGTCCAGGCTGGAGTGTAGTGGGGCGATCTCGGTTCACTGCAACCTCCACATCCTGGGTTCAAGCGATTCTCCTGCCTCAGCCTCCCGAGTAGCTGGGATTACAGGTGCCCGCCACAATGCCCAGCTAATTTTTTGTATTTTTAACAAAGACAGGGTTTTACCATGTTGGCCAGGCTGGTCTTGAACTCCTGACCTCAGGTGATCCGCCCACCTCAGCCTCCCAAAGTGCTGGGATTACAGGCGTGAGCCACCATGCCTGGCTCCCTCTTCCTTTTTCATATGAATTTTTTCATCTCTTCAGACTTCCTGGGAAAATAAAGGGGAGAAAGGAATTAAGCCATGACAAAAAAAAAAATTAATTAAATGAATGCACTATGAACTTGAAAATTCAGAAAATAAATGTTTCTTCCCCCAGGCTTCCATCAGGATCATATGGAGGAGTCTGGGAATGTTTTCTGAGCACCTACCCTGGACAGCAGGGCTGGTGGGCAGGGCCTGTGGTTTCAGGGCTGGAGGATTTCATTCCCATCCCAGTGCTTGTTCTACCAATAGTCCAAGTATTGCTTTCAGTTGCTCATGCAGCTCTGAACTTGAAACGGTGATAAATATGGGGTGTCCTCTGCAAGATGTCATGGCCCCGGACATCCCTTCCTACACTGTGCTGTGGCTGCCTCAGCGTTATTTTGAGTGTTGACAGAATGCTCAGTACAGCAAAGATAGCCTTCCTTGTCCAAGGTCTCACACAGAGTTTTGGGCAAGAGCCCAAAACAACAGCCACGATATAATGTCCAAATGTATTTGGGTGACATACCACATGCTGAGGCCCTGGATGTCACTGATAGCTTCCTTCAGAGCCCTTTATTGCTATTCTTCATTTAGGACATTTTAATAAACAGTGATGTGGAAAGGTTTTGACCCTATGAAGCTGAGTGAGTTCTTCCTGGCATATCATTTACTGTCACACAACACAGGGCTACAGAATCAGATGCCCTGGTGGGAGGAGATATTTGCCACAGAGCTGTAGTTGAGAGCATGGCAGATTTGGCTGAATTTGAATACAGGATTTGCCACCTACCAACTTTATGACCTTGGACAAAAGGCACATCCGTAAATTAAGTATAATATTGGCATGTGCCACAGAGGAGTGAATTTTTCTGAATAGAAAATTAAATGTACTTGTAAAATGCTCATTTCCACATAAAGACTGGCATATGTCACATACTAGTAAATAACAGTTGTTATGATGGAGATTTTTGAAAATATGTTATTTGTATTGATTTATTGTATGGTTTTAATTCTAAGATGAAGTTTTTTCTTTTTTTTTTTTATAAAAATTGTCATAATTGTTTGTTATGTCTATTTATTGGGGTTTTTTTTGTTTTTTTTTTTTCGTTTTAGTGGTCCTGACGGGGCGGGGGGGGGCTTTTTTGTTTTAGGACAGAGAGTCTCACTCTGTCGTCCAGGGCTGGAGTGCAGTGGCGCATAATCTCGGCTCACTGCAAGCGTCCACCTCCCGGGGTTCATGCCACTTCTCTGTGCCTCAGCCTCCCATGTAGCTGGACTACGACGGCCCGCCCCCACCCGCCGCGCTCTTTGTTTATTTTTAGTAGAGACGGGGGTGCACCGTGTTCCTGCCAGGATGGTCTCGATCTCCTGGACGCTCGTGATCCAGACCGTCTCGGCTCCCAAAGTGCGGGATTACAGGGCGGTGACCCACCGTGCCCGGCTATTGTGGGTTTTTGGATACACCTATTAGTTGTTATGAAGCGAAACTTTTTTCCATTCTTTTTAACTTGGCGAGGTGCAGGTTGAGTAGGAAGCTGTGTTAGAATCGTAACTTGACACATTCCTGTATGTAGTTTTTTGTTCAAGTTAGCTTTTTAGTTTGACCTTTTCCATAAAGGAAATGGAATCTTTTAGGATGATTGTTATAGTACTATTCTGATAGATGTATCATATCATATGTTAATAATCCCAGTTAAGCTTCTCTTTTACAATAGCGGTATGTTTCCAATATCTTTTCCTTGTCTTATTGTTTTAGGTGGAATATCGTAAAAACAATACTAAATAGCTAGTGGCGTGTATAGTCGAGCATTCCTTGTCTTGCCTCTGGATTTCATGGGACTGTTGCCTGTAGTTCACTATTTCTTTGCTTGTTAGTTCAGATGAAGATTAGTCCCTTATTAAATAGATATTGCTCTTATTCTTAGGTTTCCTGTGTTTTTATATCAAGAATTGTTGAATTTTTATTAAATGCCTTATGAACATTTTTTTCTAAATCAGTGGTTCTCAAACAAAGTATATATAGGAATTCCCAAAGAGCAATTAAAAAAAGGAAGACTAAGACTTTTCCCCAGATACACTGTAAGATAATTGCCAATAATTTGCTGTGAGTATGAAATCCAGACCCAGGATTCTGATGTGTACCACTGATGAAGAAGGAACTGCTTTGACTGATCTCATATGCATTTACCTCTCTTGACTTATTAAACATAATGTGTTATATTTTATGAATTTCCTACTATTAAATGCATCGTACTTTCCTTTAAAGAAACCCGTACTTGCCGTGTTTTGTATTATTTCTGCCATTGTGGCCTGGAGGTTTTTTTTTTTTGCACAAGTGTTGCGGCTTTACAGTTTTTCTATAATCATAGTCACAAGTAGAATTGATCTATAGTTTCTTCTTTTATGGGGGGAAGGGACCAAATATGTCAGCGGAAAATCAAATGTGAAGTTAGTCCTATATTTCCAGACTTTTTTTTTTTTTTTTTTTTTTTTTTTTTTTTTTTTGGTTTGGAGACAGAGTCTTACTCTGTCACCCAGGCTGGAGTGCAGTGGCAAGATCTCGGCCCACTGCAGCCTCCACCTCCGGGGTTCAAGTGATTCTCCTGCCTCAGCTTCCTGAGTGGTTGGGATTACAGGTGCTGCCACCACACCCAGCTAATTTTTTTTTTTTTTTTAGTAGAGATGGGGTTTCACCATGTTCACCAGGCTGGTTTTGAACTCCTGACCTCAAGTGATCCACCTTCCTCAGCCTCCCAAAGTGCTAAGATTACAGGCGTGAGCCACTGCACCCGGCCTATTTCCAGAACTTTTAAGCAGCCAAAAACATTGTTCTGTTCTTGGAAGTGTGAAAGTATTCAATTAAATGCTCCAAACCCAGGGCCATTTTTGGAGATAATTTTTTGGCAATTTTAAAATTTATTTCCTGGTGATTGGGTTATTGGCCCATTTAGATTATCTGCCTCTTCCCTATTATTTTTGTTTTGCTAGAGTATCGTCCATTTCATCCACTTATATGTCTATTGTCAGTATTCCAATCTCTTCTTTATCTGTTATATTCCCTTGCCTTTTTGTCATTTTGTAGTTATTTCTTTAAATTCTATCTCTACCCTTTTTCTCCTTGATTAAACTTTCCAAGAAGTTTAATTGTTTTACTTTTTGTTGTTTTACTTTTTGTTTTCCTAGTTATTTGTGTGCATGAACATCCTTTATCAGTTAGCCATTCGCATGTCTCTCTTCAGAGGTTTGTATATTCATATCCTTTGCATGGACTAATGATACATACCCTTTGTACCTTTCTGCTGATAGAACTTTTTCTTATTAATGTGTCGTATTGTGGATGCAAATTATTTATCTGAAATGTGCTTATCTAATTGACATTTATCTTACAGCTTTGTTCATGTAGGGAGTTGCTGTTGTAGTTGTTTTTTGCCACACAGAGCTTTCATAGTTACATGAATCTCAGTCTTTTCCTTTATAGCATCTGGATTTCATGTCTTTTCTTGTCTTTTGAAAAGACCTCCCCATGCCAAGAGTTTGAAAATAAAATTGAGAGTTTGAAAATAAAATTGAGAAATGAAATAGTTAGGCATTATGTCTAATGATGAAATACATGAAATGGAGTAGACACACAGAATAACCTCTTCTTCCTCCTCCTTTCCTTCCTCTTCCTTCTTACCACACCACTCTGAATGTGGTATAAAAGTGCCAAAAGTAGAGTCTTAGAAACAGCCAGACTTACCCCAGTCATGTTTCCAGAGGACCTGATTTCTCCAGTAGCCCTCTGAGGATTTAAGGAACACCTGCATTTTTTTACAATCTTGTGTGCATATATGTATATACATACACACGTGTATTCATTTAGTTATACATAAGCATATGCATTTACATCATAGGTACTACTCTAACAAAATCCCTTTTGTGAAAAATTGTTTTAAGTATATTGTTTTCATGAGTATATGGATTTACTTCATTGAAAAAGGATCATGTCAGCCAACAGTAGGCATCAGAAATCTTACCTAATCTGATATGAAACATCATCAAGGAAATTTCCTATGGCCTGAGAGTTTTGTTTCTCTTTAGAAAATAAAAAACCTAACAAATTTTTTTTTAATTGCCTCATTGAGGAAATAGTCAATTTGGTCACATTTCACCTTGATAAACAGTACACTAAATGGGCACAGTATTCTGAAGCTCACATGTGGAAGAGAGCCACACAAGTGTAAAAGTAAAATTTATATACAGGATTAGGGGTAAAAGTGTATGTTCCAGCATGTTTGCCTGATAGTGTGTAATTGTTAAGCATTATTTGTCGGTTAGGGGGATCAGCTAAAGCCTGGTGTATAAAAATTCATGCCAGTAGGAAATTTACAATAAATCAAAGTCTAGATTACTCCATAACATTACATCTTTCAGTTGTAAATTAACTCACACAAATTTGGCTTTCTGGGTAATGAACAGCATTTCTAGTGGCGCTGGAGGCTGACAATAAATAAGTTCAGATTAGAAACAAAGCCTCCTTTTCTCCTCCTTCCGCCAGCCCACGGGGGTGCCTGTATGCCCACTTTTGTTGCTGGACTTTCTATCCAGAGATGGTCTGAAGGGTAGGTCCTTGGGTGTGGGTAAAGGACACCCATCTTTAGGCCTTCTGTAGAGCACCGCATGAAATTTCATTTTCACTATAACACAGTTGCAGCTTTTTCCCGCTCTAGCTGGGTACACTTCTGTCTTTCTGAGGGTGTTACCCCAGAACCTGGTGCTACATGAGCCCTCAGAGGCCAAACTGAAGCCAGATGTCCCTGGCACTAACTGGAACATTGAAACCAGGTATGATCCACAGGGTGCCAGGTGCCCCTGCCTGGCAAGGCCATTTGTCCCTGAGGAGAAATCACATGTTCCTTTTTGAGATGCCACATATTGCTGTTTTTTTTTTTTTTTTTTTTAATGTATTTTAACTGCCTTTGGGGTGAGAAGAAGAAAGAGAGGAGGAAGACATGTGGTTCTATAAGCAAGAAGAGAATCTTCCTAAGAGAATTCCAGAAAAGATGGGGTTGAGGAAGTTGTAGATGTCTCCCATGTTTTTTCAGGCCCTAGCAGCCAAATGGAATCACATTCACAGAAAAACTACAATGAATACTAATACTAAAATGAATGCTAATGCCAACCACACTGCCTACTGCTTGTGCATGTTTGCCATGTTGGGTGCTATGTTATTCCTCTGTATGAGCTTTCTCATTTTCTTCTCACAGCAACCCTATGGGATGACTACTATTTACAAGGACCCCGAGGATTAGAGAGGTCTAGGTCAAAGGCTTGAGGCCACCAGCTCCAGCTCCCAATCTCCAGGATGTTCTGGAGCTAATATTTCAACCCAGGTCTAGCTTCCCCACAACTTGGCCCTTCCCAGCCCCTTTCCGTCCCCCCAGGGCTCACATGAGTGACTCGTGCCTATTTCTTTGTGTAGGTCTTTACCCTCTTCCTAAGCTCCTCTGGTCTCGAGTCCCCAAGAATGTTCCTAGTGAATCCCTGGACCTGCTCCTTCTTAGTCCCATTGTCCCCACTCAGCGGCTTCCCTGCTCCATCCCTGAGATGGCGTCAGCCTTCTCTCTCACTTAGATCTGCTCCATCCTTAGTCACATTTTGTACCTGAGGATTTAAATCCTTGGTCTGTTCTTACTCGGTTGTGCTCTCCATGACAATCTCCCCCTTCATTTCTGTCCTTATCTTCTCTCCATGGTGTGCAGACAGACCCGCTTCTTGACATTTCTAGGACCTAGGGCAATAGGACAAATGGAGGCTCCATGTGGCTTGTGTGCCCTTTATAATACCAGTTCACTTGGTCAGTTTCTAAACTTTCAACAACAACAAGAAATAACATTCTAAAGAGCCAGAAAAGAAAGAAAAAGTATGTGTTGGTGTTGTGGTATGCAGGCCTTCACAGTAGGGCCCCCTCTTGCCCAGCCTAAGGGTGAGGATAGGTTCTGTCTCAGCTTAGTGAGACTGGTCTGGGGATCACTGCCAAACTGCTTTCTTTATCCTTCTTCTCCTGTGGTGCACAGCTCGTGGGCAGATGAGGAGATGGATTATGCAAATGATGCTGACTTACAGACTGCCCCTGGGGAAGCCAACTGGGTCTGCCCCTGCTACTGCACACCAAACGAAGCAAATTATCTCAAAACTGGCAGAGGTTGGCAGGGAGAAGTTGGTTTGGACTCATAGCTAATTGTCTGCTGTTGTAACAATCAGAGGATTAGGAAGGGAAAGTATTTTCTCATTGGATTTTTCTGGTCAAGACAGGGCAGGCCCTCTCAGTATCTTTTCTGTCTCATCCTCTCTCATTTGTTCATATTATCTATCTCTCCTTACTCTCTCTGTCTCTCACTTTTTCCTTTTCTCTTTATCTATCTGTCTGTCTGTCTATCTATCTATCTATCTATCTATCTATCTATCTATCTATCTATCTATTTTGAGACAGGGTATCATTCTGCCAGAGTCGCCCAGGCTGGAGTGCCATGACACTACTATACTTCACTGCAGGCTTATCCTCCTGGGCTCAAGTGATCCTCCCACTTCAGCCTCCTGAGTGCTGAGACCACAGGCATGCACAACCACGCCAGGCTAATTTTTGTATTTTTAATAGAGACAAGGTTTCACCATGTTGACCAGGCTGGCCTCAAACTCCTGACCTCAAGTGATCCTTCCGCCTAGGCCTTACAAAATTCTGGGATTACAGATGTGAGCCACCACACCCAACCCCCGCTGTCTCTTTCTTTCTCTGTCTGGCTTGTCTTTTTCATCATCAAGCAAGCAAGGAAAAAGGAAACAGAAAATTGAAGACAGAGGCCTTTCCCCTGAAGTTAGGTAGTTGGAAAGCCGATTAAGGAGATTAAAGGCAGGAGGACATGTGGGGGGACATTTGATGCCAGCTGGGCTCCTGCTTCTACTGTGGAAAGACTCCCACAAGGCTGTTGTCTCCCTAAAATGTCCATTGAATTAAAATTTGTTCTTTAGTTAGACCCCGGGGTGAGAATCAGTGTTGTTGTAAGCAGTGAACTGTAACAATTTAAAATTTAATGAGGCAAGAACCAAATTGGGCTTGTGTTTTATGTCTCTAATACTTGTAAAACGTGCCATTCTCTTAACCATGTTAAAATAAATATTAGTAATTAGGTAATATTAATGGTTTGTTATTTTGATGAAGGACTTTCTTTTTAAATGGAAAATAAAGCAAATTGCCTGGAAAGGCATATTATGTTCCCCCTGGCTGGCCAAGGCTAAGGAAAGCCTGCCTGGGTCACCCAAATGGGCCAGGACATCCTGTTTACCTGGTGGGCAACCTGATGGGTTCTCCCAGGCTGACAGCCAAGGCTCTGAAGGAGATCTGAGCCTCTGAAGGCCTGGCTCTGCAAAGCCAAACCTGCAGAATGAATACAAAAGCCTCCTTTTGTAAACCAGGTTTTTGGGAAACCACTGGAACACCTAGGGAGCAGGACGCAGAGAACCAGACCAGGGTAACAGGAAAGCCAGGGAAAGGGGGAAGATTGCAGCATCATAACATTGACGAGAGACCACGAAGTCAGGGGGTCCCTGAGTGCTTTGTATCCTGCTCCAGGCGACAGCTCAGGGGAGTTCATTTCCCCAGTGTCTAAATGCACATGCAGACTTGTGCTTGGGCTGCAGAATCCATCTTAGCTTGTTAGTTGAACCAATGTTAACATAATGCCTCACTACCCGAGATCCCATGAGCTTTCTTCCCAACCCTGCTAGGTAGTCCTTGGACCACTAGGATCTATGTGGTTATGGCCCATTGTCTCCTCTTTCCCTTCAGTAAGGACCATGTTTTACCCAGCCTAGTTTGAGACTGAATGTATCCCATTAAAAGTGTGTGTTGAATGAGGGTGCTCCAGGTCTCAGAAGGCAGTGGGGTTAATTACTGCTCTGAACTTAAGCAGGGCAGCCAGAAGAATGTTTTTCAAAAAGATTATGATTATGGGGCTTCTGGTTAGAATACTTTGGGCATCAGACAGGGGTAGCAACCCAAATTTGGGGAAGGAGGAAAATAAAATGACAAGAATCTCAAATTGGATAAGTATATACACAAAAGCCGCCTTCTTTCCCTCTATAATCTCTGTTCCTTTCAGTATATCCTGGGTGTTCAGTGAACCAAAAAATATATTTAAAGTTTTTCTCTGTGCACTTGTAAGAAGGCCGGGATACTTCTAACCAAAATAGCCTTTCCCAGGAGCACCTGTCAGCAATGATTTTTTTAAAAACAAATTGAAATGGAAGCACCGTGCCACATTCCATATTCATTGAATAACCATTGACTGGGGGCCTACTTTGTGCCCAGCACCATTCTGGGTGGTGGGAACGAAACCAACATTCCTGCCTCATGGAGCTGATATTCTCAACAGGGGAGAAATAATCAATAAGACAGGTAAGATGAGTATTAGCTTGTCTCATATGAAACTGGCATGTGGGTAGGTCAAAAAGTTTAAAAACAGGAAACTGTGTATGATTTAACCTAGCATATGATATTTTGATAGTGGTAAGTATTAAAGAGAAAGAATTGAAATCAGAAAAGCGAATCTGAAATGTTGGGATTACAAATTTTTAATTATGAAAAGACCTCACAGAGAAGGCAAGATTTGAACAAAGGTTGGAAGGAGCAAGGAAGCCAGCCAAGTGCATGTCTGGGAGGGAAGAGTGCTCCAGGCAGAGGGCACAGCCAGTGCAAAGGCCCTAAGATGGGACCAGCGAGGAAGCCTATGTGATGGTTAGAGGATAAGTAGAAATAATATTGGACAAGTAATTAGGAGCCAGGTCACATGGGACTGGTAGCCATTGGGATGACTTTGGCTTGGCTCTAAGAAAAATGCACAGACTTTTGGAAAGGTTTTGAGCAGAGGAATCACTTGCTCCAGTGTAACATTTTAGCAGGATCCCTGGCTACTGTGTTGAGAAGAGAAGCAGGGAACCAGCTAGGAGGCCATTGCAATAATCCAGGCATGAGATGATGGCAAGCCCCACCAGGTCTTGGCAGTGGGGTGGTGTGTCGTGGTCCACTTTGGACCTATTTTAAAGGTAGAGCCAACAGGAAATGCTGAAGGATTGGATGTGAGTACAGGGGCAGGGAGCAGGGTGTGGTGCTATTAATCTTGACACTAAAGTTTTGGGTCTGAGAAATGGGAAGAATAGAATTACCCTTAGCTAAGATAGGGTGACTGCAGCAGGAGTTGGTTTAGGCCCAAGGGACCCTCTTCATCTTGGCAAATTTGACAATTCCAGCATCCTGGGCTCAGTGCTGATGAATATAAAAACTTAGGGAGGGAAAGATGGGTGATAACCTGAAATACCTTTTCCAAACATTAAAATAAAATAGGCCAGGCGCGATGGCTTACGCCTGTAATACCAACACTTTGGGAGGCTGAGGAGGGTGGATCACCTGAGGTCAAGACTTTGAGACCAGCCTGACCAATATGATGAAACCCCATCTCTACTAAGAATACAAAAAGTAGCCAGGCATGGTGATGTGTGCCTGTAGTCCCAGCTACTCGGGAGGCTGAGACAGGAGAATTGTTTGAACCTGGGAGGCAGAAGTTACAGTGAGCCAAGATCACATCACTGCATTCTAGCCTGGGTGACAGAGCAAGACTTTGTCTCAAAAATAATTAAATTAATAAAATAAATGGTAATTCTAAGAATAGATATTAATGCCTTACTGTATGCTTAGAGTACCATACTAACCTTTGGGCATGGATTTTCTTATTTAATACTCACAACAGTCCTGATGGGCAGAGAGGCCCACAGACGTGAGGCCTTGGAGCCCAGAGCCTTTATGAGTTACTCCCAGGTCACTGGTGGATATTTCACCCCTCCAAGTGAGTGGTTGTTTGTAAGGCTTACAACTGGATAGGAGCAAAAGGTGAGATACAGTTGAGATTTCTGAGAAAACCCATAATTACAGACATCCTGTGTGCTCTGTGCAAAGGTTATTTCCCATTACAGGTGGAGAGCCTGCCTCCTCAGGCCTGTTGTGGGGCAGAGTGGGTACTGAAGAAGGCACAGCCTCATCAGGTGTGCAGGGTTAATTATCTCATCTCAGTGCAATGGGAGCAAGAGTTACTACTGTTCTGACAGACTGTGTTAATTGGAAGCCCAGTTTGATTAGGAGGCTCATGCTTTGTGCTTGCACAGTCAGCCAGCCTAGTAGGGTTTATGCCTCAGTATTTCCACTTATTTTCATCTTCTAATTTTTCCACCATGAACAAGTCACAAGAGAGGTTAAAAGCATGGGATTTGGAAATAAACAGACCTGGGTTCAAGTCCTAGCTTTGCTTCTTACTAACTTTTGTCTAACTCGGGGTTCCCAGCCTCAGTTTCCCCTTCTGTGCAATGGTAGCAGGGTGGACATGAAGACTCAGTGAGATAATGCACATAAGGTACCTAGTACCTAGCATAATGGATGTTGTTAATGTCATTCTCCATTTTATCTTTAAGGCAAATCAGGATAATTTGCAATCTGAGTGACCTATATTGAATCAAATATTAAAAAACCAATAGTTGGTGGGAGTGTAAATTAGTTCAACCATTGTGGGAGACAGTGTGGTGATTCCTCAAGGATCTAGAACCAGAAATACCATTTGACCCAGCAATCCCATTACTGGGTATATACCCAAAGGACTAGAAATCATTCTACTATAAAGACACATACACACATAAGTTTATTGCAGCACTATTTACAATAGCAAAGACTTGGAACCAACCCAGATGCCCATCAATGGTAGAGTGGATAAAGAAAATGTGGCACATATACACCATAGAATACTTTGCAGTCATAAAAAACAGGGACATGGATGAAGGTAGAAACCATCATTCTCAGCAAACTAACACAGGAACAGAAAATCAAACACTGCACGTTCTCACTCATAAGTGGGAATTGAACAATGAGAACACATGGACACAGGGAGAGGAACATCACACAATGGGGCCTGTCAGGGGTGGGGGACAAGGGGAGGGATAGCATTAGGAGAAATACCTAATGTAGATGACAGGTTGAGGGTGCAGCAAAGCACCATGGCATATGTGTACCTATGTAAGAAACCTGCATATTCTGTACATGTATCCCAGAACTTAAAGTATAATTAAAAAATTTTTTTAATAATAAAAAAATTAAAAACCAACAGTTTAACAGTGATGATAAATTGCAACCAACTCTTAGATTCACAGTTGGAAAGATGCTAGGAAATAGTTAGGGCTGGAGAGCATCTGCCCATCAAAGGAGGAAGGGAGCAGTCACTCCTTCATTCCAGTTGATTTCTGTCATGCAGGAATACAGTTCTGATATTATCAATTCTTCCAATTGTTAGAGAAAGCCTCAAACTGGGATTTTTTAATATTTTGGCAACTGACTAAAAAAATAAATTTTTAAAATTCCATGCAAGTCAAACAAAATGTTCCTATGGTTCCGATGTGGCCTGGAGGCTGCCACTTTATAAACTATATTAGTGGGCTTTGGAGGATAACAGGTGACCCCTGCAGCTCAGTGGTTGCATATCAGCCATGGGTCACTGGGGTCTGTGCTTGTGCTCTACATGTCACCATCACTGGAGGATCCAGGATGAGGTAGCAGCCTCTGTTTGGGATATGCCATTCTCCTGGCAGAGAGAAAAGAGTTAGAAGAAGCATACAATGGCTCTTAAAGTGTCTGCTTGCAGTTTGCATGCATTACTTATATCCCATTAGTCAAGGCAGATCACATGGCCAAGCCTGATAATGGGGCAAGGAAGTGTACTTTTCCTACAGGAAGGCCTGCAAATCACCTGGCAAGGGGAGGGGATGTTGACTGCTATTAGAGGGAAGCAGGGAACAAATAATTGTGAATGACAAAATGATCTGCCACAAGAACCTCCTGCCGCATCCCCCTCCTTCCATTCACTTGCCTTTCCAGAGTTTTATTTAACTGTTTTCAGAGTTATTTTCTAAAACCTGGATTGATGTGTTTTTAGATTTCCTTAGGATGAAGTGTGACACTCTGTGGCTTGTGGATGAATACAATCTTTTATGGCACTCAGATATAGTAACCAATATGTAATGTATATTGGTTACTATACATTAGATTGAACATAATGAAATTGCTGGTATTCAACATTTTTATCTGAAAAGATAGAAATTTCTAATTGTTCAACCAAATATATTAATAATTTTTATCCTGATAACTGAAGAATTCACTATCCAACATTATCTGACAATATCTGCAGTTTCCACCTGCAAACCTTTGCACCCTCTGCTTGTATATACCTTTTCTACCTTCTGCCCAACCCAGACAGAGACCTTGTGATTTTCCCCTAAGATGTGCTCAGAAATAGGATCAGCAAGGAGGGAAAAGAGGCCATCCCTGAAGAATGTAAAACTACTAGAGAAGAACCTGGTGTGCCCCAGATCTTTTAATCCAGGCTGGCTCACTATCAGCCCCAAACTGCCCCCAAATAAATGTTGAATGACTTGACCTCATCAGCGGTGATGATGATCACCTAGGTCCAAAAGGACAGACTTCTTTAATGTTAAGAGGGCAAGTGTTATGTAAATGAAAATCAGAGTCATTCATTCAGTATATATTTACCAGCCACCTTTATATGCTGGAGCCTTCACAGGCCTCCAAGGGAGATAGCAGTGAACCAGGCAGACAGGCTCATTGTGATCCTAACACTCATCCCAGTTCATCACAGATGTTAGAATTTCAGAGCCAAAGGGACCTTAGAGCCCATGCAATCCAACATCCCATTTTACAGATGAGGACACTGTGGTGGTGATATTTCTCCAGTCCTAAGATCCATCCACACAGTAGCCACAGGGATAATCTTAGGGTATGAGTTTGATCATGTCTGTTCCCTCTGTTGCATGCTCAGAGGCAAAAATAATATTAAAGCATAAAACTAAAGTAAAACCCAACCCCCTAACTAGGGTGTGTAGCCTGCCTCTGCCCACTGCCTACCCCCCAAACCCACCTGGTGTCACCTTCTTCTGTCTTCCTAAGCTCCAGCCCCATTGGTTTGCTTCTTCTAAGCTCATTCTTGCCTCACAGCGTTTCCACTTACCGTTCCCCCATCTGGTCTGCGCTTCCTTGTGATCTTCCCATAGCTGGCCCCATGTCCTCCATCCCTCAGGACTCAGTTCAAACATCTCCTTCACAGGAGGGCCTAGCTAAAATATACCCTCTCCCCTGTAACTCTTTGTCCCTTTATTCCTTTAGATTGTCTTTCTCTGAAGTTCCATTTGTTTACTTGTTTATTGTTCCTCTCTCTTATGAGACTTTGAATTTCAGGAAGGCAAAACCTGGTCCTTTGTGTTCACCACTGTATCCCCATCACAAAGCACAGCACCTATTACAGAGTTGGTGATCATTAAGTAGTTCTTGAGTGGATGAATGAGCAATGGATGTGAAGGCTCTGACTTACGGATTCCCAGATAGTGCTTTATTCCAGGATCGATCTTCTGATTTGCAAACCAACCTTCTTTCTTCTTGCATCTGTATTAATCCATTCTCATGTTGCTATAAAGAAATACCTAAAACTAGGTAATTTATAAAGAAAAGAGGTTTAATTGGCTCATGGTTTCACAGGCTGTACAGGAAGCATGGCTGGAGAGACCTCAGGAAACTTACAATCATAGTAGAAGGCGAAGGGGAAGTAGGCACATCTTACATGGCCAGAAAAAGGAGGAAGAGAGTGAAGAAGGAGGTGCTACACACTTTTAAACAACCAGATCTCATGAGAACTCACTATTATGAGAATAGCAAAGGGGAAATCTACCCCCATGACCCAGTCAGCTCCCACCAGGCCCCTCCTCCAACAATGGGGAGTACAGTTTGACATGAGATTTGGGCAGGGACACAAATCCAAACCATATCACCATCCTACATTTGGTACTCAATAGACCCCCAAATGTTTGTTGAATAAGTAATGAGAACATTCATAGCTTAACTTGAACAAAGGGCCAACACTTCATTTTTCATGTCTGCCTCAGACATCACTTATTCACATCAGTTGTTTGTTGCTCATCCCTGATGCACTTTAGTGTACTCCTGGAAAACATCACCTACAGATCAGAGCATGTAGGAGAGTCTTTGTGCCATCCCTCATTTAAGCTGAGTCTTGATCTACCTGGGCATGTCTGATTAGGCAGGCTTCTTAGAGGTGTATATGCATGAGGGACCACCTTGTCTCCTGGGAATTAAAGCACCTTAGGGAAACTGGGTTGAGAGAGAAGGAGTAACTCTGAGTGGAGCTGGGCATCTGTCACACAGAGGACTTTCTGTTTTACTTCCCTCGTATTTGGCCTGAAAGCAAAGGGCCCACAGTTAAGACAGCCAGTGAAAACTGAATAGGTGGCCTTGCTGAAGCCTCTGGGGTCTTTGAGAACATCTGAAACCCGCCACTTTGGAGCTGGCAGATATGTTAGCAATGGAAAAAGGTGGTAGTGACTTGGAAGCTGGCACCCTTGGCAAAAACCTGAGTCCTCTGAGCAATGTACATTTTATAAGCACTGCATGCTAACTAATTATGCCACTGGAACACTAAAGTTACATTTTATCTGCATGACTAGTGAATTAGCACCTCTCCAACTGGTATCAGCACACACACACACCCCCATTTAAGTCATAAATCCATGAATGCAGCAAGACCCTTGCCTAGTTTTGTTCACCATTTTATCCCTGATGCCCAGCACAGGACCTGGCACACAGTAGGCACTCAATAAATATTTGTTAGTTGAATGAATGAGGCTTCTCTAACCCCCAAGCTGATATGACCTGGGAAACACAGGTGGCAGGAAGAACATGGTAAGAGGGAAGCTAAACTAGGTAGCGTGGGGAATCAGGCAAGTAATCACCCTCAAGGTTCCTGCTCAAGGAAGTGGAGGTGTGAAGGTGAAGGAGGAATACAATGTGACTTTTGGCAGCTCTTTTTTTCTCAGACATTTGAGCTTTCAGGGAAGGTGAATTCTGGGTTATAGTCCTAGAGCTGTGTCCGTAACTGCATCTCAGTATGCCTGGTGTCTTAAAGATCGCCAACCCTTCCCAACCTGTGCCAGACATAAGAGGTGGGGCCAGAGGGTGAGATACCCTCCTTTTCAGATCCTCAGTCTATCCCACAAGCTCTGCTCACCCTCTTCCCCCATCATTATTTTAGGGGTGAGCTCCAGTCTGGTGTCTTCTACATCTACCTGAAATGCCAAACCTGCCCAGTCTCCTTGGGTCATTTCCAAGGCTGGACAGGAAAGCTTGCATACTGTTGTTGGATTCAATTAAAATCACTCTCTGGGAGACAGAGGTTGCAGTGAGCTGAGATCGTGCTATTGCACTCCAGCCTGGGTGACAGAGCGAGACTCCATCTCAAAATAATAAATAAACAAATTAATTAATTAATAACTCACCTGAAATCTCATGTCTGTTCCCCTATTATTTTGTTTGGGTCCTTGATCCTTTTTTTTTTTTTTTTTTTTTTTGGGGAGAGAGCCAAGAGATGTGTTCTAGCCTTTAAATGGGGGCAGATGCCCCCTCTCCAAACGGGCAGCTTTCCTTCTGTTGCCAGCCCTTCGCCACAGCAGGTTTTGGTGATTTGCTGGCATTTAGTGCTGCTGTGTGTGGCCTGGGCTTTGAATTCAGCTGCTCCTCCTGGCAGCCTTGGTAGCTTCACACAGTTCTCTTAGTGTCCTGGGACTTGGGGCCCAGGCATACTCTACAGGGGTTCTGAGCCTCAGCAGATTCTTCCCCCAGTTTGGAGCACAGTATCCTTGAGCCATGTTTAAAAGACTTCTCTTTGAAAGACTGCATCCTATTCTACTGCCCTCTCACTCTCATTCTGTTAGGATTTTTTTTTCTTCTGAGACTGAAGAAGAATAAAACAGAGACAGCGAGATCACTTAATCATTTTATTCAGCAAAATGCACGAAAGCCAAACTCACCTGAGCAGGCAGGGAATAGAGGCGTTACAGACGTGGACAAGATTTCCTCAGGCTTTTAGTCTGGTCTCGGTCCCTGTCTTTAAAGATAACCTTTGCAGTGTTTCATATTAATATAGTATCTGTATGATGTAATAGCCCCAGTAACAGCTGCTCCCTCAACCTCAGGGAAAAAGCCTCACGTAACAACCCACTCACTCTCTGAAGCGTGTTCCCTCTGTTGAGGATGCCTCTGCCAGTTTGGATTGTCTAAAAATGTTCATTTTGAGTCATTAGGGCGGAAAGCCATAACAATAGTTGCACACGCTACGTCATCGGGTAGAATACAATAGCTCTCTTAGACCCTGGGAAAGATTGATTGCTGCACTTATCTCTAGATTAAATATGAATTTGGGGACCCTTTAGGATCAGCCTTTGCAGAGCCATTACTCGTTTGAATGAGTACCAATGGCTGGAGATGGATGGGCAATTTAATCTGCCAAGAAAAGTAGACTTCAGATCATTCTTGTGTATTGGGGAGAAAAAAGGTCTCCTTTTATTCAAGTAGGTAATGTAGATAATTGCATGTATTTTGCATAATTTGATTTATGAGAATATTACAGTCACATATGGGCCCTATCTTAGGAATGCCAGTTTTATTCAGTCAAAAAATAAATAAATGAAAAGAAAGAAATAGATCACGTGGACTTGCAGGAGACTCAATTTTGACCTACTTTTCTGACGTTGGAAGACAAGAAGCGATCTCCTGTTGGATTAAAACTAATCTCTTAGAAATTGTTCTAATAGGTGACTCTTGAAATTGATAAAGTTTGGCACAGAGTTGAAGAGCTGTATAATTTGGCAGCTGAAATCTCACCCTACGTATTGCCAAAAAAAGAAGCAAATCCCCACCAAAAATGGACCTCACTGCTGCATATTCTGTTGTTTGCTGTGGTCACATTAGGCTACATGCAATGGAGATGAACATTCTCATTTAAGAAACAGGAGAAAGGAGACCCCATGTCTCTATATTTAGCCTCTAGATTTCCTTGAGTGTCAGTTGGTCTCATGAATTCTTGGGAGGTATATGAGTAAATACAAGTGGGGATTCATTCAACAATTGTCAAATGTCTTAAGGTTGCATAGAAAACTATCAGAAAACCCTATTTGTTTAGAAGTTGTTAATTCAGACTTTAAGATCCTATGACCTAAGCAGAAGATTGTTTTTTCTCTGTCTGGAAAAAGAAGGTTTGATAAGCAAAATAACAGCACAACCAAAGCCATAAGGTATCTCCTTCATTTGTGTAGTCATTCAGCCAACACCTAACTGAGGGCTTAGCAATTACCAGGATCTGTGCTGGGGATTGGGGCCTGGGATTGTCATAGGCCCTATGTGCACAGTCCAAGGTAAAAGATCCCATTAGTAAGTAAATGCGATGCAAGTGTCTCAGCAGGTGTGACAGAAGCCAGTTCTAAGAGGAGGAGAGAATGGCCTATGCTCACCTGGAAGCAAAAATTGCCTAAGAAGAAAAAGAAATGGTTTAAAAATGAGCAAGTAATTACAAATGTGCTTTTCATCTGTTATAACTGTTGCACAGATATAATTTAAGTTATAATTGTCCATCTTCAGAGAGGTAACCCCTTTTTAAAATTTGGAGAACACTGCAGAACTCTTCTAGCTCAACGGTGCATCCCATGCTGTATCCACAAAAGGAAAAATTGCAAAACCTTATTCTGAACTAAACAGAGGAAGGCAAACAGTGGAAGTATTTCTGAGAATGTTAGTATTTGGGAACTTGCTTGGGAGACTTTAAAACATCGAAAAGGGTAGGTCTGCATGAGAGTTAGTGGATGCACTCAAATAATGTTCATAAAAATATGTCGTGAGAAGCCAACATTTATTTTTAAAATATCTGTAATATTGTGCTTTATTTTATTAGGTACTATTATATAGGGAAAATCCATAATTTTTAGAAACAGACTGACATATTTAGGGGTGGAATGTCTTGATGTCCAATTTTTAAAATACTTCAGAAATAAAAGATGAGAAAATATGACACATTTATTAAATTTTGGTAATGGACTTGTGAGTGTTCATTATATGCTTCTCCTTTTCTGTATATTTGAAAATGTCCACAATTTAAAGTCAGAAAGTCTATGTCTATACTATTTACTGAATACCTTCTATGTGCTGGACAGTTATACTTGGTACTCATTTCTAAATTTCACAACAACCCTGCAAAATTGGTAAAACTATCCCCCTTTGAAGATGGCAGAACTGAAGCTCAGGGTCACCAGTTGGTAGGAGGCAGAGTCCCTATCTGAACCTGGGTTTGTTTAATGCCAAACACACCCGATACATCTATCTCACCAATGCAACCTCCTCTCTAGAGCAGGAATTTTCTTCATAGTCTCACTCAAGATGGTGATTTGCTTCCTTGTTGGAGAAATTCTGTGGATGGACAGCATTCTAGCAATGCTAGACATCTGTTCCTTAAGTTGAGCCACATTCCACCTCTAAAATCAATACTATTTACTAATTAGTTTAAAGCCTTTCATATCACATCACCATCCCTGGGAGACAATTAATTCTTCCTCTGGTCCTACTGTGTAACCACATTGAACTTCTCATTGTTCCTGCCACATGTCAATCTCTATGCTTTGAGCATTTGCCAGTGCTTTCCTATCTGCCTACAGGCTGCCTCTCACCCTTTTCTTCTAGACCAATCCAAGTCATTCCTCAAGTCCCCAGTAATGCCGTTTTCTTAGGAATCTCTTTCTTGATTCTCTGTTTAATTATGTATTTACCTCTATTGTTCCAACTAAATTGTAATCTACATGTGGGGCCAGACTTTCACCTACCTACTTAGTATGTGTTCTGTAGACAGTTGTTAACTTGAACTGAACTGGACACTGATTCTATCATCTTGAGCTATGTGAAATAATTCAGGTCCCTTGCAAACTATATGGAATAAATTAGGTCTCTCCTCCACACAATCAAATGTTCAGCCATTCTTCCTTGCTTCTCTCTTTTGTAGGCTTTCTTCCTTGAATAAATATCCCCAGTTTGACTCTACTTTTTTGCCTTATTTGTGATACAGGTTAACCATCTGAGTGCACATGTCTATCGTTAAGACTGGGCCACACTGCCTTGAAGTTTCAAGTTAGCTGAGATCTGGGTCCCTTAGTTTCTTCTACCAACTTTGGCCAAGGGTTTGCTTGACCCAACTAACTAGATTACAATAGGTATTACCTTTAATATTATTTTTTAAAAAATTTTAATAAAAATAAGGGCCCTCATGACCTGAGTGGGAGATCCTTGAAGGCAGGCACAAGGTCTCACTCATTTGTGTGTCTGTTGTGGTATGATATTGGAACACACCTGTGTCAAATGTTGATTTTAAGTGGCTGCAATATCAGGTGCATTGCAGTGTCAGAAATATTTTCCTAGGCAAGGTAGTAGAAAGGAAGACCCAGGAATTGTGTCCAGGCAGTGGTGAAAATTTATCCTATTTGTCCAAATGAAAGAAAATCCTCCCTTCGAATGTTTAGAATAGTCCATCCTTACATTAAATCTGATTATTTCACTCAGTGTAGGCTTAATTTTGAGCTTTGGCATGAGTCAGGAAAGTATGGCCCATGGGCCAATGCCTACCTTCATGTATTAGTCTGTGTTCACACTGCTAGAAAGAACTACTTGAGACTGGGTAATTTATAAGGAAAGAGGTTTAATTGACTCAGAGTTCCACATGGCTGGGAAAGCCTCAGGAAACTTAAAATTATGGCAGAAGGTGAAGGGAAAGCAAGGCACGTCCTACATGGTGGCAGAAGAGAGAGAGAGAGACAGCAAAGAAAACCACACACTTTTCAACCACCAGGTTTGTGAAAACTCACTCACTACCATGTGTCCCTCATGATCCAATCACCTCTCACCAGACCCCTCCCTGGGGATTACAATTATATAGATGAGATTTGGGTGGGGACACATTGTCAAACCATATCACCTCATCTGTCACCTGTTTTTGTAAATAACCTTTCATTAGGACACAGCCACATGCATTTGTTTATGTACTGTCATGGCTGCTTTCACGCTACAACAGCAGAGTCAAGTAGTTGCAACAGAAAACCCATGGCCTATAAATAGGGTTGCCAGATAACACATAGAAAGCCTGAGATAAAATTAAGAAAAAAAAAAAACCCAGATAAACGTGAATACATTTTTTGTGTAAGCACATATTCAGCAGGACATACTTGTCTTAAAAGAAAATATTTACTGTTTATCTGAAATTCAAATGTAACTGAACTTCTGTATTTTTATTTGCTAAACGGGACAACTGCACCTGTAAAGCTTAAAGTGTTTACTCTCTGACCTTTTATAGAAAGTTTGCTGGGACCTGAGCTCCAGTAGTAATAACAATGATGACGGTAGGAATAGCAAGAAATGAGACTAAAAACCATAACGGCAGCCACTCTTCTTTTGTTTGTATTATCAGTGTCAATGCATTGTATTATTTGATCCTCAAAGCATCTGTCTTAATGTTGACACAGGCTCTGCATCACAGAATGAACAAGTGGTGATGCTTAAGAGGACATCTCTGTGTCTTCATTTGGCACATCCCAATCTACCCAGGGCCCACCTACTCTTTTCAGAGGGAGATTTGCATCTTGCCATTTTCTTTTTCCACAGGTTTATGTCATGCCCTTTAGGCTCTCCTATTCTAGAAACAAATCAAGGCACCCCTGCCCCACTAACACTCACTGTATTTCATTTCTCGGTGAACTGACTCCATATGCTCATTATACATGTCAAAAATTGTATTATTTCTGGATTATTTTATCTGAGCATTATTTGGACATGGCGTGTTCATGTGCACTGAACCACCTCCATGCAGACTAGCAGAGAAACCAGATTCAATGATGAGTGAGCATTTAGTTGGGATGTGCTCAGGGTGATCTTCTGACTTTCTCTACTGTTGTTATCCAGTCATCTCTTGGCAAAGCAACATATTAATTGTACATTATAGTTCGCCCATCTTTCTCACCCATGTAGATGTGAAAATTCTTTAATAATGCATTAAACAGCAACTGGAATATATGACTAATTTTTACTACTTAGTCTATTTCAAGTGTTTCTGAACTAAAGTGAAGTGAAGGAATACTTATGTCTCTATATGCAGCAAATATCAAAGAACTGACCCATGTAACTATTACAGAAAAAACAATCACCAAGTTGGGGTCTTCAAGGTGCTCCTAATCAATTTTTCACAACCTCACTAAGGTATTTGCTTACATTACAGACGGTAGACGATTACATTTAAGGAAGAAGGGGAAAGGAAGATAAAATGACTTCAGAATGTGTTTCTGAAGAATCCAGTCTGCTCCTTGACTGTGGGCAGTGGGAAGCACATTAATTTACCTGTGATATTGCAGGTTCTTTGATGTCAATGTGTTACTCTGTCCATGCTGTGAATTTGCCTTTTTCAGCCATCAGAAAAGTATGAGACTGAAATCTATGGTCTGTTTTCATGTGATAACCTTGACACTGGCTACTGTTTGGTAGGGGGTTTATGTCATGGAGGGGTGCTGACACTCTGTAAGTAAAAGAGGTTAAGCCCAATAGCAAAGTGTGTATTATGAAAAGTCCAGTGTTGGAATTTACTAACTTTTAAAGAAACTTCAACCAAAATGCTAAAACTTCACAAGTACAAAGAAGAGCTCGTTAAGCACAATTTAATTACTCATGTGCGTAAAAATATACTTCATGTAAGTTTAAGTGCCGTGCTCTTCAAAATCAACCATAAAACTTGAAAGTGTCAGTCATTCAGATAATTGGAAACATATAAATTCAAGGAATGTGCAGCTGTAAAATTAACTACTGGACTCATTTGAAAGACTAGATTTACTAAAGGTAAAACCTGCTGTTTTCCAAAACTATTTTTTGTCACATATTATATTAGACAAGGAAAACAATAACATCATCATAACATATTCAGATGATTATATTTGTTCATTATTATTTGTTGTTGTTTAGTCTTTCGTCCTTGAGTATTGAGGAATAGAAACTACCATGTTTTCATACTTGTTTTGACCTAACCTTTTTTTTTTTTTTTTTTTTTTTTTTTTTTTAATGAAAGAGACTTAAAATATCCCAGCTGGTCTGACTCCCAGAGAGGGGGAGGAGACAATAGCGAACACTTCTTCTTGTGCAAATGTGGAGAAGATGAAGTAAGACCCGAGTGATTTAAGTGAACTATGGAGCAGTCATGTTGTTGTACTCGTGAAGAATCTAGAAAGCTGTTTTTTAAAATTGTAAGATGATTGTAATTTTCAAAATGACAAGAAGAAATGGCACAGCAATACACCAATTCAGGGATTGTCAGTTTCCTTTAGAATACCATTTTCAGTGTGCTTTAATTTATGCTCTGTTGGATTGGTACGAAAGGAGGAATTTTACAGATAGGTAAAACTGTGGGAGCCTGAAATGTCATAAAAAAGAGTTGCTTCTGAGGTTTGGCTTAATTGTCAAGGAGTAAAAATTTATTCCAAATCAAAATTCCTCTGCAAAGAACTAAAATATCAAGAATTAGTCGGAGTCTGTAATCTAAAAGAAAAGGAAAACCACCTTATCTGGTGGAATTTAGTGGTTAGCTCTCACCTTAGCAATCCAAGTGTTTTGAATTCCCACTCTCTTTTAATATGCTTAAGCCTTCTTTGTTGGTAGAGACCTTACTGAAGACTGTATTTGATCCATTCACCTTCATTGACATAAACCCGCCATAACCTTCTTGGAAAACGTTACACAGTTTGAGCTCTTTGCAAGGAGTTGGTTTGGCTTTTAATGTGTAATAAGAAGAGGGGAAAGATCCAATATCCACACTTCCTTATATTAAATGGCTGGGTATTTTGGCTACAGATATGACCCACCTTGTCTGAACGCCAGCCCTTGGTGTGTAGGCTAGCAATGCCCTAGGAGACAAGGAAATCTAAATCAGAAAGTTGCAAAATGGGGACAGGAATCTTTAAAAGTTAGAACATTGCCAAAGATAGGTCCACTGGGGGGCTCTGCAGGATGGCAGCAAGCCCTCCTCCTCATTGGTCTGCCCCTCACCTTTGGTGATACCCGTCAGAGAAGAAGTGGTTCTGAGAAGGGTGAACTTCTGGAAAAGCATGAAATGAGAAGAGGCAGAGTTTGGGGGATCTTCCTCAGTATGAGTGAAGTGGCTGTGGTGTGCATAGTTTGGAGTTGGGGAACCCAAGTCTCATGATTCAGCTTAGCCCATTTCAGAGTCCTAGACTACCTCAGTCACAGATTCCAGTCCCTCCATCCTTTGGAAATTAATAATTTAGTATGATATAGTTTTTTGCACGAAAGATTTTTAGATGAAATATGAGCGCTTCTTCATGGAATTAGACCAATCCATGTTATTTTTTGGGGAGAATAGCAGATTATTAGACTCACCTGGCACAATTCAGAAAATTGCTGGGAAATATTGGATAGCTGTGAATTTTTTTTAAGTCATTAATATTTCAGTCACTCTTGATAGTCATCAGATGTAATTCTCTCCAGATGAAAAAATGGGCTTATTGTTATTTGAATATAAAAAATAAGAACCCAAAGGTAAATGTGTGTGTGTGTGTATATATATATATATGATATTTATCTTGATTTGATAGAATTATTTTTTACAAAAGAGGAATTTTACTTGAGCCTCAAATACAATTGACTTTTAATGATCTAAGAATGAAGACGCTCAGTTAATATTCACTAAGAATTTTGATTACATTTCTTAAATTGTAAGCTACTGATGAATAATTTATGTTTATGTAAGTGGTAATAACCTACATTATTAGAATGCTCAAAGTGAACAATATTTATAGGTTTATAACTCCTCCTTTTCCTGCTACATTAATTTACTAAATGCTTACCATGTGTCGAGCACTGTGTTAAGCTCTTTATGTATAGTATCTCGTTGATTTCTCACAGCAATCCTGTGAAATAATTATTATTAGAATCATTTAATAGATTAAGAAAGTAAGGCACTGTGTTATTAAGCTGAATCTTACGATATTGCCATTTTTATGGGTTGAACATACCCAGACACTAGCAGTTTCACAGGGTTCTACCTGCTATAATTTTATTATAATGATTTCTTTATTATATAAATTTGGATTTAGCACTGATCAAATCATATTGCCGATACGCACCTCCTCACCTCAAAATCTAAGATAGATCAGTGTGGAAGGGACGTCCTCTTCCAGTTCTCAGATTTCTTTAAAATTCCAAATTTACATTATGCTAAGTAATATCGTGCTGTGTTTTTGTAAATGTTAAGTCTTCCAGAACAACTTATGTATTATGGAGTTGCTCATTAAAGCTGGGGAATGTCACAAAATAAAGAAAAGCTCTCCTTGGCTGGAAATGACAATAATTCACCATGCCTATACACTAATGTGATGTGGTGTTCTGTGTTCTTTTCTGATTACCCCCATACACCATAGTTTCAAGGGGAATAGTTTTTAGTTCAGGGAGAAGTTTTTAGTTCAGCATGGAGTGTTTTCACCAAAAGCATATTGAATTTGGTATATCAACATATTAGCAAAGTGGGTTTAAGCTAAACTTTGAAAAGGTAGAAACATATTTTAATGTGGATTTGGGTATACATTTTTTTCTTCTTTGCATCTTATTGTTTTTAAAATCAGAGATAAAAGCATATACATTCCCTTTCTCCCTCTTTGAGGGAGGGAACTCTTAAGGTGGTTTTCTTTGTTTTGGGTAGAGAGGAAGGGGAGGGGTGGTAGGCGAGAAAGGTTTAAGGAGGTAAAAGGACTCTTTCTAAAAGAGTGATCTTCCAGGCATTTTAATGGCTTAGAAACAGGCAGTTGCTGGTGCCCCTTTGTTTTCAAGCTGATTTGATTTTTCATGGCTTGGGCCAGTGTTTGGAAATAATTCATCAGAAGATGTCAGGATGAACAAGAGACACATTAGAGTCAAACAGCCTTTGACATGTCATACCTCTGTTGCTCTGAGACTTTTAATTTTGAAATTTTAGAAAGATAAACTAACCAGAAAAACAGTGATCCACAGCCTCAAAAAATACTTACTGTCATGTCCCATTTCCCATTCCTTGTGTCCCATGGGGCACATATGGGAAGCTCCATTGCACTTTTTAACGTGAGACCAAGAATATTTTGATGTCAAGGGCATAAACTAAGTTCATCAGTATTACAGTCACCGAAGATCGTGTTAGCATCAAAAAGTTTCCTGGTACCCCAGTTTTAATAATTATCAGCACTTTCTATTATGTAGGTGCAAAAACACCTGAAGATGATAAAAGTATGTTTAAAACTCTGAGGATAATGAAATTATGTTCATGTGGCTTTTTAGCTTCGTGATTGTGTTTCAATTTGTAAATGTTATAACTGTTTTAAATTTTTTTTTCTCTAGCAAGCTGCAAACTTTTGAAGACATTAAGCCTGCCAAATTATAGCCACTTATTTCTGCCTGACGTATTTTTCAGCTTAGAACCACAGAGGGACTGCCAAGCCTGTTCCTTTTCATTACCTGTTCTGTGTCTGGCCCGGAGTTTAGATTTTTGAAAATGGAAAAAAGCTGTTTGCAAAATCACAAGGCTCTTGAGCTCTTAGTTTCTTCTTAGTATCAACATTTATTTATTTAGGTTTGGGCTGGGTTTCAAAAGATTGAAATTGGAAACAGAGAAGGTGACTCTGAACACCATTTATCTGTATATAAGCGAACGTTCGATGTACGTTTAATTTAAAAAATTGCTGTTTCCTACAAGAGGGAGCTATTTTTCACATTGTTACAACATTTTTAGAGGTCACTAGGTGGTCATGTCACCAGCAGGGAGTTTTTGTTTGGCAGGCGGCATTGGCAGTTAGTTACAAATGCCTCCCATGATTCAGTGTTCAAAGGGGGCTGCTTTGCAAGTAACAAATACTTACAACCTGAGAACTGAAGTATAAAAAGCAGTGACAGGGGAAAATGTTTGGAAATGTAAAACAGCATCTTTAGTGGCCAAATTGGGGTGTTCCGGGAGTTGAAGATTACATGTCTACTTTATTCTTGAGTTTAGCGTTTACAGAAGCAATAATGCCTTAACTACCGTAGTTGGCTGTCACCTTGCTTCTAGTTAGCAAGTGCTTTTAATTTGTGATTTGTTGGTTCTCATGCTTTGGAGTATCATTGAGGTTCCTGACAATAATCTTTATTAACCTCATCCCCTGCATTTGCCATCCTGGTGGTTACTGAACCTGTGCCTCTCGGTCATTCCTCATCGTGAATGCTGGTAACTTAAGCAAGATTAAGTGGGCAGCTAAAAGCACCAATTACTGCGGCTTCTTCTAGGCTTCCATATTTACAGACAAACCAGTATTTCAAATTTGGGATAAGAGAGTTATAATCCTTCTTTATGGGGGAAATAAATAAATGAAGTGCAGACGGATCTTTGAGGAAATGGCTAAGATGGAAAAAAAAAAAAAAAAGAAGATGAATAGTCAATCACTAGAACTATGAGCATTTTATTTATAATTATTTTTTAAGTATAAAAATGGAGATTAATTTGTGCCTCCATATCAGGACAATTGCTGTGTCTCCTTTCCCACCTCCACTTTTGTTTAACTAAGGAATGACCTAAAGAATGCAGCTGTCACTTAAGAACACAATACAATTATTTTACTATATTAGTACAGCTTATGGGTTATAGATACTTTAGCTTTTTTAAGCTAAAAGCTAAATTAATTCAGTTTCAGTGAAGAACTGTCACAGCTCATGTTGCGCTGTTTAGGATAGAAAAACCCAAGAATCTCAGACTTCTTTAAGGGACAAAGGAAGATATTTAGTATCTATTATTTGTAGTTCAAAGAGAAACTACAAATAAATTGATAGGACTTTCATTTATTTGATCATAGCAGTTCACTGATATTTTTCTATTACTCTTGTGAGATTTATAATTTTTTTTATGTAAGAATGGATAACTGTCAAAGCCATGCAGGGTTTTTTTCTCTCTCAAGCAAATTAAATTCATATTTATAATGACATTTTGCTACTTCTTTAATCCTTTGCAGAAAGCTTTTTGGCTCTGAAGAGCCGTTGAAATATTGAGTTTGGATATCCAGAAGAATTCTGCTAGGTGATTAAAGAAAAGGAAGCCAAAATCTAGAGCAGAAATGTCTTGGATACACTGTCATTTTGTGATGCAGTTCTTTTGCATTTATCTGAAAATTAATTTTCCCTCTCCAATTTACATTTGCTTAAGCCTGTGGCAGTGGAATTGTGATACCATGGTAAACACTAGAAATGTATTGAATCTATAGATAAAAGTACAGAAAACAGTAAAAAAGTATGTTCTCTCCCAGTTTTTTAAATAGTTTTCTCAAAAAAAAGTTTTCTTACCTCTAGAGATCAGTGATTTGAACATATTTATCTTGTAGCCGATAATAATAAGTTAATGACCCACACTCATAGTAATGGTAAAAAATAACTATAGCTTGTATTTACAATAATAATAACTGCTTGTTATATAGCCAACTAAATGTGCTAAATGGTTTACATATTTATCCTATATAATACCTCATAAGTGTATTAGGATTCTCATTTTACAGATGAAGAAACTGAGATTCATAGAGCTAATTAGTTTTCCCAAAATCACACAGATGGTAGTGGTGCAGAACCAGGATTTAAATCCAGTTTTGTGGAATCCCATTCATTGATTCAACAAACATTAATTGCAAGTTTGATGGATTTAGAAAAACTGATCATTGTTTAAGTTTATTTAGAAGCAGCCATTCTCTTTCCTGCCAATGGATTATCGTCACCTCTCTCAATCAACCACTGGAAAAGGAAAACTCTTTTGTGCCTCCTCCAGATAGTCATTTTCCCTTCGTGAATTTGTGTTTGCCCCAGTTGAAATTCCCATTAGCCATCTGGACTGGTGATTTTACACTGACTTAATGAGTTTGGCTTAGTCAATAGAAGCAGTGCCTAGCACACAGTGTGTCCACACCAGATAGTGTTTCAAATGAACCCAGTTGTACCATCACCGTTTGGGTCCTAGGGGGCCACAGCTTTGTGAGTAGGGATACCCCCGATAGTAATGCTCACCATTCCGGTGGGATTTTGCAGTTTTCCAGATGTTTTCCTTTGGGGGGATCTTATGTGAACCTCTTAGTGACCTCAGGGGTAGGTAATATCATTTTTATTTTATAGATTCCCACAGCTAAGATACATAAAGTCAAGTGACTTGTCAGAGGCACGCATGTAAAATTGGATGACCGTCTTTCTATGATGCTCCTGTTTTCTGTTTTCTATGCCTTGTAGTATTGGTGGTGGGATAGGGGGGAAGTATGTTGAAGGTTCAGACTTCTCTCTCCCCTTTCTCACTGGAATTGAGAAATCACAGCCCATCTGGGAGCAATCATGTGATCTGCTCTGCCCACTGAGTTCTGAAGTGTTGCTGTCACCCACTTGGGGAGTCCACCAGTGTGCATTGTGAGTCTGTCTCTTCCCCGTGGACTTGGTTAGCAATTTTGTGATTTGGCTTCAGTCCTTGGGCATCCCTGGAAATGAAATAAATATACAATGAAATGAAATAAACATCCAAGCACCGGTTGTAGAGCTGCCCTCGGCTGCTCTTACTGATGGCAACATTGTGACTGAGGGGGTGATCCTCTTACCAGAATTCAACGAACTTCTCGCTTGATTCAAAGTGAATCTGTTTTTTCTGTGTCAAGAGTATCCCAACTTAGAACAATGCTAGACATAATCTATTTTATTTTAAGACATAAAATTACAGACTACCCGGGTTCAAATCTCTACTTTGCCATTTACTAGCCATGTAAACTTGAGTAAGTTAATTCACTCCTTTCTGCCTCTCTTTTCTTATCTGTCCAATGGGAGCATAATGGCACCTTCCTCATTAGATTGTTGTGCAGATCAAATGAGTTAGTACACATAAAGGACTTAGAATGGTATAGTCTTTGGCACAGAAAACGTGCTGGTGTGTGTTAGCAACGTATTCCCTATTGTGGGCTATATGGCATGTCCCCTGTTCAGCAGTCTTGGCAAGACTGTTCAATTATCTTGAAATAGGCCAACAGAGCACTGGTAAACCAGGTCAATGGAAAAAACAAAATCCCTGATTGGTAGTGATTGCCAATTTCCATGGTGTAAATACTTCTACCATGGCCAAGTCACAGGCTGACCCTTGAAGTTGGAAGGAGAAGCACATAATTGACTCTCGCTAGCTAGCAGCCAGCTCCAGCACACCACAGAAATAGACCCTTTAGCTGTAAGATCATTAGAGTAGCTGCCAATTAGGATGACCCTCAGCTCATAGCTGTCCCTTTTTCTTTTGGTGTGTTTCTAGTGATGGGGAAACCAGGTCATAGCTGATTGACCTAGATGGGGCTAACTGATTTTCTTTCCAGGAAGGTCAAACATTACTCTTTTTCTGTTAAGCCTGGAGGTTGTAACAAAGTTATTCTGTAAACAGTAGGTCTTCTGAAGAAGGGTTTAGGATTTCCTGCTACTGAGGGTCCTGGAGCAACTTTCTCACTGACCCTCCTAAAGCTCACTTGTTAGCTCTTTTCCTTTCCTCAGTTTATTCAAGTATCCCTCTAACACTTCGTCTTTTTGCTAAGTTAGGCAGAATTAGTTTCTTTTGCTTGCAATCCAAATAAACCCAACCAAAGCATGTGTTTAGTCACATCATTCCTCCATTGTTAGAATTATTTCCCTGGGATTTTCTCGACGTTGCCTTCTGTTGTTTGTACCAACACTGTCAGAGATGGGTATGAGGGAGCCCAGGCCATTGTTGACAGCTCTGACTTAGCCAGAGTTGCTTCTGTTACTGACTTAGCCTCAGCCTTACCTACTTGTGACTTTCATCCTTAAGTCCTAGTTCAAATCTCAGGGTGCCCCTGGAGCAAGCCTCGTCAACGTTACTCTAGCAGATAATTGAAGGGATAACTACCATGTTCCCAAGTCTTCTCTGGTTATATATACACATGTTGTGCTAAAATCCAACAAAATGAACAAAGGAAAGAGAGGCAGAGTATGTCATATTTTACACTAGGCCTTTCTTGCCACCTTTAGAAATGATTTTCCTAAAGATTGGCATTGATCAACTCAGCTTTTCTTTCCTTCTGTGGTCACTGAAGACTCCCTAGAAGGACCTGGATCTCTTGTCTGATGGGCCCATTTGTGAAATACAGAGATTATTCTCCACTTATATCCTAAAGATACCATATCGGAAACAGACATTGGCAAAGGGATGGTCACTCAGTACAATTTGGGTTCAACATGGCATTTATAAGGCAGCCAGCTTGGAAGTGCCGAACACTTTTCACAAGGAAAGCCCTTACCTATGTAGAACAGAAGAGGATGTTCCTCACACATACTCTGATAGTAACATACAGCAATCACGTGAATGTTTTCCAGACCGTGGAGGTCATGGACCAACCATAGGAAAAAAATATTTTTTGAAAACAACATACGCTTGCTAACCTAATTAAGCTATTAAACAAGACTATTCAAGTGTTAACTATTATCATCATCATTTGAGAAAGGGTCTTTTTAATTTCAAAAATTAGAAAGGACATTACTTAATTTCACAATAAAAAGCTGCTGTTCCCCAGAAAACAACTTACACGTGTGTTCTTACATCCTCACGTGTGCATGCGGGCACTGGCCAGACCAGTCTTTCTGTTGGCACTTAAGGCATTACTTTATTTGACCACATTTTTTCCTTGGTGGTGGTATTCCAGCATCCTTGAAAGTTATGCAACTAGGAACAGGCATAAGTAAGGAAAAGATAAATAATTTTGAATGACCGAGTCATCTCAGCTTTTAATCAGAAACTTACCCCATCTGGAAGCCACTCTTTTCCTTCCAGAGCCCTTCCAATCCTACCCTCCCTTCATACTCAGCTGTCACCCTTACCCTCTGTGAAGCCTGCCCCCATCATCCCGGACCAAAGGGACATTTCTTCCTTCCCGCAACCAAGAATTTTAGTGAAATGGCCAAGTTTACTCTTTGACGTCACAGACTTAGATTCAAATTCCAGTTCTACTTTTAAAAGCAATGGGACCTTGGACAACCTACTTAAATATTACAGTCTTGGTTTACTCAACTTTACAAGGGGTGTAATAAAACTTTCTCTTGGAAGGCTATTTTGAGCAGACTAAATGAAACAACGTGCTTTATTTACGCCTTGCATATACATATAGTAATCAAAATAATAATTATTAACAATTGCTTATCCTATATCTTAACAATGAAGACATTAATCAACTATTTTTTATCTTTTATTTTATGATTTAAGTCTTTGTATGCTTTTTCTTTCTTTACCAGAACAGTGTGTAAGCCTTATCCATTGCTGATCCTTCATAACACGCAGCATCATATTCTGTCCATAGTAAATTCTCTTTGAAAATGGTAGAAATTAAGACACTGGTTAACAACATTAGACTGATCTTTTAAGCCACCACCTATAGGTATGCAGTCATCCTTAAAGATGTGTTTTCATTATGCCTCACTTCAATGGGAATTTGAGCCCCTTTGTGTCCGGAGTTGGTTCCCACCGGTGGGTTTGTGGTCTCGCTGACTTCAAGAATGAAGCTGCGAACCTTCGTGGCAAGTGTTACAGCTCTTAAAGATGGCACTGACCCAAAGAGTGAGCTGTAGCAAGGTTTATTGTGAAGAGTGAAAAGACAAAGCTCCCGCAACCTGGAAGACGACCCAACCCAGTTGCCGCCACTGGCTGGGGTGGCCAGCTCTTATTCCCTTATTGTCCCCTCCCATGTTCCGTTTCTGTCCTATCAGAGTGCCCGTTTTTCAATCCTCCCCACAATTGGCTACTTTTAGAATCCTGCTGATTGGTGTGTTTCACAGAGCACTGATTGGTGCGTTTTATGGAGCGCTGCTGATTGGTGCGTTCTACAGAGCACTGATTGGCGCATTGTACAATCGGTTTGTGAGACCGAAAAGTTCCCGATTGTTGCATTTTACAATCCTGTTGTAAGACGGAAAAGTTCCCCAGGTCTCCACTTGACCCAGGAAGTCCAGCTGGCCTCACCTCTCACCTTAAGTGTTCTGCAGCCCCATTCTTCTTGACCCCTGCCTTATGTCCCATGCCTTGAAGTTCAAATCTAAACAGGGGTGCTTCCTTGTTGGTCAGTGGAGCTGGGAAGCCTCAATGTTGTCCAGTGAGATAGATGGTCTGATCTCAGTATTCAACAGATCAGTATTGCAGGGAGTGGTAATCAGTGTCAGGCTGGAGTCTGGCTGGTCACCAGTGGTTTTCCAGGCCTGGGGGCCCCTCTTACAGGACTGAGTTCTGTCACCTCTCTGGGTTCCTAGGCCTCCTCCCCCCACCTCCAATTTGTGCAAAAGGCCTTCTGCAGACTGACTTAATTACCTCTAGTGGTCAGTCTTGGGTGTATGTTGGATATTGTGGAGAGGGAATTACCTCAACCTTTTACATCTCTGAGGATATAAAATTATAAAGAATTAAAAGGATCTATGGACATATATTGTAAGTAAACAAAGAAGCCAATAAAACTCCTTATATTTTGGAAGACTATTTGGTTGAACCATACGAAATTTCTGATATTCAGTTGTTTCTGACCCATAAAAAAGTGAACTTAGTATTATTCGTCCTACTAGTTATGACTAAGAGGTTTCATGTTTCTATTTGTTTATTTTGAGCTTCTCATTGCAACTGGATTATATTGGGTATACGGTATGAAGAGGATGGGCTGGAAGGGAACTTTTGAATTGATTATCCTAGTATTTGATACATGCAGAGGGAAATGCCATGTGGATTCTTTGCCCAGTCTTTGAATTGGGAAACAGGATTCAGGGATATCTTCTTTGCACGGTATTGCTGATGATCCAGCATTTGCTCATGATGGTAATAGAAGGGTGTTTCTTTGTGTCTGGTGGCATCCTCACAGGGTCAGTCTGTCTCATGACTGTGGACAATCTCTGGGTTCTACTGTGTTAGCAGTCTCTGAGTTCTGCTGTTAGAGAAGCAGGAATGGTTTCTGTCTTGCTTGTCCTCATTCATCCCTGGTACCTGGTTCACAGTGGGCACTCAGTAAATATGTGGTGAATGAGTTGGAGGAATTGATGAACTGCTTCTGACCACCTGGATGGTTTATTTTTGCTTATGTGGCCAGTAAACAGCCACCCTAGAGGAGCACATTCAGTTTAGCTGCTTCAGGTTGGACTTCATAATTTCCTATCTGAAATGTTCCTGCTTCCAGTAATTGCTCCTCCCAGGGTGGAAATTTCACTTCTATGAGCCACAAGGCCACCCATCCTGTAAATCTGAGATTGCTTTCTATACCATTGTTTCTTGGGCTGGCTCCCTTGCGATTCTTTCCAGATGTGGAGCTCCTCCAGGTAGTTTACCAGACCCTTTCCTTCTGCAGCTGCTGTGTGGTTTCAGGTTCCTTCAAACTCTGGGAAGGAGCACTCCGGTAGCATCCCACAAATTGTATTCATGAGTCCAGAAATTTCAGGTAACTAACAAATATAACTTTTTATAACTTAGGAATACATGGGCTGAGTCTTGCAGCTCTTTGTTTGGCCTGTCTTTTGAACTGTTGCTTAGCAGTGGAGGGCTTTAGGTATATGTATGAAGATGCATAGTTCTATACTTCTGTAACTTGGGCTCTGAAATTAATTTGTGGTCATTGAATATGCTCTTGTGCTTCCTTTTCATTTGAAGGCTGTGATGCATTGGTGAAACTTTGCAAAGGCAATGACCACATGTATTTGCTTTCCATTCTGTTGACACAATCAACAAGATCATGATTAGTGAGTGTGCATTAGATAGGCTGTGTTTTCATAGTGGTGTTTTAACCATTTCTTCCCAACACAGAACTATTATAAATTTTGTCTCATTTCTTTTTCTTACAGTGTAGAATAAAGTATTTCTAATCTCACTCATTGGGACGTTCAGTTATTTCCAGAAAACTGATTTCCCTTAGTTTTAAGGTATGAAGCCCCCTTTGGTTTAACAATCTATTTTATTCTGGGTGTTCTCTTCGCAAATGTATGGCAAGTACAGAAATGCTGAGACTGTCATTCATTTGGAAGAAACTCTGTGTCCATTAAATGACCTCTTTAAAAAAAAAAAAAAAAAGCCACCTAAAACTTCCTTGTCATCTCTTAACTGACTTCTCAGCAGTCCCAATCCTGTATTACATGATAATTTGATAGCTAATTATTTGAAACTAGACTTTAGTCAGAGAATGAAAATGTCAGCAGAATGGGGATTTGAAAATGAAATGTCCTAGCTCCCCTGAATCATGGATCTCTCTCCCATTTGTAATGTTTGTTTTTTTTTTAATAAGCACTCTTTCTGGTACCTGTTTTGAATATAGATTATTAGAGATGTAACTACAGAAAAAAATTGAAATGGGCGATATTTACTGCAATGGCCACAAGATGGCAGACCTAAAATCCAGACTTCACAAAGTTGTTTAGACATTTACATGAGGAATTACATCTTTGAGCATCTTTGAGGATGCCTTAAAAACCATCAGCTTCCTTGACCCTCCCAAAAAGTCTCCTCTAGGTTGTCTTGAATTGCTGTCCAGTTCTGTGGCAGGCACAGCAAGGGAGAACAGCTTTGATTAACATTGAATCAACATCTTTGATAAACAGATGGGAATCTGTTTAGCCCCTCTCCCAGAAGGGATCAGACCTTCCTGCCCCTCGCAGAAACCTACCCTTTGCCTGGCTACCACCATCATCTGCAGCACACACAGACATGCCACCCTGTGTTTCCTTCTCCTATGCAGAAGCACAACTGCCTTTTCCCTTCTCATAAATAAAAACTGCCTCCAATAAACTCACTTTTATGGTTTTCTCTCTACAAAGATCCACTCCAGGCTGGATGCAGTGGCTCACGCCTGTAATCCCAGCACTTTGGGAAGCCAAGGTGGGCGGATCACCTGAGGTCAGGAGTTCGAGAACAGCCTGGACAACATAGTGAAACCCCGTTTCTACTAAAAGTACAAAAGTTAACTGAGTGTGGTGGTGCATGCCTGTAATCTCAGCTACTCAGGAGGCTTAGGCAGGAGAATCGTTTGAACCTGGAAGGTGGAGGTTGCAGTGAGCCGAGATTGTGCCACTGCATTCCAGTCTGAGTGACAGAGCAAGACTTCGTTTTAAAAAAAAAAAAAAATCCACTTCACAGAACCTTAATTCAATTTTATTTGAATGTTGCGCTAACAGAATTCCAGAATGTGCCCCCTTCTGCACATATTCTTCTCACAGCAATGGCATAACGATCTGTTTTGTTTTTTATTATGATTTAGCTGTGGGAATATTCTATTCCATGTAAACACAAACAATAGAAGGTTTGATTTAACACAAAATATTCAAATTAAGAAGGGAAATATCTAGTTCAAGATGTAGGAGTGCAATTTGCTGCTCTGTGCAAAGGCTGATAAATAAATATTAGTAGCTTTAAATATACACTAGAGGGGAAATTAAAACATACTGGTTTTAGAGAAACTTACATATATACACACACATAACCTCACTTCACCAATAAGAAAAAAATAATTGATTGGGTGCCATGGGGGTGAAACCTTGATGTCAGTGACCTATTTTCTGGTAGTTACTCATTTCCAACCAAAACGTTAATGTAATGCGACAGTCTCTTGACAGTAACTGATCACCCATGGACAATAGGTTTAGTTTAGGCAGATACTGGACAAAGCTCTGTCCCACATTGAAGTCCAGATGTATTTGGTTTTCTCATTATCACTCATCTGTAAGCTTCCAGAGATTCTGGTTAGGTGTATTTCACATAGAAAGCTACCTTGGCAGAGTTGAATGGTCAACAGAGAGGCTTTTTTATTACTGAACGGGAATAACAAGAATGACCAAGCACCATCATCTAACAGTACCACTAACAGAGGGCATTGCAGTGTGTCATGGAAGTCCCTTCATTTCACTCACCCTCTCTGCTTCCTGGATTTACCAGTTTTTTAAAGTATTTTTTTCCAGTGGAAGAATCTTTTATTTTGAATTTGTTTGATTTTGCACTTGACTTTGACTTTTTAAAAGTCGCCTTTCAGAACACATTTCTATTTCTCAGTTTCTTAAACTATGTGACATCATGTCTTGCCTATTTCCCACGTGGCGTTTCCTATCAATTTGGATGGAATGATATTGGACAGTTATAGGCCAAGTCAAGCCTGGCTTGTCTGGGATGCAGCTCTTCTATGGTCAACAGACTCTTCTCCAAACTCTATTTTCTTCTTTATGTCTGTTTATGGAGCAGATGTCAACTCATGAAAGTCAAATGTGCAGCTTAATAACAGAAACCAATTTTAAAGGCCTCTCTGAAAGTTTGTCTTGAAAGTAAGAGACCAGTGAGCATGTTTAGATATATCCACTATAAAGGGGAGCCCATCGAAAGTAATGCAAAACCTTTGAATCTTTAATTTTGGTGGAGTCTGTGTCATTTAATAAGTAAATGCTAGCATTTCTTGTGTGGTCATGTCAGGCACTGAACAAAATCTTTACATGCTTGATCATGTAATTCTCACGATGATCCTGTTACCAGTAGAGGGTCTTGACTGCAAGTTGTCCAGGTTCTTGGCGTTTTGAACAAAGAATTGGACAAAACACAAAGCAAAGCAAGGAAAGAATGAGGCAACAAAAGAATGAAAGCAGAGATTTATTGAAAATGAAAGTACACTCCACGGGGTGGGAGCAGGCCCCAGCAGCGGTTACAGGACTTGGATACAGAACCTCCTCAGGTCCAAACACCTCCTAGAGGTTTCCCATTGGCCACTTGGCACTCACCTTAGGTAAATGAAGCAGTGGCCCGCAGCCGGTCTGAAAGCAACCAATCAGAGCCTGAAGCGAAGTTACAAAGGGCACATTCCTGTACAAACATCCAATTGGTTGCAACCAATCAGAGGCTAAGGTGAAGTTACAAAGTTGTACTTCTTTTTCTTTTTTTGAGATGGCATTTCACTCTTGTTGCCCAGGCTGCAGTGCAGTGGTGGGATCTCAACCTCCTCTCACTGCAACCTCCGCCTCCTGGGTTAAAGCGATTCTCCTGCATCAGTCCCAGCTGAGATTATAGCTGTCTGCTACCATGCCCAGCTAATTTTTTGTATTTTTAGTAGAGATGGGGTTTCACCATATTGCCCAGGCTGGTTGCGATCTCCTGACCTCAGATGATATAACCCTCCCAAAATGCTGGGATTACAGGCGTGATCCACCGTGCCTGGCCACAAAGTTGCACTTGCATGCAAACGAAGACTGGGCTGGCAATCAGTCTGATTGGTTGCGGACAGCCAATTTCCCATCTGCCACGCAGAAAAGGTGGGAGTTTGCAAAGGGAGTAACCTCTGGTCCTTTTGTTACTTAGGCATGGAAAGTTAGGGTTTTCCTTTTAATTTAGTTCTAGGAAATTGGAGTGAAATGGCCTTCAGTTCCCTGCCTCCACCATATTCTCCTGCCTCAATCCAAGAGAGAGTTATGATTGTCCATCTTAGATTATTTATGAGGAACTTGAAGTTTCAGAGACAGTGAGTAACTTACCCAGGGTCATAGAAAAAAGGTATCACTGAGATTCAAACTCAGGTACATTTGCTTCCAAAGCCCCAGCACTAAATAAAGATCAGTACCTCCTCCTCTTAAAAACTTGAGTAATATTTTATTTGTGTGGGTATGTTTTTTAAAAAAATCATAATAGGCCAAAGTGCTCAAGTGCTCAAATATTTTCTTTTTCTTTTTTTTCTTTCTTTTTTTTTTTTTTTTTTTTTTTTTTGTGGATCAGGCCCATAGTAACAAGCAATGCCTCACACATGTCCACTGCCAAGGCCTGGGACAGTGGTCCCTCCCATCCTTCATTGCCTTTTTATCAATTCTCTAGAAGGACAGGATTCGAGAGAAACATTTAGAATGGGGGGAGTAGCTCTTCCTGGCACTCCTCCTCTGGCCTTGGACCTTTTCTATGTGGGAAAATCAGTTGGCTTCAGACTCACCAATACCCCTTTGTAGCAGGATGCCAAATGATGCTGGCATTTGCCCTTTTGGTGACCTGAAGCACATGACATTGGCATTTGAGAGTGTTCTGGTCCAGTTGGAGGAACTGGAGGAACTGCCGGATGGGCCAGCTGCCTCCCTGGCTCATGCACTGAGCAAGGAACAGGGTAGAAGCTGGTGCTTAGAGTAAAGAACTTCCACAAGACTCCATGGCCCCCGTGTTAGGAAATTCCAGTCATGTGCTATTAGGTTTCAAAGACAGAATTCTTCGTAATTGGAGTAAACTATTTTTTTGAGGTCAGTTTTAGGTGGACGACAGGGAGCAAACCACATTAAGAAGTCTGGGCTGCCAAAGCCTGGCCTTTACGAATCTGGTCTGTTCTTTGTCCTTGCTGAAACTCATGGTTGTTCAAATATATCTCACCCTGTGGGCCCTACCTCATGTGAGCTGCTTTGCTTTCTGCATGGCCCCTTCTGCATATACCATACATCATTCTGCTGGTGGGTAGGGTTGATATTAATTGATATTAAAGAACTTTTCTTTCTCAAGATGCCATTTGAAAATGCAGCTTTTAAAATTGAGGCAAATGAACATCTATCTCCAGGGTTGATTGCAGCAAACCTCCACCCAACCCTCACCCCAGGGGTGAGAGAGAGGCTGTTTTGAATAGGATCTTTCGTCACCATCTGTCTGAAGTCACCTCCTACTGAACTTACAGTTGAATATTCAGGGTCATGAGGGAAAGAAAATAGTAATTAGCTGAGAAAAGTTGATTGAGCGGACTTTTTCCCCCCACAATATGATTAGAACATGACTGCCTGGGCTAAGCACCATACATAATGTAGACTTTCTCTTATATGTCATTATCCAAACATTTCTTAATGGAATGCATTTTTTAAGCATCCGCCTTTGTAATTGAATGCACTTCTAAAGATGGGTCAGCTAACTCAAACAAGAACCCACAAGAAACAATGTGTTAATGGTTCTTCCCAAATCCAATTTATAATAGTTCCTAATTGGCCTGCCTCATTTGCAACTCCTGAAATTAATTTTAGATCCTCTTTCAGAGCTCAAATCATCATTAATAGAATGACAGCAATGGGGAGTGAAGTAGAAATGTTTACAAAGCTCCCTTTTAAATGGACTGTGATAAGTGAGGTAGTCATGTATTACCACCAGAGGATCCTGGAGCTCTCTTTGTGAGGGCTGGCCACAGGCGACACTCAAAAGAAGGCATTTATCTTGGCAGGAGATGCCCTTCAGCCCTGTTTTGTTTTATTCCATGGAGGGTTTTTTTTTTTTTTTCAGGGTGGCTAAAACCATTTTTTTTGGTGTTTTATTAGCTGTATCTTGATTACCTCCTACACACTGAATGACAGTTTAGGGTTATTAAATGTGTTCTTGCACATATTTTTATCCATTGTTAATCCTGACTAAATGTATGACAGGGCACAGAATTTCCCCCTTTTTTCCTCTATTGTTGCCCATATTTGTTAAAGAAATTATTCCCCTTGACATTTGTTTAGGCTGCACTTTGATAAAATGCTGTCTATGATACACTTCCTTAGCTTGGCATTCAGCAGACTCTTACAGATTTATTTCTCTTCACATTATCTTATCTTCCTTCCTAGCATATGTGAGCTTCCTTTTCATATTTTAAGCTACATTTTGGGGGCATAGACAGATCACCTTAGTAATTGGTACTTGAGGATGGCGATGTTCTCAAGATAATTTTGCAAGTCTTTGGTATATACTTAAACCTACTGTCTAAGAATGGGCATATATGTACTTTTCGCGTTGTCTATAAAAAGGCAAAAGGGATACATTGAACATGATTTCAAGCTTATGGAACTTCTTCAGATTGATGGGACAGTAATAATTTTTGAAGCAATATAAATGTGCTCTTGATTCTAGAAGGTAATTCTTTCATTGGGGAAAATAATGATTTTTTTGTTTCCAGTTTATATCCAAGTGTCTTGTCACTGGTATACTCTTTAAAGTGGAGCCTTTAAAAAAAAAAAAAGGTACATCAGAACTGGTGGTATTTTAGTTTTCCAGTTTTGAATGGCTGGACCAAAATTTGCCATGAGAAAAAAAAAAGCAAGGATATTTAATATAAGCTTCCTAATCTATTTCAATGTTTGTGATTTTCTTGGTAGGTGCTTTCTGTCAATGTATCAACAGTCTGGCTCATGGGAACTGTAAAAGTGTAGAATCTGACATAGGGATGGCAAAATGAAATTAGTTTTTATAAAATTATATTCGGTTTACCCATCCTCAAAACAAACCTGACCTTTAAGGCGGGGATAATGAAAACCCGTAACTGTACACAATTAGCTCACAGTGATTTAAATTACAGGTTGAGTATCCCTCATCTGAAATGCTTGGGACCAGATGTATTTCAGATTTCATATTTTTTTCAGATTTTGGAATATTTGTATTACACTTACCGATAGAGTAATACAAATCCAAAAATCCAGAATGCTGCAATGAGTATTGTCTTTGAATGTCCTGTTGGTGCTCAAAGCATATAGGATTTTGGAGTTCTTTGGATTTGGGATTTTTGGATTCGGGATGTTCAACCTGTCTTAGCTAAAGTCAATTAACTTAAGAAAGAGTTGGCTGGGCGCGGTGGCTCACGCCTGTAATCCCAGCACTTTGGGAGGCCGAGGTGGGCAGATCACGGGGTCAGGAGATCAAGCCCATCCTGGCTAACACGGTGAAACCCACTCTTTCCTAAAAATACAAAAAATTAGCTGGGCGTGGTGGCGGGCACCTGTAGTGCCAGCTACTCGGGAGGCTGGGGCAGGAGAATGGCATGAACCTGGGAGGCGGAGCTTGCAGTGAGCCAAGATCACACCATCGCATTCCAGCCTGGGCAACAGAGTGAGAGTCTGCCTCAGAAAGAGAGAAAGAGAGAAGGAAAGAGAGAGAGAGAGAGAGAGAGAGAGAGAGGGAGGGAGGGAGGGAAGGATGGAGGGAGGGAGGGAAGGAGTTATTGTAACTCATTTTGTAAAACTTCTTGCTTCAAAAACCAAATCAATGGCTCTGTTAGCCTGGAATTAAGATTTAGTTTAATTCTAGGCCTGCCATCTCTATACAAATAGGTATACAAATAGCCAGATAAGCTTCTGAATACCTTGCCAAATATCCTGAAGTATGAAATGTTCTCATTTCTCTAGTTTTATATACCTTTTTATCTTCTACTAATGACCCTTTGATTTAAATGGACTAGAATTATTGAATATATATCTCAATCAAGTTTTTTTTGGGAAAATATCATTAGTTTATGGTCAGTATTTAAATGAGGGTTTGAAAATATAGATAATCTTAGTTACATTAATTTTATTTAGAGTTCTATGATTGTATAATGCCAATATCTATAAAAATAGATTTGTTAGGCAAAAGCAAAACAAAATAAAACAAAAATACAATAAGGAGAAGATTACAAAGAGCAAAATAGATTATTTTATATGAATATTAATTTAAGGTTGGTGAGTGGCTTTAAATGTAATTTTATTAAAAAGATTTTAAATGTACTTTTAGGTTTGATAATTAAGGCTAATTTGACTTGGAACTGTATTTAATAACATTTGTAGAGAATTAGAAATTGATGTATGTTTTTCTCTGACAGTCAAGTGAAAATTAGAAATTAATTTGTTGGGGTTTTATGTGGTATTATGAGAGGAGAAATAAGTGTTAAAACTTAAAAGCCTAAATTTTAGAATCATACACAAAAACAAGCAACGGGAAAAGGATTCCCTATTTAATAAATGGTATTGGGAACCTGGCTAGCCATATGCAGAAAACTGAAACCGGACCCCTTCCTTACACCTTATACAAAAATTAACTCAAGATGGATTAAAGACTTAAACATGAGACCTAAAACCATAAAAACCCTAGAAGAAAACCTAGGCAATACCATTAAGGACATAGGCATGGGTAAAGACTTCATAACTAAAACACCAAAAGCAATGGTAACAAAAGCCAAAATTGGCAAATGGCATCTAATTAAACTAAACAGCTTCTACACAGCGAAAGAAACCANAAGAAGACATTTATACAGCCAACAAACGTATGCAAAAAAGCTCATCATCACTGGTCATCAGAGAAATGCAAATCAAAACCACAATGAGATACCATCTCATGCCAGTTAGAATGGAGATCATTAAAAAGTCAGGAAACAACAGATGCTGGAGAGGATGTGGAGAAATAGGAATGCTTTTATGCTGTTGGTGGGAGTGTAAATTAGTTCAACCATTGGAGAAGACAGTGTGGTGATTCCTCAAGGATCTAGAACCAGAAATACCATTTGACCCAGCAGTCCCATTACTGGGTATATACCCAAAGGATTATAAATCATTCTACTATAAAGACACATGCACATGTATGTTTATTGTGGCACTGTTCACAATAGCAAAGACTTGAAACCAACCCAAATGACCATCGATGATAGACTGGATTGAGAAAATGTGGCACATACACGCCATGGAATACTATGCAGCCATAAAAAGGATGAGCTCATGTCCTTTGCAGGGACATGGATGAAGCTGGAAACCATCATTCTCAGCAAACTAATACAAGAACAGAAAACCAAACACCACATGTTCTCACTCATAAGTGGGAGTTGAACAATGAGAACACATGGACACAGGGAGGGGACATCACACACTGGGGCCTGTCGGGGGTTGGTGGGCTAGGGGAGGGAGAGCATTAGGGAAATACCTAATGTAGATGATGGGTTAATGGGTACAGCAAACCACCATGGCATGTATATGCCTATGTAACAAACCTGCACATTCTGCACATGTACGCCAGAACTTAAAGTAAAATTTTTTTTAAATGATTATTGTTTGGATTGATGATGACTTTTAACAGTTATTAAAGCTATATAATCTCAAATTTTGACCTAGAAAAGGAAAATGGGTTAAAGCAGGCTGAAAGTAGACACAGGGAGTCTGGTTTGGAGACTACTACAGTTTTCCAAGTGGTAGATGATGTAGATTGTATCAAACATTGTGTGTGTGTGAAAATATGTGTGTGTGCCTATCTGTGCATAAAGAATGGAAGGACAGACAGAACATATTATAGATAACCTGGGTGGGAAAATGAGCAAATTACACACCTGCTAAGATTTTGAACCATGTACCTGCAGTTTACCTGATGACCGAAAGCCTAACTTACAAGTTTTAAATGTTTACTCTTAGGATGTTTTCTGAGAATAATGCTTAAAAGTATAAGCAGAAAAAAGTAAAAAAATAAAGCAAAACAAACAAACAAAAAACAAATGCCTCATTCATCCCGTCACCTTGAAATGGTGATTATTATCATTTTGGTATACTTCCTCCTTGTCCCTGTTTTTTCCTATCTGTATAGCTTTATGTTTTAGGGATCATTTTGGATATACATTTGTATGTCAAGAACTATGAAGGGTCTGGGATCTTCCCTACTGTATCCTAACAGGTTAGCCTGCCTCAGTTCCATGGATGCAGGCAGATGACAAGAGACTTCTGGGCCAAAGATAAAGGACTTTATTGCTCATGGCACAGAGTGACGAATTAGTATATTTGTGTCGATTCTCCTTGCTCCAAGTCCCATGGAGGCCAGTCGGATGGACTGGATGAACACATACGTAGTCATTTGTATTATAGGAGGGCAACCCTGAGATCAGAGAATCTGAATATTTTATAATGGGCAGTAACATGCCTGCCTGCCTTTTGCTCTGGAAGGAGACACTATTATATGGGGTAGTAAGCGTGTCTTCCCTTTGATCCAAACAGAAAAACCACCTCTGTCTTTCAAAGCTAGTCACTATACAAATGGCCTTGAAAGATTATCAGAAAAGAAAATAGTGTCTGTGCTTGTAAAATGCACAGAAACATGACAGACTCACTCGTAGAGAATTGTTTCTCAACAAACATAAATATTTTCACATCACTAAGGTTTTTAAATCAGCATTTTAAATACCTGCATATGTCTGTAAAGATTCAGTTGTAGAAGTGTAGTCAGTTTACCTCCAATCCCCAATTTTCCCAATATCGGTCCTTTAGTTTGTTTTCACTAAAAAAGCTTCACTTAGATATTTCAGTTTGTAACAGAGGGGATAAAATATTGCAATCACCTTGTGCGTTGTAGCTAAAGTTTGGAATAGCAGATAGCAAATAGGCTGTCCCTGATTTAAAGTCTGTATAGCCTCTTCAGCTTCTCCCTCTGTATAAATATGCACTGGCTGGGAGCTGCAAGCATGTCTATTGTCTCAGCTGTTATCCAAAAGCAGACAGGCTCTGTGAAGCTGGATATTAATGCTGCTGGTGGTAGTCCAGCCTGCACTGCTTTTCTTCTGGAAAATGGAGATATTTCCTGACATGTTCTGCTGCTCACACATCTGCGTGAGCTTCAAACAGAAGCTCCTACTGCCAGGCATTAGTGGGGCCCAGAAAACTCCATATAAATCCCTGCAGTGAAAAGGGGAATAATCTGAGATCCAAATAATGACCACCTTGTCCAAACATCTGGAGAGGGCCTGGTCTGGTGATGGGGATTAAAGAAAGGCAAAACAGGATCATGACCAGGTTTTAATCCTGGGCCTTGTGTGTGAGGGAAGTTCCCAGTGGGGAGGCTTCCTTGGGGCTGTGGGGTCTTCCAAAGTAGCTACAATGTTTCAGAAGAGACACAAATGTTGGGGATAAGACTTTCTCAGAGGAAAGGAGGATTCAATGAAACACACCCAGGAGAGCTATTTCCTACTCAAAAATCATCCCAGAAAATTCCAGGTTAAAATTTGTGACAGATGTGGTCATAAAATTATACCGTAAAGATTGAAGGAGGCAACTTTAAAAGTTCTCTGAGTAAGTGATGACTATAGGTTAAGCAGGAAACAAAGCATTCTAATTAGTTAAAAATGAGAGGAAGAGGCGTCTGGTGATATCTTTAAAAGTCTGTACAAAGTAAAAAATGAACTTTCTTCTTCCTTGAACTAACATTTTTGGGCACCCGCTATGTGCTGAGGGATCTTCTAGAAGCTTGAGAATTGGTGGTGCCCAAGATCGATAGAGGTCCCAGTTTCATGGAGCATCAAGTCTACAAAGCAAATAATAAATAAGATGCTATCAAGTGGCAAAGAGTGCTATAAAATAATGAAGTAGTGTAATGTGACAGATGACCGACTTGGACATGAAGCAGTCTAAGTCAGTAGTCAGTCACACACCTGGAAGATAAGAGCTGTGTGAGGCAAAAGCATAGAAAGGTGAAGCCTGTGACGTGAGGGGCCAAGGGTAACATTTCCAAGGACTAGCAGAGACCTGGAATGAAATGCGCTGGAGCCTAATGATTGAGGAAGAAGAGGAACAGAGGCCCTCAGAGAGGTTGTCAGCGCTGGTTAGTGTAATGTGTTGCAAGCATCAATAAAGGGTCTGGATTTCAAGTCTAAAGAGTGATGCAATGCATCTTTACACAATAGAATGGTGGAATCTGGGCTTATAATGTTTTGAAAGATGACTTTACTCTCTTTACCAGAGAGATCAATGAGTAAGCTTTTGTAGTGGTCCCCAGTGAGTGATGCTGATGGTTGGTTGATGTTTTTATAGTAGTGCATAAGTTTAGATAAGGGGCATACTTTCAAGTAAAACCTACTGAAGTTGTCAGTGGATTGGCTCTGGATAGAGAAAGAAGGAAATAACTCTGGGATGAATTCTAAGTTCAGGATTTGTGCTGCTTAGTGGATGGTAGTGTAATTACTGAAACAAGGAAGGCTGAGGAAGTAATTGTTTTTGGTGGGATGGCAAGGGAGCATCACTAAGTGCATTGAAAATAGAACAAGGTTTCCAGTAAATATCTCTGTCTGCCTTCAAAAGAAAACCTTGCATGAAAAAAGTAATAGGTGAAATTGCTACCCAGTTTTAGGGGTTTTCTCAGAGTATCTAGAACCTTACTTGGTGCTGTAGTTTGAATGTATCCCCCAAAAGTTCATATGATGAAAACTTAATTACCAACGTAACAGTATTAAAAGGCAGGGGCATTAAGAAGTACTTAGATCATGAGGATCATGAGGGTGGAGCCCTCACAAATGGAGTAATTCTCTTGTCTCAGGAGTGAATTAGTTCTTGAGAGAGCAGGTTGTTATAAAAGCAAGCTTTGCTTGATCTTGTGGTCTCTTTCACACTTGCTCACTTGTCCTTCTACTTTTCTTGCCATGTTAGTACAAAAGCCCTTGCTGGAAGCTACCACCATGCCCTTAAACTTCCCAATCTCCAGAATCATGAGCCAAATAAACATCTTTTCTTTATAAATTATGCAGTCTCAGGTATTACTTTATAACAACAGAAAGCAGACTAAGAATCTTGGCAAATTGATGGATGGATAGATGAGTGTATGTATGTTTGGATGGATGGGTGGATAAATGTGTCGGCAATGAATGCTCAGATTTGTCCCCTCCTATTTCTAATATGTGGCTACATCTATGAAGCCATTAAAAGATTCCTCTCTCAGTGGCTGCAGTGTGCAGTCACAGGGATTCTGACCCAAAGTACTGTGTCCATTCTGAAACCCAAAGAGCTAGTTTGTTTTAAGTACAATTCATAATTTCTTCCCATTGAGACAATACTCTGTGGTTCATTTCAACTATAAATGCCAATTGTTTGGGATTTTTTTATTTTACAAAAATGATCTCAATAATCTTTATTTTACCAGACAGGAAGCGCTACTTGCAGCCATCAGTGAAAAAGATGCAAACATTGCCTTGCTGGAATTGTCTGCCTCCAAAAGAAAAGACGCAGGAAGAAGTCATGGCCCTCAAGCGAGAAAAAGACCGACTAGTACATCAATTAAAGCAGCAGGTGGGGCCTCCTGCAAGCCAGGTGTGTTTTGCTGGGTGTGGGGCCTTGTGGGCTTTCTCTGGATTTTAGCCACTCTTCATTTCCCATATCCATCCTGTGGGCTCACGCCGCTAAAACCAGGTAGGAGTGCAATGGACCCAGTTGTCGCTGCAACAGCATTTTACTGTTTCTCTGTGTTTATGTGCATGTGGCTGGGCTTGTGTGGTTTGCAACCAGTGCTGTTTTCCTTTCTTTTGTGTCAGCATCATCTCCCCAGAAGTAGCTCTCAGCTTTCTTTCTTCCAGTGGACTTCGTTTGACTTCTGATTAAATTCTAGAAACTTATAATTAAATTCTGGGTAAACTTCTTTCCTGTTGGACCTGTTACCTTCTGCCTTGCTCACTTTCTGGTCCCTGTAAAGAACTGCCCTCATCCAGGTTTTTAGGTTTCTTTCTCTCTATTCTTTCAACTTTAGTTCTTGGACTATTTCCTCCAATACATTTCAGCCAAGGAGCATCTCCCAGCTTCTAGCACTGCCAGACTATGCTTAGAGACTACCCAGCCATTATTCACACTATTTTTAAAAAATCACCCGTTTGCCCCATTATCCTGTGTTTTTGACCCTCTAGGCCACTGTATTTGTTTTGAGGGACATGGAAGCAGGGGCATAGTTCTAAATTGTGCAGAAAGTTCCTTGCTCTCTGGAAGGTTTTCTGGGAGTAGCTTAAATGGAAATAATTACATCTGAAGTATATTGGAAAATCATCCATGAAATCTTTAGATATTTATCTTCCTCATATTACTTGGTGACTCTTGTAAGCAACGATTAAAGATATTCACTAAGATTCGAGTTCATTATGAAATCAGTCAGCTCAATGGTTTATGACCTTGCAGGGTGGCTACCACATTTTACCTAGGGACATATGTGGCTCTGAAGCTCTCTAATGGCCACACAGTTACCATGTAGAGTGCCTCGATATTGACTCAGCCCCTGGGGCAGGCTCTCTGCCTGCTAGAGTGATCTGTGCCAAGCACCATGGGCAAGGTGAGTGGAAAGGAAGCCTGAAGGATTAAGTCCCCTCCACTTACAATGTGACTAACCCTTTTCCCTCTCAGGAAGGAAAAGACATACATTGGCCCTGCACCAGAGTTATTTCTCATGGGGCTGCCTTGTTCAGAGACAGTGAGAGGGACAGAGAATGAGAGAGAGAGAGAGAGAGAGAGAGACCACTACTGTGCCTGAGCACCTTGTCCTCATAGAGGGAGAGTCCCAGTCACTGCAAGACACTGGGATCATTCCACGGAGTGGTATGCCTTGCTAATGCTGGCCTCAGGGGTCGGAGATTGCTTACACCTGACCTCTTTTTTTGGAGCTGTGCATCTTTTACACTGGGTTTTCCACCTACTTGGCCACAGAAAGTCAAAATGAGCATCCTTCTTTGCTTTTCCCTAATTCCTTCCCTGCACCCTCCTCTCCTGCACCTAACCATTGTAGGTTTCTCCTGCAGGTTTATAGACCTGAGAAACAGCCCTTGAGCTTGAAAATACCATGCTCTTGTGGTGCTGGCTACAGTCCAGATATTACAGCCAAGTACCACTGGTCCAGCTATGATGCATACATGATCCAAAGGTCTCAGGTCAGTCAGCTGCTAGGGAGACACTTGCCCCAATCATTGGGGGTGGGGTTGCATAAGAGCTCATCCAACCTTGACCTTCACCTCTTTTGATGATTTTCAGTACTCTATGGCCATAAAGTCTGAGACCATAGATGATAGCATTATATCATGATTTGCAGTGTCATTTCATTTATTGTGTATATATCAATGGTTCCAGACTTTGGCCACCTGATAGGGTCAGCTCTTGCTGAATTAACTTGGTGGAGCTGCAGAATTGCCAGAAGCCTTCTTACCAGGCAGTGGATAATTTTTCCTTTCTTTCTCTTAGACAGTTTGCTCCTCATGTTCCCCTCTACTTTTCCCAACAAGGAATTTTTAAGGCTATCTTTTTTCTTTCTCAGCATCATGAAAATTCACTTCTCGATTCCAGTAAGGATTGAGCATAGTCCTTCAATTTGCTCCTAGGAACCTGCACAAAGCCTTTATTCTTTACAACAAGCTTGGTTTTTGGTGTCATGGGGTACATTTGGGAAACCCCAGCTATGCAGAGTTCAGCTCCTGTATGTGCTAAGGCAGTGTCTAAAGGGCTGTTGTGGAGAAGGATGCAGTGAAGGAAGAGGATGGGCTCCTTGGTGATTTAGGTCTGATATCCTTCCTCACCCCACCCACCAAAGATCAGGAAAAATCACCTGAATTTCAGTATCCTTATTGCCAATGATAATGCCTCTAAGAACAATGATTAATGTGCTATCAAAATAATCCCCTTTTATTGAGAATTTATGCTAGGTCTTATATCCAGTGTCCCTCAGAGATGTTGTCCCATAGTCCTCACAGCAACCATGTGAGTGTGTGCAGCATTATCTCCCTTTTCTAGGGAGCATGACTGAGGCTCAGGGTATGGAATAACCAGTCCAACGACTCACAGCTTGTAAGTGATGGGGCTCAGGCTTTAGATAGTCTATCGGATTCCACACATACCCCACCCACCAGGTTCAGGGAGAAATTCAGAGTGTCAAGCAGAATGGTATTCCCAGAAATTGTGAGGTCTCCTTATCTTCATAAACCTGAAGTAGATGCCAAAAACACCATTAAAGAATGTTCTCCAGCTGTTCACAAACAGTGGGTTCTGCCTGGAGTCCTTACACTTAGGCTTTTTGATCACATTGACAACAATTACTAATACTTTTGAGCCCTCATCATGTACTAGGCATGGGTATAAGGGCTTTACATACATCAACTCATCACCTCCCAAAAAGACTGAGCGTGTGATACTCTTATAGAGAAGGAGCCAGAGGCCCAGAGAGGTTGGGTATCTTGCTCAGCCTCACGGTTGGATACACCATAATACTTAAGGAGACCCTTTGCCAAATGATCATAAAAGATGACATCCAAAGTTGAACTGCTTAAGGTGAATCCTGTTTCTGGCATTTATTAGCTGGGTGATTACAGGCAAGATACTAAACCTTGAACCTCAGTTTCCTCATCTGTAAATTGGGCTAACAATTCAAAGAGTTATTGTGAGGTGAAAGGTAAACTGAGTGCTTTGCATATGCCTGGCACATAATAGGTGCTACATATGTGTAAGCTGCTATTGCAACTACTATTACTATTAGTACTACTATTATTGCTACTACTACTAATTGATATTATAACCGCCAACACTCAGAGGTAGTTTAATTTTGATTTCATCATTACTGCTTTGCACACAGCTGGGCACAGGTTGAGAACACATTGTTGAGCTGTGGCAACTGTGGCAGAAAGAGCAAATAGACCTTGACACCTAAGCCTTCCTGGTCCTCCTCTCCTAAAGCCAAAGCACTCATGGAGCAGTGAGCAGACATGTCAGAAACCCTGGACCCCAGGTCCCAGCCTGCACGGAAGAGGCCCATAGCACTTATGAAATTTGCTTGCTTTGTGTATGCAACCCACATGATATCAGTGAGGAAGGGCAGTCCTGGGAGGGTGAGTCCCAGATCTCAATTGTCTTGATGTGCATGGCTGACTTGGAAGAGCAGAGCTCTTTCAGGGCCAGTGAGAGGGGAAGGCCACCCGCCTGGCCTGCTCAGTCTTCTGTGCAGATACTGAGGCAGACTGGCTTATGAGAGATGTCACCCTCGTCAGACTGCCTTCCTTTTTCAATACATGGTCTCACTCTGTCAGCCAGGCTAGAGTACAGTGATACAATCACAGCTCACTTCAGCCACCACCTCCTGAGCTCTAGCGATCCTCCCACCTCAGCAGGCATGCCCCACCTTTCCCAGCTCATTTTTATATTTTTTTGTAGAAATGAGGTTTCACTATATTGCCTAGGCTCGTCTCAAACTCCTGGGCTCAAGCAGTCTTCCCACCTTGGCCTCCCAAAGTGCTGGGATTATGGGCGTAAGCCACCATGCCTAGCCCAGGCAGCCTTTTGAGCTCAACTTATACAGAAAGTCTCTCCCTTTCCCAGACCAACACAAGTCACTGAGTTATTGCCAGGCACATAGTAGGTGCTCAGTAAATATTTGTTGTGTGAATGAATGCATGATTACCATTTTCCAGGCTCTATGCCAAGTGCTTTATGGTTACATAAGTTTACAAACATCATCTCATTTTTTCCTTATAATCAACCAACTTATTGCCTACCTACTCTGTGCCAGACTCTCTGCCAGGTGCTGGGGAATCATCTATAACAGATATTTTGCCTGGCCCAACGAGAAAAGCATCATCCTTATTTTTGAGTTGATTAAACCAAAGTCCAAGAGACTATATGACTTAATCACCATCAAACCACTCATATCTGGTGCAGAGTTGGCCCTGGTGCTGCAGGAGTGCTGAGATCTTGCTTGTGGCTAGGCTGAACACTGACTCCCTAAAGCAACATTGTGAGCCATGATCAGCCCCCATACCTCACAGATGTCATCAGAGAAACCCAGTTCCAGTGGTTCAGCTTATGACTCCCAACCTGTCCAGGGTGATGGGGATAATAGGAGTGTGCAGCTTGGTAAGACCAAGTGTCATGTTTGCCACATTGGAATTCAACTTAACAAGTATTTACTGACTGCCTGCTCTGTGTTACAGTGCTAGGCATGGAATACATCAGTGACTAGAACACATAAAGACCACTTCCTTGTGGAGCTTACATTTTTCTTTTTTTTGAGATAGGGTCTTACTGCATTGCCCTGGCTGGACTGCAGTGGTGCGATCACAGCTCACTGCAAGCTCCAACTCGTGGGCTCAAGCGATACTCCCACCTCAGCCTCCCTAATAGCTGGGACTACAGATGTGCACAACCATGCCTAGCTTATTTTATTATTGTTTTTAGAAGAGACAAGGTCTTGCTAGGTTGCCCAGGCTGATCTTGAACTCTGAGACTCAAGCAATCCTCCCACCTTGGCCTCCCAAAGTGCGGGGATTGTTAGGCATGAGCCATCACACCCAGACAGGCTTACTTTTTAATAGGGGGAGAAAGGCAATAAACAATGAACATAGTAAATAAATTATATAGTAGAAAAGAAGAAAAATACAGACTAGCATAAGGCAAAACAGGAGTTCTAGGGTAGGATCAAGGATCTGGTGACAATTTAAAATAGGGTAGACAGGATGGGTCTCATTGGGAAGGAGACATTGGAGCAAGGACTTGAAGGTGGCGGGGGAATGAGCCATGTAGATGTCTAGGGGAAGGATTTTCCAGCAGAGGGAATGAAGCAGAAGTGTGCTGGTGTGTTTGGGTGATAACAAGGAGCCTAATGGCTGGTGTAGAGTGAGCAAGGAGGCAAGGAAGTAAGTTGTCAGAGTGGGAATGGGTGGAGTAGACTGTAGGACTCCTGTGCAGGATCTGCTAAGAGTGGTGTATTCTGAAGCAGAACTTCTGTGCAGTTAGGAAGCAGAATACACTAACTCTGCAGCCTCAGAATAGGGAGGGCTCCCCTAGTCACCACTATGGACTGGCCTGTTTAAGGCTACCCTAGTATGCTCACTTTCCACATCCCCTAGCTCCAGCCTCCATGGAGTCTCAAGGTGCTTGACTTGCCTTTTTAGGAAACACTGCTACTTCCGTTGGAGCCACAAAAGAGAACTCATGCTGGAATTTGCCTGTCATACCTGATGAGGTTTTTAAGTAGTGTGGGAGGGAGTAGGGCTAATGACAAAATACCCTCCCTGACTTTCTGGCAGTTTCAACAACACACCATAAGAGTCTAAATCTTGACTTTCCTTGCTGTCAAGAGGCATTCAGGTAGACAAGAGAGGCCATTCCCCTGCTATTGGCCTACACTGGGGGTTGCCTGTGCCTAGGAGAAGAAGTACATTTGGCCTCCAGGCCAGGCCAGCTGTTTTCAAACTTCAGTGGGCAGAAACATAATCTTTTCTAAAGATAAATCTCAGGTTACACTCATCACCCTCCAGTCCTTACTGCTGAAAACCCTTCCCAGGCTCCTCTAGGTGTTAGGATAAATACAAACTTAAACCAATGTGCTCTGTATCTTGCATGTACCCTTTCCTTTGCCTGGAATGTTTTTCCCTCTTTTCTTTACCTAGTTAATGCCTATTCATCCATTCAATTTCAGTCCAACATCACTTCTCCAGGGAAGCCTTCTGGGACTTGCTCAATTGGGTCAAATCTGCCAAGTTGACACTTTTCAGCACATATATTATCCATTTTACAGCACTTGTAACAGATACAATTTTGCATTTGTTTTGTGATGATTTTAATAATAGCTATCTGACTTGCTAGTTTTTGAGCTCCATAAGGACTGAGAATATGGTAATATGACTTTTTGCTCATCATTGATCTCTGATAATTGTGTTATCTGTTACTAACACAATTGCTAGCATTCAGCAATTATTTGTTGAATGTATGAATGAATGAATAAATCATGGCAAGAAAAGAAAAATAATCCATCAATCATGATCCTTGTTTCTATAGATAAGACTTAGCCTCATAATTCTCACCCCAATATTCTAGGCAGCCACCACCAGTCTATAGGGCTTGATAGAGAAGATGAGGCCTATGTGTCAACTGATGACCTCAAAATGTAACCATGCCCTTTCTTGCCACATTGCAAAACACTTTTACAGAGTGACTTTCCCCATGGTTGAACTATTTGGGATGGTGGTAATTTTGGACTTTATTCCAAATTTTTTACCTTCTTCTAGTTCAAATCTTCTCAAATTTCTTGGACTCTTTTTGAATAAAATGTCACTGAGTTCTCAGAAGTAGCAGAGGTTGCTTGCTGTTATGAAGGGAATCCCTCCATTTCATCCCTGAAAACTCCCGAGTATCTCATAAATCAATTTGCCTAGAAATAGTTTAACTATTTTTAAACATCTGTCAAGAAAGCTAAAGGTGATATGAAACGAGTTCAGAAATTGCAACTGTGCTTAACAATAAAAGAATCTTTGTGATGCTCTGCAGGTGTTGACATTTGGGTTAGTTCTAGGCTGAGCGTGGTATAAAGGTAAGAGGGTAATACAAATTAACTTTCTGCTATGTGTTGCATTAAAAAAAGGTAAAGGGTTGATTCTAGTTTGGTAGAGTAGATATCTAACACTATCCAACTTTTGTATTCCTTCCACTCCTGTTTCTTCACAGGCATATACCTCTGATACTTTTATGTTGTTTCTTTTTAAAAATAATCTTGCTTGCAGATTTGTGCAGTTTTGGGAGAGGGCCTCAACTGGGAATTAGTTAAATTTTGATTTGGTTCTTTTCTATGGAGGCCAGTTCAAAAACATAAGAAAATTACCACCTTTCCTTTTTTGGTGTCTTGGAGCCAGGGCCCCAACTCTTTTTCTTCACCCTTGAAAAAAGAACTGACATCAAAATAATTAATTCTGAAATCACTGGATTTGCCTGCTGCTAAGGAGTTTTGAAGAAAGCTTAAAACTAAATCTTACCCCCTAAGCCATATTCCCAAATGTTCCCCTATGTGCTGAAGTAGTGATACACACATCCTCGATGAAAATGCCTTTTTAAAATGAGGGCCAGACATTATTGTTTAGTTAAAATTAGAACCAGCTTATTTCTCAGAACTGGTTAGACTACTTTTGAGATCAGAGATAAATTGTACTTGGTTTTCTTTTCCTTTCTCTACCAGTTCTGGGCATTGCTTTTGGCCACCAGGAAACACATAGGTCAGCTGGAGCAGGAAGGCATTAAGACCAGGAGACTAGTCCACTGGTTCTCTGTGATCTGCCTCCCATGGGGTTTGCAGAAAAGAAAAGTCCCATGTCTAGGTAAACATTCTGGAGGCCATAACAAGTTGCTTGTAATGTAATCTATTTAGGTAGAGCCTCTCTGCCCTGTGTTGTCCGAAAATCATAGGACTGTCTATAAGGATTAGTCTACAAAGATTAGTCGCAGATGTGGTGAAAAGTGGGAGAAGGCAGAGGCTGCCCTGGAATGTGTTCAGGAGAGCCACCTATAAGGATGGAATCCCAGTCAAAATTGGATCTCAACAGAGGTAGACCCATCTTGTCCAGGAAAGTAAGAAGCACCTGAGTGGAGTGGTTAGCCAGACATTTCTTCTCCCCTCTGCTAGAAGCCACGGTTGTGCTTCCTATTTACACTTTCAGTGCTTCATGTGCAGATGACTTTTAATTACCCTTTACGGTTCAGGAGGTTAGCACAGTTAAACAGCAGTAGAGGAACTCCATGCAGTAGGGTTCCCATAGCCTCCTGTTGTGTTTGGATTACCTCCAGAAAAGCTTGATTTGATCCCAGCATTGTAATGCATCACAGACTTGGTCCAGATCAAATTGCTAAAATGCAAATGTATTGGTTTTTACAGCAGACCCACTTTGGGTTAAGCTGTTTGTGTCCCACTGGTAGAATCCAGTCACATCTCTATTTATCTTTGACTTCAATGCAAAGTGTCTTTACAGTCTATTCTAGAGAACCCTTTTTAATAAAAAAAGAAATACTCAGATCTGGCAGGTCATTCTTATGGAGGTAAAGCCTGAACTGCTCAGTGTTACTGTAAACAATTTCCTCTTAATGTCCAAGCAATTGGGTAAGACACTCATTTGCTCTCTTAGCCTGGAAACATTCCTTATCCTAGGCAGCTGGTGCCTCAACCCCAGTACTCAGGGAATCCACTCAGTTTGCCATTGCAACAAAAAATAGCACTCAGTGAATATGGAGGCAAAGTATTTTCTCTGATTTCATGCATTTTTCAAATCCCTATCAGAAGGGCATCTTCCCAGAGCATCAGGCTGACCTGATGGCCAATAATGTGAGTCTCTCACCTGAGTGTCTTCCTTGGGTGAAAGCTCTGTTTTAAATGTATTTTAGTTCCTTTTCCTAAACATGCATGGAGCACTTATGGGCACTCTTTGGCTATAGGATGTGTTGGTTTTGTCCTTAAGCCTTGGAGTTTTATCATCTCTACTTCTAGTATGATAGATACTAGCTCATGAAAGATAAAATAGGACAAATTGCTATTTTTTTTGTTGCAGAGATGTTACTGAAGTTCAAAAACCTTTGCCTGCTGGAGGAATCAGAGAATGCTTTCTACATAAGTAGAATTCCCATGAATTCTATGATTGGCAATCTGTAGCCCATATTTTGTGACCAATGCCTATTTAACCATGATACTTTCTCTTAAGTTTTTAAGGATCCCAGTAAAAGTATTGCTAGTTTTAGGAGGGGTGGGGAAACTCACTCTTTGCTTTTAAGTATTAGTTTAGAAAACTTGAAAAGATCAATTTTACCATTGTTTTCCCTGGCTTTTAGAAATGCATAAAGGGGGAGATGGGTCTGATTTTTAAATTTCAGAGTGATTTGCCAACTTTGCTTCAGTAACTTGAAGCACCCCACAGCACTGAGCAGTTGGCAGAGCATATCAGAATAACAGGCTTAGCTGAAGGTGACCAAAACAGAGAATAGCATCCACATGCCAAGAAGATCTCTCACTGTGCTGTCTCTCTCTTTTTATTCAAATTTCACATCTGTGCTCTATTTTTAAACATTTATTCTTTAAGTGATAACGCATGTTTTACCAAGCCTCTTATTGGATTAGACATGTTTGAAATCCCCTCAACTTTAACCTGTTCATTACCGCCTCTGAGACTATTCAGATCCACCACCAAAGTAGAGTGTGTACAGGAGAAAATTCCCAAGATGTCGGCCACCAGGGAGCCAATGTGCTTTGGGAGGAGGAATCCAGCTGTTAGACTGTGTGGATTTGGGGAGTTATTAGACTGACATTGCTTCAGTGAGACTTAGGAGTGGGTATAATGTGTACAGAGACCTTGGTGTACATCATTGTTTTTCTATTCACATTTTAGAATGTGAGGAACCAACAGTTTTTGAGCTCTTGTATAGTTGGCGTTGGGCTAGGGATTTTAAATCTATTATCTCATTTAATCTTCATGACAACCCTAAAAACCAGATGTTAATAATCCTGTTTTACAGATGAGGTAACTTGGGTTCAGGAGCTATGCAGAGATGCCACAGCTGGTGAGAGGTGGAACCAGAGCCCAACTGGGTCTCACATTGAAGTTTTTCCGTGCTCTTCCCAGGAGCTGTCCCTGAATTGGTGCGATACCTCGGTTAGGTCTTAGCCCCTGTAATCCTGAGGCTAAAAAGCGGAATAAAGAAGGCTTTATTCTGGACCCTGAGCACCCACTGCCCACCCCTCCTGACCCTTCTTGCCTGGCCCCCGCTGGCTCCTGCCATGACCTGAGGCCACCATGTGCAGGCAGGGAAGGGCGACTTATCTCTTCCTGCATCACCAGACATCACCGGTTGCCACTAGGGGATAAGGCTACAGGCTTAATCAAGTGTGCTGGCGTTTTGGTTTTCTTGCAAGAAATGGTGGCGCTCACCTCCTGCAGCCTTTGTGCTTCATTCTCAAGGTAACTGTGGGAAAGCCTTCTTCTCTTTACTTTTACATTTTCTTTTTCATCATTCAACATATAAAACCAGGTTTTTCCTGGTCCCTTTCTCTCTCTCCCTCCCTTCCTTCCTCTCATCATATAATTAAAAGTCCTTTCAGGCTGTCTTCACCTTATCATTTCAAATACATTGAAAAAAGATCCCACTTCCTGCCCTTGTGTCCTCCTGATGCTGAATTTCAAAATGAAAGAAAAGCCCCTTTTCACTCACTTTTTGCTTCACACCGCCCCTTGAAAAGCTGTGTTAAAGTGATATCGATTTTGTCATTGATCACCATTGTGGTGCACACCAGGTCTGTCCTTTCCTGGCTTCAGAACTTCTTCTTTTCAGCTTTTCAAATAATAGTATCAGGATTTTTTCCTGAAAATTAAGGAAAAGGATTTTTCACCCTCTCCTCTCATGATTACAGGAAGACATTTATCAGACTTGGAATTTAAAATTTCCATTACTTTGCCTTTAATCTTTCTCAACTTTATATTCTTTGGGGGAAGATGTCACTTTCTTCTTTTGATTCTCTGCAACACACTAAAGGCAAAGTTAAAAGTTCCAGAATCTCCCGTGTATTGTTTTTTTTTTTCAATGTTACCCCTTAATAATGCACTAGATTAAAAAGTAATAAGGATTTGATTTTGTAGCATCCTTTCTATGTAAATGAGCTTTTCCATAGTTGAAGGTATAGAGATATATCTTTTATCATAAAAATAATATATGCTCATAATAGAACCTTAGAAAAATGTAAATAAAAAACTAAAGTTACCCATAGTCCCACTACTCAGAAATAACTGTCACTAAGATTTATAGTTTCCTACATTCCATTGTCTACATACATATTTGAACAAAGGCATGACATACTACATAATAAAGTTTGTTTAGCCTTTTAAACATTTAATATTTTGTACATTTTTCCCATGTCCTTAAAAGCCTTCGAAAACGTATATCTTGGTTTATGATTTCTATCATTTTGTAGTCATTAATTTTACCATTCTGCTTTGGGGATTTCGATTTGTTTCTAGCTTTTCACTTTTGTAATCACACTGTGGTGAGCATCTTAGTACATAAGGCTTTTATTTTTTATGTTAATTTCTTTAATGCCCAAGAGTTGAATTATTGGACTTGTGGGTAGTTTTCAGATTTTAGAGCATCAAGAAATAGCTGTCTCCTACAGTGGACTTGACATTCGTAAATTTTTAAATAAGTGTCAACTGTTCGTGTTAAATTTTTCAGGCTACATTCTGAAAACATGCCACTCATAGATTTGGGGCAGAATCCTACCACAGGAAGTGCAAGTGATCCGTAAACAGAGACAACAAGAGGCAGAGAGAGATTTTTACAACTTAGGTGGGCATGGAAAGAAGTAGGCAGTTTATCCAGCAAATATTTGTTGAGCATGTACTGTGTTCCAGATACTGTTCTGGACACTGGAGATACAGCTGTGAACAAAGCAGACAATTCTCTGCCCCATATATTCCAGTGAAGAAACAAGAAACAAAATAAAGACATCAAATATAGGGCATGTTGCACGACAATAAATACTGTGGGAAAAACCAAAGATGATGCTGTATGAGGGATTTGGGGAGCTGATTTTGAATAGGATGTTCCACAGATACCCTGCCCGGGAAAGCACTAGAGCTTTCCAACCAAATTAGGGGTGAGCCATGTGGAAGCCCTGTGCATGGAGGGGAGACCTCAGTGAGGACAAACCGCAGCCAGGAGAGTTGGAGTCTGTTCCTCTGGGCCAGCTCCCCAAGTGCAGTTGCTAAGTTGACAAGGTGGGGGAGCCAGAACCCCACAACACTAGTGTTTAGATGACATTATTTTTAAAAAATATGCATGCAGCAGCCCAACCCCATTCTCTTATCTCTGCCCTGATATGACCACTGGGACATGCCCCTGTTGGGCACAACCAAAAAATCTTCATTCAAATGACCTTCGATACAGCCTGGGAGTGGAATTGGGCAAAAAGATTATAACTTTAGATCAGACAGAGAGGTGGTCATCCCAGAAAAGAGTGAAAAGCCCCAAGAATGGCAACTCAGAAGGTCTAAATCCAAGGCTGTTCTTACGCCCCAGAAACTACAATTAACTGATTATCTTGCAGCTGACTTATTTCCTCTTTCTCATGGCCCAGCACTCCTAGAATTGCAAACTCAGCTCAGAAATCAACCGGAAACCCTACTGCTCCTGGCCACCTTGGGTGTGATGAAGCCACTTGGGGTGGGTGCTAGGGTAGGAAGGAGGTGTGTGGATCACAAAGCCAGGCAGAGTTTCTGTTGTCAGTCTTCTTGGTTTGGGGGCCTAATGCTCGCTGAGATGTCTGATGCAAAGGCTACCTTAAAGTGTAATGTTAAAAGTTTAAACAAAGCAAGGCAACCCACCTCCTCAGGGGAGCCCTGGCAGGCAGTAGAAGGTTCAGGGTCTGAAAATGGACCCAAGAGTTCTAGCCCAGCTGTGGTCCCAATGCACTGAGAAACCTTGGGCAGCTCATTTTTTTTTCTCTCTCTCTCACAGGCTCTGTTCCTCCATCTGTAAAGTGAAAGAGATAACCTAACAGACCTCTAAGCCCTTGTAGTTTTGATTGTCTGAGATTATTCCAGTGCATTCACACATAGTACGTCAAGTACTTGATCTGTGACAAGGCCTTTGAGGATGCACAGGCAAATGACAGGATTCACTTTTGCAGAGCCTACAGTTGAGTAGAGAAGATGCATTGTTCAGTAGAACATTAACACAGCTAACGCTTCTTCAGGAAGTGGTATGCTAGGCACAATGTTGTGCGTTTGTTTTATTATAGTCCCCACAAAAACTTGAAGAGGCAGTACCATCATTATGCCCACTTTGCAGATGGGGAAACCAGGTCACAGAGCTGATAAGTGGTTGGGCCAGGGTGCACACTTAGCTAATCTGCATGTAAAGGCAGCACTCTTTGCTCATTTGTTTTCCCATCAAGATACAATTGCCATTTTCCCCATCAGGCAATATTGGCGGATTCTAGATTTCAGAGACAACAGTGAAGAAGGAAGGATCCAAAGATCGCTCATTTGACTGGTGTAATCCTGACTCACCTCCACTCACTAGTTGTATGATGCTGAGCAGGTCAACTTACCTTCCTATAAAATAGGTACATTGTTTCCTACCTAAGTTACAGAGAAGTATTATCTTGAAGCATCTTCTCTAGGGTAAGGTCTTTAAAACCCCTGAGGACTAAAGAAATGTACAAGATGTTGATCTTAGTTGTGAGGTGGAAAGATGGGGCTATCTTATTCTTCCCCACAGGGTAGCACTGTGCTTCAAGGAATGGTGGTCCCATACCATCTCTGGTGACAATCTCTCAACATAAACTAGGATTCACATGACTTGTTCACTGACCAAGGAATAAAGAACTTGAGTGGCAGTGTTCAAACATAGGGTCACCTCCTCTGCCTTTTTGGGAGCCAGACACTCATTTATCTGTGAAGAAAAACAAATAGAACAGAATGAACACTGTCTTGAAAGAACCCTGTTAGCTGGGTGTGGTGGCTCACACCTGTAATCCCAACATTTTGGGAGGCCGAGGCGGAAAGATTGCTTGACTCCAGGAGTTTGAGACCAGCCTGGCCAACATAGTGAGGCCTCATCTCCACAAAAAGTCAAAAATTAGCTGGATGCGGTGGCATGTGCCTGTAGTTCCAGTTACTCAGGAGACTGAGGCAGGAGAATTGCTTGAGCCTGGGAGGTCGAGGCTGTAGTGAGCCATGGCTGCGTCACTGCACTCAGCTTGAGCAACTGAGTGAGACCCTGTCTCAAAAAGAAAGAAAGAGGGAGGGAGGGAGGGAAGGAGGGAGGGAAGGAAAGAGAGAGAGAGAGAAGAAGAAGAGGAGGAAGAGGAGGAAGAGGAGGAAGAAGAAGAAGAAGAAGAAGAAGAAGAAGAAGAAGAAGAAGAAGAAGAAGAAGAACAAGAAGAAGAAGAAGGAGAAGAAGAAAGGGGAGGAGGAGGAGAAAGGAAAGGAAGAAGGAAGAGAAGGAAGGGAGGGAGGGGAGTGGAGGGGAGGAGGAGGTGAGATGGGGAGGCGAGGGAGGGAGGGAGGGAAAGAAGGGAGAGGAGAGAGGGAGGGAGAGAGGGAAAGAAAGGAATGAAAGAAGCTGGTTCAGGATGGGTTCTGGAATTTTTCCCTCCAGGAAAGGGGTATTTATACCCATCCAACAATGATGTTTGCATGTCTAGGCTCCTGAGGGGTCTGCTGGGGCCAGGGTCTTCTGAGGCTTCTTGAGATGAGGTTTGGCTTCCAGGAAGAGCCTGTGTGTTCCTGAGCTTTCTACTGATGCAATCCTTGGTAAGGCAGGGAAACAAAAGTTGATATATTGGTGGGGGAAGAGCAAACTCTGGGGGTTTATTTTTTATGAACCAAAGACACTTAAGTGTTGCTGATTTATCTTAATAGCAGATAGTATGAGCAAATGTCCCAGTTGCCTCTTTGTGCTTTTGGCAAGTATGGATGAGAAATGGAATGGAGCAGACCCAACCAGAGCTGCTAGCCCAAAGTTTAGGAGTCTTAATGTTCCTCACTCCCAATATGTAATTTAGAATTGTTTCCAACATTTTCCAAGTTGCAGGTGGACACCCAGCTTTGGCAAGAGGCAGAGTGTGTTCTATCACTAGGTTTTCTGCTTCTAGAACAATGTTCTTAGGCTGGAGGGGAGCTGCACATCTCCCCTCAGTGGTTCTTTAGAGTTAGTTATCTGGTCCTGTGGGTACTGGTCCTGTGTAAAGAAACCTTTTTTCACATAAAGAGCCCTCTTGCTTGTCATACAGGGATTCTCAGAGGGCACAGCATGACTGCTCTCTGTATCCTCCTACGTCAGGGCCGGAATGAGACCACACTAACCCAGTGCCTTAGAAGTTGGAATATAAATTATGTCCAACCATGTTCAGTGTTGTAACATTTGCTAATCCTTATTAGATATGGATAAATTCTCAGGACTTAATTCGGCATGTTGAATCAGTTCTTCAGATTGTCTTTGGGGACTGGAAAGGAAACGTACGACTTCACTACAATTTTTCTTTTGTTTCTTCAGAATGGGACATAATTTTTTATTGTTAGCTGGTGGAAATTTCGGTGAATCATTGCCAACTGTGGCTCACTCCCACAGGAAGAAAGAATCAGGCTTTAGTTGAGAACATGTTCTTTGAAACAAACCAGAATATTTGATTTTTGAAATATCTTTCCACTTTAAAAACATGCTGTTCAACAAATATTAATGTCCTGACCAAGACCAAGAGAACTGAGGAAGTAGAAGAAACCTAAGATTTCTCTCTGAGGAAAATGTTAGAGTGATGTGTGATGCTTGAGTCTGATAATAACTCTGCTGAACATGGAGAGAGTCTGTGAGGGGCAGGCAGAGCATCCTTCTGACCTTGGTCCTTACTTCCTCCACAGTAGAAGGAGCTAAGTGCTGGCTGGAAGTCAGGCATTCCACATTCCTTTACCAGGTCACCCACATTTACATGACCTCTGGCACATCCTGTCATCTTACTTACATTTCTGGTATTCAGTCCAGAAAATATACTCGATAATAGGTTCCCTCTTTCTGCCGCCAAACAGTTTTATGTTGTAAGCCATTGTTGGATATTTTAAATGGCTTGGGTTGAAAGCTGTTGTCCTGTTCTTTTTTCTTTTATCAGCAGCATCTCACCTAGTTTGGTGGTCAGTCATGCATGCCCAGTAATCACCCTTAAGGGACTCAGATCTTCTCAAGTCGGATGATTCTGTGACTGGGCTTTGGGATTATTGAATTGGTTGATGTTATAGCTGCAAAATTATCTCAGTGGGATTCTTGTACTGTTCATAATTAGAGGTTCGTTTTAATAGATCTGTTTTGCAGGCTTTTCTGAGCAGGACTCCTCTGGGGCAAATCCATCATAAATTCTCTGTGGTGATAGGGCAGATGATTTTTCACTTCTTGGGTGCTTTGTCCAAACAGTGGTCACATAAAAAAGTCTGATTCTGTCTTCTTAGCCACACCTAATTTTCAGCTTCTGCTGAGAGCAGGACCCAAAATTATCCCCACATCTCCTTGTGAAATTTTGTTGAAAAGCATTAGTCCCGGTGCACTGAGCACAAAGCCAAATTACTTCTGGAATGTTCCATGGAACTGTGGGACCCCAGATAGGCATCAGGGAACCAGCACAATATCTTTCCCTGCTTCTGCATGATCTGCGGAATGATTTATAGATTTTTATCTTCACCTTGAGCCATCTGAAGTCAAGGCTTGGGTCTAACTTCTATGGTTGTTTGGTTGTTTGTTATTATATTTATTCTCAAACTCAGAGAATGCAAAGGATAGTTCTGGGAAAGGAGAGGCCTCATTCTCCAGTCAAATGAATGTTCTCCTGACAGTTTGCCAGGATGTTTCTCAGATCTCTTACAGTGTTGAAATGCAAATCCAAAAAAGAACTTCTCGAACAAACCAAACAGAAACCACACACTTATCCAGGGACAGAGTTGGTATATGTGCCTGCTGGTTTTCATGTCCAACAACACCAAGGTCTTTATGGGAATGAAAGCTTCCCTGGACCCCAGAGAGGCATCCCTGAGGGAGAAAGGAGAAAACTTGAAGGAGAAGGTTAAAGAAGCCTTTTCTGATTATTCCTTGGCAGGGACACGCTGAGAAGAGATAGTGAACAGCATTGGACCTTTTCTAGCATGCAGTGATTCCCAGCTTGGAATTCCCAAGAGGCTTAATGTCATGCGCCATAGACTGATAGATAATGAAAGACAGTGACAAATTAGAGTTGGAAATTAGAGGAAATAATTATAAAAATGATACAGATGATTGTTTTAACTTCTGGTTCTCTGGGTTATTTCTGGCTATCACAAGGCACAGTCTTTGAAAACAATGTCCATGAGTCTCAGTGTTTAAAATAGTTAGATTACCTGCAGCAGCAGTTCCTAAAACCTGACTCTGTTTTAACATCGCCCGGCAAGCTGTTTTGTCTCCTTCACTGAATACCCACTCTAGGGCCACTTTCAGACCTACACACTCAAAATCTCAGGGGAGAGTCACCAAGAAGCTGACAGATCTGGTTGACAGATCAGCATTTTAGAGGCATTGATCTAATTAAATGAGTCAGCAGCCCCAAAGGTGGGAATCCCTGGACCCCCAACACTTGGTCTCCATACATAGATAGCCTTGCAAATTCACCTACTGGAAATGTAAAATAAATGGCAAGATTTTGGATCACTCTGGGCTGTAACTGTCACCAGGAAAAGTGTAACTGGAGACTAGTATAGGACTGTGTCACAGGAGTCAGGGTAGAAGTGGAGATAAGCCTGTTTGCTCAGGGCACACCATGATGAGTAAGACAGACAGTTGATCCACAGAGTTTATTGAGCACAGAGAGGGTCTGGACCTTGTTCCAGAATTTCCAGGGCTATAAAAAGGAATCAGAAGCCACAGACTTAGCTCAGGTATCTAGAGCAGCTTCCTTGATGTCAAGCGGCTTGCTGATGCCTTTTGCATAGAACTGGAGACGTTAAATAACTTGCAGGTAGTTTCACAGCTGTTAAGTGGCTTAACTTTGACCATTTGGCTCAGGCCTTCTGATCCCACTTCTGGTTTTCTTTACTCTCCAGGATACTTCTAGTTATGGAAATTTTCTTAATAAGGTACATTTTGAGCCCAACTGTGATGGAGGCTGAAGTACCTGGTTTTGTAGGGAGAAGTTATTTCCAGCCAGGGAAACACCAGAGTTGAGATGAGTCTGTGTGCTTGGAATTAGAGACAGACAACCTTTGGGAGAGTTTCTGTGGAGGAAGCTGAGAGGAGGTGGATTGTTAAAGAAGGAAAGTGAGAGATTGGCCTTGCCCAGTAACTGAACTGTTTCTATCTGATGCACATGACATAGGGAGCCACTGTGTATTCTTAAGTAAGAGTGTGATATGAAAACTGTCAACACAAAGTCAGCTTGGAACCAGCATTTTCAATTAATGATAAAATGGCTGCTGAGATGAGATTGCTGGGTCATTCTGCTCATGAGAGCTTGTCCTGGGTTTGATGAAGGTTGGGTACCTTCTAGGGCATGTTCTTATTTTCTGCATACTTAGCTGTAGTTAGTAGGTTATGATTTGGGTCTTTCATTAATGCATCCCCCAACCACCACTCCAAGAGTAAAATAATAGTTTCCTTCCATTGTACAACTTACGAGACATGGAAATTTGAAGTATATTCTCTTGAGCACAGATTTCAAATAAAATGTCCTATAAAGCTTTAGAGTCTGGGAGATCCTTGGGCCATTAACCTTAAAATTCTAGAACTAAAGACCTATTTTGCTACCAGTTTCCAAGTCATGTCTGTCCCTAAATAATCATTATGGTGCTTTATTCTTTTCATGGATTATTTCCCAAAATGGCAGAGAAGAAAAAAACACCCCACAGCATACCTTTTTTTTGTTTTGTTTTGTAGGGTAGGACTTGGCCAGCAATGTCCCTAGGCACATGCTATTTCTGAGCCATAATTATGCTTTTTAATCTACTCCTTGATGTCTGGGTCCTTAATATCCAAACTTCTATATAATTACCAAGTTCAGTGTGTGGGAATGAGAAAATTTTTTTGCATGACTTTAGCCTATATATTATTGCATCGCTGTATTGTTAAAATATATTTTCTGAACTTGGAGCTATACTACTAACTCTCTCAACTTGAAAAGACCCAGCAAAGAGATACTCCCGATCTTTGTCCCATGATGTGACATTCAGATAGACAGTGACTTGATCCAGCTGAGGTCCCCTGGATTCTTGGGGGAGGATTTGACTTTGGCACTAGTGTCTTGGTTCAGAGTCTGACAGGGTCTTGGGAACCTTTCCTTTCCAATCCAGCTGTTTGTGCGTAGACACAGCCATGCCCCTCATTGCAGTTTGCTAAACTTCAGAGAGATTGGTGATTCTAGTTGTTAGAAGAAATTGGAATTTTAAAAGATTAAGGTGGAAGGAGGAAAGCTGTGGCCAGTAAGTTAGGGTGCTCCATTTAATGGGCTGTTGTAGTTCACTAAAATAGAAGGCAAGAGGAGTCTGAGTTCTCCAAAGTCAAAGTTCTCAGTCTCAGGAGTCTTTTCCCCAGAACTAAAATGATTCCAGCAGTATCTCCCCCTAATATGAGATGTAATATGTATCACTGCATTTTTGTATAGGAAGCAGAGAAATCTTTTTTATTGTTTTATTATTTTCTGTACCTGATTGAATATTTAAATAATATAGAAAGGAATAAAGGAGAAAATTAATTCCCTAAAATCTAAATACCCAGCAATAATTATAAATAGCTGGTGCTCATCTTTCTGTACTTTTCTCATATATATATACATATATATATGTATCCATACACACATATATATACAAACCCATATATATGTGTAAATGTAGACTTTTATATACTATTTTATGTGAACAAGTTGTTTTACAGTCTGCTTTTATTTCCATTTAATTATATGTTGTGATGTACTTTCCTTCTGGTGAATACAAATGTATATCACTCTTTTGACCGGCTTCTGAATATTTCATTATAGGAATAAAAGCTATTTAATGATTTGATAAACCAAATCCTGATATATGGACATATTTTTACTTCTCATTAGCTGCTTCTATGATTACCATCCCAGTGATACCCTTTTGTATTCATCCCTGTGTTCTTCTCCAACATTTTTTTCAGGAAGAGACTATTGGACCACAGGGTATACATATGTTAAATTTTGATACATAGTGCCAAATTGCTCTTGAGAAAGTTTATACCAACTTAAAATTCTGCCAACAGTGGATGAAAGCACCCAAAGAAGAGAGAAATTAATTTTCCACTTTTTTAAGCTCTTCTGAATTTTACCAACTTCCAGAACTTTACCACTAAATGCCTAAAAGACAAATGTCATGTTGATTAAATTCTATAGGTTCGATATTGGTCCTCACCTAGATTGCAAAATAAGTCTTTAAATTAATGGCTTATGAAATGAGAATAAAATCAGAAATCATTAAGATTTATTTGTTCCTGAAAATTAGGTAGTGCTAACATCACTTTGTTTTTTGATAAGATTGATAGAAAGACAAATCAAGGGAATGGCATAGTCACAGGGTACCAGGGTACCAAGATTTCAGCTAGGAATACATTAAGATAAACTCGTATGTATATGAATAGCTTTTTTACCACATAGAGAAATAAGGACTGGATGGATGGATTTAGAGTTGATTGCACAGCGCTATTATAGGCAGGTTGGTTAGGGAATCCTGTCACCTCTGTAGGGACGTTGCCAGAGGAGCTAGACTGTGACCTGCCAGGATGTACAAGGAACTAATTATACACAGCCTTTGAAAACATGTTTTTTGGTGAAAATGGGATGCATCAAAGCCGTGTAGCTTACCAAAAACAATGGCAGACATAATCAGAATTGAGAAACACCTCAGCAAGATGGAACTATAGTCTGAAATTTAGTCAGTATAAGTCTAAACAAAATATTTAGTAAGGGCCAGGAGCAGTGGCTCATGCCTGTAATCCCAATTGCAACACTTTGGGAGGCCGAGGCGGGCCGATCACCTGAGGTCAGTAGTTCGAGATCAGCTTGGCCAACATGGTGAGATTCCCCATCTCTACTAAAAATATAAAAATTAAGCAGGCATGGTGGCAGGCACTGGTAATCCTAGCTACTTGGGAGGCTGAGGCAGGAGAATTGCTTGAACCTGGGAAGCAGAGGTTGCAGTGAGCCAAGACCGCCTCGTTGCACTCCAGCCTGGATAACAAAAGTGAAACTCCATCTCAAAAAAAAAATTTTTTTTTTTAATAAGAGAAAGAATGAAGTATGTACTTAGAATTAAAATTCTGGTGTGTGTTTGTGTGTGTGACAGAGAGAAAGAGAGAGAGAGAGATACAGAAAGAGAGAGAGAGAGAGAGAGAGAGAGAGAGAATGGCAGAGGAACTAACAAGCAGGATAGAGTTTAATCAATTGCAAATTAGAGCATTAGCATTGCACAGCAGATGGCAAAAATCAGTGGAACCTAACAGTATATTAATTATTTCTAAATTGTGCTTAGCACATGTAAGGACACACGTGAAGACTTAGCTTCAGGCTTTATTCAAAGAATTCTCTCAAAGGAGCCTTGACGTATCGTAGTAACCCCTTGTGCGATGGAGTACAGAGAGAGGACTAGGGGAAGTGGGGAATAACTAGTTGAGCGAACAATGAATAGATAATGGACATAACTGTATTCAAATATCTGAAGACGTGAGCTGCTCAAAAAGGCAGAAGTAGGGTACAACTGCAGGTACAAAGCTCAAAATATGAGTGTAGGAGTCAGGGAGCATCCTATTTAAGCTGCTTAATACATTATCAAATAGGTATTGAGTCTCCCATCTCCAGTGATAAGGAATGGGGACTGGATCCCCATCCACCAGGATGGCTACAAAGAGAATTGTTGTTTGGGAAAGCAGGTTGTATTAGATTGTTTCTACTAACACAAGCATGAGTGGCATTTGCATGCTTAACACTCAAAAAACCCAAAAGTCTTCTGCAGAGAAGTAAAGCCCCATATTAACTGCTAACATTCATTCCTGCTAATGGTCCACCAGGGGCCGACTCTGTTCACATCCCAGTATATCAATTACCTGCCACTTTCCCCCCTTTTCTCTTCTGCTCAAGAGAACACCTTATATGCTGAAGTGTTCAAATGACTGGGCTGGGCATCCTCGCCTCTCACCTGTCTGCACATTTCCATGCCCCGCATGGCCTGCTCGTATGTGCCTTCTTCCCACCTTCATTTATGCTCTTCTCTTCCTGAAATCAGCCCCAGCTAATTTTCTTTAGATATGCAATTATTCTCACAACCAATAAAAAAATAGTTCCCAAATGTTCAAGAAGAAACGTGGGAAAAAAGGACATTAAAAGGGGGCTCACAGATAATGAAGTAGAAATAGACAATACATGAATGAAATGATGCTCAGCTTCAAATTATACTTAGGGAAATACACATGGGATACAATTTTTTACCTATAATATTTCTGAAGATTAAAGAGTTTGGAGAAACCCCATGTTAGCACAGCTTAGAGAAAGAGGTACAGACTGGATGTTGATTGACAGTTTTGAAAGGAATTTGGTGATATCCTTCCAAGTTTAAAATGTATATATTCTATTTTAGGGTTCTCTCTTGAACTTGTTTTTTCCTAGCACATTATAGAAACAGCTATGGTATGTTTAAGCATCCATCTTTGTTGGAAACAAACACATTAGGACAAGCAAAGCTGTTCCTTTGCAAAAATATTATTTTAAGCATTGTTGGGAAAAATGAAAAGCTGGAAATGACCCAAATGCCCATCACTTATTCATTCAACAAACATTTATTATATGCCCATATGTGCCAGGCCGTGCTTTAGGTGCTTGGGATGCATCTTGGAATAAAATGAAAAAAAGATATCTTCTCTTTTGGAGTCTCTATTTGAACACATCAATAGAAGACTGGTAAACAAAAGTATACACATAGAGCGGAATAACATGCAACCATTAATGATGAGGAAGCTCTCCATGTTCTTGATGTGGAAGAACAGCCAAGACATATTGGAGATATTATTTTTAAAGGGTATGTATGTGTGTCTGTGCTTGCATTAAGCATAATTTTTTTTAGAAAGATTGGCAGAAAAACCTTAACAGCAGGAATAAATATTGGGGCAGACAGAGGGGAACATTACTTTTCTTTTATAAACTCTCTTGTACTCTTTAATTTTCATAACTAGCATGTATAATTTACATAATAAAAACTTATAGATGTTATTTAAAAAAGAAAAATTATAAAGCCTAATCAGTAGTTCTGCTAGAGAAATAAGGCTCATATCTCAAAGGAAATGGAAAATTCCTTAACCTATCTGTAGCCATCAAGAACAAAATGATTAGGTGTTTGATTCTGTTTAGACTGAAAGAATGGAAATTAATACCATAGTACTTTGGAACGCAAAACCAATGACATGAGTCGGGCCTGTAGTGTTACAGGTCATGGACATGGTGGACTCGTCTGCACTTGCAAATCAAATGAGAAGGCAGCCGGGGCAAGGACAGGGCCAGGTTCCAGCAGTCAAGTATTCTGGGGATTTCTCCTGGGCCCATCAGCAACTAACCTTCCCCGTCTTGGAGCCTCAGTCTCCCCTCTGTAAAGTAGTAAGCTCAGATTCACTAATTGAAGATGTGGCCCAGTATTAACATTTTATGAATTTAGGTTGTTCTGGCAAGTCCTTATTTGTAGGGGAGAAATTTGAGATAGCCCTAAAATTCTCTAGTCTACGAGAAGGTCTCCCCAGCTTTCAAGTTACCCGCCTTTTCCTGGTACTGTCAAGAAACATCAGTTACATACTTTAGTATCTATTTTTGTTCAGATGCAAGTTTAAATACATTTGGACATTTTGTACTTAGGCTATTTCAACTTCAGAGTCACAGATAACCAGGCTTTTTGGATTCAACCTTAAATAGGTGACTAAGAGAAAGTGTTCTTTGAGATGTACCCATTCAATAAATTCAAGTTGATGTGTTAGGAAAAAAAAAAAACAAAAACACCATATGAGTCAACATAGTAGACATTTCCAGATGAAATTTGAGTGTAACTTCATCCTTTCTGGAAATTGGATTTCTGTCAGATTCACACACAGATTCACAAACTTTCCACTTTGCCTCTTCTTTGGGGGTAAGTTATCACAGGAGAAGAGGTGGGGGTTATTGATGAGTTTTCATGTTCATGTACTGAGGGACTGTCAGCTTGGACAAGGCTGTGGGGAGACCTGCAAATGATGTCCCTGTCTTGTTTGTGCATCTTTAGGGGTGTCCACAGAGACCTTCTATCCTGAGTGGAGTATGTGACTCCTCATAGAACTAAATGAACCCTAGTTAGGGTGAGCTCCAAGCGTTCTTGGTAAAGCTAGTAAGGGGGTTGAGATCCAGATGAAAGGGAGGACAGCACAGTGGGTAACTCTGATGAAGATAAACACCTGAGGAGATGTGGCAGAGAGTTGGTATTTGGAACAATCCACTGCCATTTTTCTCTTCCCATTTGTTTTTCAACTGATTGGAAAACTGCTAATGAGCATGTTTACATTTTCTCCAGTTGTCTCACCCAAGCGTGAGACCAGCTGGGGAGAGGGATTTGTTCTCCCTCCAAGGGCCTGGCTGCCTCTCCCTGTCTCGTTCTCCTTCCCAGCTGCCAAGCCTCTCCTGGCTGTCTCCACACCTCCTGGGGTCAGAACTGTGCTCAGTGCTGGCCAACACAGCCCCACCACATGTTCTGCATGGCTCACCCCATCGCTTTTCTCCCCCTTTGGGGGTCATTTGTTTTGTTTTGAAGGAGGTGAGGTGCTGGGAGGTCTTAGGTTTATGCCCTTCCAGTCCGCTTTAGAACTCGGAGCAGGACCAAATGGCATTTGCTTCCACTTCTGCATGAAGGTCAAAGCCCTCGAAGCAGAGTGTCCTTCTGTCCTCCCGCAGTTCTCAGGACACATTCATTCTCTCTGGGCTGACCTGAGTTTCTAGTCTCCTCTCCCTGCAACCCAGTCCAATCTCCATTGCTTTACCATTCCCTACTGATGGTGGTGTCTCAAGCTTCAGACATTTTGAGGATTAACTTCACAGTGTTTTCCACATCCTAAGACATAATTTCTATGAATCCTCTCTTTGATGTGCTTGTTATAATTTGTTTTAATACATTTTAGAGTAAATATGTAACTGTCAAGCAGTTCATTTACTCTCTGTGAATTATCTTGCCTCCAAGGGTATGTGAACACCTCTCTTCATAGCCCTGTTTAAGACTCTCACGGCCCCTTCCGGAGGGCACTGCTGGCTTTTACTTAACCTCACATTCTCCTAGAATCTCATATTCTCCTAGAGTTCTACTAGAATGTTCACGCTCCAGTTTCTAGCCTATTGGCCAATTCTGTTAGTCCACACCCTGAGGCTGTTTTGCCCATTCATTAGTTAGGGAGCTGTTTTGATGATGCCAGTTTTCCCTAAACCAGTGATAATAAATATTTGTTGAATTATGAATGGAATGAAAATGTTGACTTCACTTGTCAGCACAATTATGGAGTCTGAATCTCAACACCTGCAAACACTTTTTGTCCTTCCTCTTTCCTTCCTTTCTTTTTCTCTCTTCTCTTGTCTTCTCTTCCTTCTCTTCTCCTTACCTCTCCTCTTCTCTCTCTCTCCTCTTTCTCTTCCGTCCCTCACTTTCTCCCTCCTTTCTTCCTTCCTTTATTTCTCCCCAGTCTCCTTCATTCTCTCCCTCCTTGCTTTCCTCCATTCCTCCCTTTTTTTTTTTTTTTTTTTTTTTTTTTTTGTCTTTTTACCTTTGGGTTAAAAAATTAGGATTTGATTTGGAGTTCACTTTCTAAAGAAACTCCTAACAGACCATGCACAGAATGCTTCCACACTTTAGTAAAAGAGTCTGGTTTTTTTTTTTTTTTTTTGGTTTTTTTTTTTCAGAGACCCTCTATTGACTTTCTGAGTTGAAACAGTTTAGACTCCACATAAAATATGTGTTGTTTACCCAGGCTCTTCATGCTCTGCATACTGTTACAGTCCTTGAAGAGCTTGTCAGTGACAAGTAAGATAAATGAATGAAGAGGACTTTACAAGTGTTTAAAAGCTAAGTATAGCATGTGCTGCCCACGACTTAATTAAACAGACCTGCGCTTAACTAAGTAACTTTGTGGTGGAAACTTCTAGGGCCTTTCCCTTCCCCCAGACTCTACCACTAGCAATGGTGCTCAGGATGTTAGAAATTCCTTGGTTGTCTGCAGTTGCTAATGTGTTAGCCTAGCTATTAGTTGTCTCATTGGTTGAAGCATTAAAAGCTAATGTGGACTGTGCATAATGACTTTTGAATTTATATTAGGGGTTGGTCAGCAATATGGACTTCTTTGGGGCTCCATTAAGATTTTATAATGTGTCCGAGTTCCATCGTTTTCAGAGGGAATTTTAAAATCAAAAGTGAGCTGCTTTTCTTTAAAGCTATGATTGGAGTGGGTGATCAGAGCCCATTCCCAGGTCAGTCTTGATTTGTTTATGAAGGGGCTGGTCCTTATGGATCTGAGCAATGGGATGCACTGGTTACAAAGGAGGCTTCAGAGTCAGAGCCTCAGATCTACCAGTTATTTGAGCTCTGATTAGTTGCTTAATCCCTAAGCCTCAGCTTCTTCATCTCTAAAGTGGGAGTAACAAGAGCTTCTACCAAGGCAAATATTCAGGGCATGTGCACCTGTGTCACTCTTGGTTCTCTTGGGTTTCTGTCATAGCAGCTATTAAAGATTTTAAATACAACCCCCACCCCTGCCTGCATCGCAGGGTTGATGTCAGACTGACTGAATGAGATGATGCCAGCACAGTGTTGTTCACACAGCAAGGGCCAAGCAGGCATTGGTTATTATTTTTTATGTTAACAGGTGGCTCTATCTCACAATGGCAGTCTTGTTTTGCCACTATTTAGTATCCTAACATTATGAGCCAAGCATATAGAACTCTTTCTCTGTAAATAATCCTTCCTCATGGGCTGCACTGGCTGACAGTGTAACAGTGGAGATAATGCTACTGGCTACAATCATTGTCCATAACCCTTCAGGGGATTCCCCAGGTTCCTAAGGTGACAGCAGAAAGCAATTGTTTTGTTTTGTTTTGTTTTTTTTGAGACAGGATCTCATTCTGTTGCCCAGGCTGGAGTGCATTGGCGTGATGGCAGCTCATTGCAGCCTCAACCTCCTGTGCTCAGGTGATCCTCCCGCTTCAGCCTCCCAAGTAGCTGGAACTACAGGCACCCACCATCACACTTAGCTTATTTTTTGTATTTTGTTTTTGTAGACATGGGGTTTCACCATGTTGCCCAAGCTGGTTTCTAACTCCTGAGCTCAAGCCACCCGGCTGCCTCTGCCTCCCAAAGTGCTGGGATTTCAGGCATGAGCCACTGCGCCTGGCCACAGAAAGCAACTTAGCAACATAATTTCCCTCCCCTGATTTTAGCAGGAAAAAAGAAAAGAAAAACTGCACAAAATGTGCAACAGGAACAGTAGATCAGCATCTGTCTATCTATTTATGGTGTTTGGTTTATGCTGAAGACATTCTTCCCTCACTTGCCCATTTTATAGATACAGGAAATGAGACTCAAGGAATCCTGATTCAGTCTGAGTCTCAGTATGAATGTTTGGCCAAAACTGAATTAGTGCCAGGCAGGTGTTACTTCCCTAAGGAAGGTGAGAGTTCTGTCACTCTAAGTGATGAGAACTCTCGAGAAGTATTCATGGAAAAGAGCCTGGGAGTCACAGGCGTGTTAGTCCAGTGCAAAAATTAAGTACAGGCTTGTTAATTATTCAACTATGATTAGGGTTTTAGCTGAGATTCTTGCAAAAGCAGACCCCAAGCTGGGCGAGGTGGCTTACGCCTATAATTCCAGCACTTTGGGAGGCTGAGTTGGGTGGATCACCTGAGGTCAGGAGTTTAAGATTGGCCTGGCTGACATGGTGAAACCCTATCTCTACTAAAAATACAAAAAAATTAGCTGGGAGTGGTGGCAGGCACCTGGAATCCCAGCTACTCTGGAGGCTGAGGTGGGATAATCGCTTGAACCTGGGAAGTAGAGGTTGCAGTGAGCTGAGATTGTACCACTGCACTCCAGCCTGGGTGACAGGGCAAGACTCTGTCTCAAAAAAAACAAACAACAACAAAAAACCAGAAACAAACAAACAAACAAAAAAACAGATCCCAAGACAAGATTTTACTGCAGGTAGTTTATTTGAGAAGTGATCTCCAGAAACATGGTGAGAGAATGGGGCAGTGATACAGGGAAGGGAAAAGGCCAACAAAGGGTGCATTAATGGGCAGTTTTCTGCTGTAATCAACCAGGGCTCCCACTGCTGAGGACCTAGTGAGAGATTCTGGAGCATACTACAGGATTGTCCACTGAGGGGCCAGGATGTTGGCTATTTATCTGCCATCTCCTTCCCTCATAGATTGAGAGTTGTTTCAGGTGCATGAGCTCCCCAACACTTCCCATCTGCCCCGTTCCCTGGCCAAGTGTGCAACTGTGGCTAAAGCAAAACCTCAAGCAGAGGAAGATGCATGGGCTCCTGGTGGGAAGACAGCAGCACATCCAGGACTGTCCATCCAAGCTGCAAATAAGATCTGGTGTGGAACAAGAGAATATAGGAGGGACACTGACATTCTCTGCAACAATTAAAAATAAAATAAAATAAAATAAAGGTGCTTACTGAGTAGGTATACAAACACCAGCCAAACCTACATGATGATCTACTAAATTTCTGTCTGTAAATAGGGACCGAGAGAGAGCGCCACCTTTAACAAAGTTGGGAGGGAGAGTCTGACCAGTATTCTGTTCTGCTGTAGATGAAGGGCAGGAAGGATGGATCACCTGAATGAGTTCTTGGAGATCAGACCAGTGCTCAGGGCAGGACTAATGCTATAGCAGTGGATTGTGTAGATATCTGTAAAACACATAGATGCCAAGAGCCTGGCCCATTTTTCCAGAGATGTTAGTTTGACACAGATGAGTACATGGCTGTGGCTCTGTCTTAAATTCCTTCCAAATGCCACAAGTTGATGTTATTTTGAAAAATAAGGTGGTGGATTTTTGTCTCACATATATTTCCTGCTCTCCCCACGTTCAACAAAGGAATGAAGGAAGCCCGCACACATACACACACACTTACATATCTCACATTTGGTGTTCTAGTTCCCCTCATTGACCGGTTTTCCTCTCAAGGTGATTAGAGGGCCACTTTACTGTGGGATCTCCCCAGTGTTCTCTCCTTATACCTATAGCCAAGCCAACTTTCAAGTCTTAACTCAAGGGGCATTTGACCCATGGAGCCTTATTTGATGCCTCCGCCCTCAGCTGGAGGTGATCTCTGTTGCCTCTGAACATCCATTTAAACCATACCCTTCTCTCCTGCTCCTCTTCTTATACTGTTTTATAGTCAGGCTTCTGTTTCCTCATGTCCTATTCATCTTTGCCTCACCCCCGCACCTGGACTGGACCTTACCCTTCATGACACTACTGCAGGCATCTGGAGTCAGACACCTGGGTTTGAGTTCTGTTCTTCTACTCACTAGCTGAATAGTTATGGGCTTAGTTTCCGCATCTGTGAAAGAGGGCCCCAAGAAGAGCCATCTCAGGAGTGAGGATTCAGCAGGAGAATGCTGGCCAAACACTTAGCCTGGCACATAATTATTCTTGGCATCGTTGCAGTTGCAGATGTTTTAGTAAGTGTTGAGTGAATTTCAGTGCAGTGTCCACAGTACAAGCCTTTTCATCATTTATTCTTACATACTCCCAGAAAGTTCCCCAATGCAGCACATTCCTTTAATAGCTTCCGCATCCTCTGGCTTCATTTTGTCCTCCAACTGTGACCTGAGCACTGCAACTTAGATTCTACTGAATTATGATTCATTGCTATGTGAGTCTAGTGGATGGTCAGGAAATCTCTCCTCTCCTAGCTATCCCATTCTTGTCTGGTTTCCTCATCTTTTACTTGGAGACAAGAGCTGTTCACCTTGCTCTGATTAGGTGGAAACAAGACAGTAGAAGAGTTCCTGAACATTTGGGATTTCCCTGGTGGGAAACAGGGAAAGAAAAGAAAGCCTGATAGAATAAAACTGTAATTGCTGTTGTACAGTATTATCTCCATATCCCGTAGCAACAGATCTTATTATATTTTTTTATTTAAACCATATTCATGAAGGTTTTATTGTTAACTTGATCCAGATGACTGATCAAAGCATAGTTTGTTATTGCCACCTTGCTAAAATATTTTTAAAAGCAGTTTTAATACGATGTGTTTATCGCTACATATTGCCATTAGGCTATTGAGTCTATTACTAGTCAATCAAGGATTTTCATTTTGTTTCAAGAGCTCGTTGGATAAACTCTTCAGAAATGTCAAAAGAGTTGGAGTATCTGGCACCTTTTCACAGATGGTGTTCATCAGATATTTTAGTTAATGGATAAAGTTTCAGTTTTCCATGTTTGACTTTTGGCACTAACAGAGGTTTTCTGAAGGCTCCTGTTTCCCCAAACGCTAGGGGATAGTAAGAAATGAAACTGATAACACCCCAACACCCCTTATTCTTAATGAGGTAAGTAATCAGGGAGGTGGTAGAGTATTTCACTGGGTCCAATTAGCTAAGGAATGGGATATTTCTTGAAGAAGACCGATTAGACTTGCCCAACAGCTCCAAAGCTATGCACATACTCTGCCTTCGCCACTCCCAAGAATTACAACAAACAAAAACAAATAAACAGGAAAAGTTAAACTATCACATCAAAAGTTAAATACTCAACTGACTCATCCTAGACTCACATCTTCCCTCTTATCTTTTCCACAGTAGCCTGTGTGCCCTCTCCATCCGTCCATTTTTACACTCATATACTTTGACACACCTTTACTTAACAGCTAAGACATGAGACTCTGCCCTAGATGGGGGAGTGCAAGGGCAATCCACACGTAGTACTTCCCTCAAGAGATTTTCAACCTAGTGGTGGAGAAAGCCAAGCGAACCTGCACTTAGTTACCATTGGTTCAGATAAGTGCTTTGATGGCAGAGACCCAGGGGAGTGGCTACAGCATTCTGCTGAAAGCAGGAAGAGATGGGCTTAGGAAAGTTATCTCTGGAGATGATGGCGTTGAAGCTAAGACCATAGAACTAATGGGCATAACTCAGGTTTCAGGGGTAGAGAGTAAAGAGCAGGACGAAGAGAGAGAATAGCAGGTCCCAAGGCTGGGACAAGGAGATCGGGAGGTATGACTGTGGAAGTAACTAGCAGTCACCTAGCAAAAATACCTAAGTATGTCAAAGACCCAGGCTGTTTTCCTGAGTGTGGCGGGAGCCTCCCAAGAACTTGAATCCAAGGAGGAACAGAAATCTGATGTCGCTCTGGCTATGGAATGTGTTCAATGGGAGGTGAGAGTGCGGCAGGAGAGCTGTTAGGAGGCGATGGCCCCAGAGAAATAAGGTGGCGCCTGGAAGAAAGAGGAAGTAGAAAATGAAGTCTGATTAGATTTGTCTCCACAGTCATGACATAATATAGTAAAAAGAGTATAACACAGTTAGCCAAAGGCAAAAGTGTCTGGTCAGCAGTTTGGTAGACACTGCAAAGGAAATAAAAATGGGCCTCAGTGAATCGCTAAATGAGTCCCTGAGTTCCCAAGTGCTGTGCTGTGGAAAGCAATCCCTCTCCAACTCTATATTAATTTTCCTGGGTTTTTAGTTTTGCCTGCCCGGAAGATTTGCTGCTTCAGGCTTTTCAGTGGGCACCTCAAGCATCTGAGGCTACAGGGCTGTGAACCATTATATATGGGATCACCAGGTAAGTTTGCCTAGAATTATTTGAACAAACAGTATCCGTGTCCAATCCTTGTTACAAATTCTGTACTTTTTCTTTCATTGACTGTTAGGGAGTGTTATCTGTGACTTCTTATCCTTCCAGACCCTTGTTTATGTGTAAACCGACATAATTGGGTGTGGATGAAGCTAGGTAGTGCAGATCTAAAAAAAAAAAAAATTTTAAGAGATCCATTTTAAATTTGACAATTAAAGGATCAAGATTGGTCAAACTGTTTTTCTAGGAGAGAACACCAGCAACTAGCCAGTAAGAAATTGGTCACAGTTTAGGGGATATGTTACAAGCAAGATAAATAAAAATTATCTAGAGTATCAGACCAAACTCTCATTTTTCATCTCTGTTTCACACTCTTCTCTTCCAGCCCAGACTAATCAAAAGAAGCCTCTTCCGCTCACAATTGCTCTGTGTACATTTCCCCCAGATCTGGTATTCACATGAACAACGTGGTTTATTTATATTTCAGCACCAAATTGGAAAGATGACATCATTCATTTACAGTCTTTATCCCATGACATGCCTACTCTCCAACACCTCATTTTAGCAGACACATTTAGGACTGCATATAGCATCTTGTTTAGCTTGTACATTCTTTTATGGGATACAGTTCAAAGGTAGGGAACTTTAGGCTTGTTGCTGGTAAGAAAATAATCTCATAAAATCACAGGAGCTTCCCCAAAGGATGAGGATATTACGATGTTTACAATAGCAGAATTATTATTTGTTCATTTAGGCTCCATCCTTCATTCTCGAGCGAGTCCCTTCCTTCTTGCCCACAGCAGACCTTACAGCTCCCCTCAGGCTCTCAGAATTCTATTTAGAAGAAACAATTCCAGATTTATTAGTTCATGAGTTCAAAAGTACAGGATCCTGACAATACTGGAATTTTAGTTGTGAACGCCGAATTTCAGAATCTCATGTGCAATGGCAGACTGACTAAGGGGAATCTCGGTACTTAGTCTGCAGCAGCTCCACTGACCTGCTCTTTCTCACAAAGCATAACTTGCCCATTGGGTCTTCTGACACCTTAAGTAGACAAGTGAAGGATGGAAATGCTCTCAGCTGCCAAAGGTTGCCTGGGATTTTTTTATTTAATTTTAAGTGGATCTTTCCCTCTATTTTTATTGTTTTTATTCATATATACAGTTTTTTTTAACATTCACTTTGGGGGCTTTCAAATATTGTACACATTTTTTAAAATGGAGTGAGTAAATCATGAGACATCCTCTGGCAGATAGAATTGGGATGTGAGGTGTTTCCAAAACTTAACAGAACCAAAGCATTTTATGGGAAATCTCTTTCTACCTGTTTAGCTGTTTGCCTTTTCTGCTAACAGCAAGACAAGGGAAAAAGCCTAGAGATTGAGAATTGGATGACCCAGAAAATCTCCATGTTCTATGTCAAGAAAGAGACTCTCGGGACTGAAATCTACACCTTACCTTTCTAGCTGCCAAATGAGGATAATAATTGCTCCTGGGAAAGTATTGAGAATAAGTTAGATTGTATGTGAAAAATACTATAAGAATACCCAATGTTAGGTCCAGACTTTTCTTTATTGTCAGTGTGTTATTTATATTACATAATAAAACTCTAACTGGTTGGAGGCTCTGCCAACCCCTGACTTCTGGCTCTCTGAAAGTACTGTTGGTTCATTGTCATCTTGAGCCACCAGTGGGATTGTTACGGCAACTCATGAAATGTCCTCAACTCTCCGTGACTCTCCCTGCTGGAAACAAACATGCAGCTTGTCTCTAGGATGGCAGCATCCCTCAAAATCATGGCCCCTTCATTCTTTTGGTCACTCATTACAGCAGCATGTATTGTATATCTACATCTGCTAGGCCCTATGCAAGATTCTAGGGAGAGGCAGACGGAGGAAATAGCTTCAAGGTCTATGGACACACGGACAGATAAATCTGTGGTTATAGAGCCATGGTGTGCAGGAGGCATGTGTCACCCAGGCTCAAGGACAAGGTCAGGATAGTTTGAGTTAGCCAGTCATAGAAGTTAAAGGTGAAGAAAGGGGGCCAGGGAGGCATTGCAAGCAAAGGAAGCAGCACATACAAAGGAGGACAAATGTCTTATAGCAAACAATAACAGCAGTAACTATAGTAATGACAGCATTTGACTTTCATTGCCAGTTACTGGACTGACACTTGAAGTCCATCATATCATTTGCTCCTAGCAGCAACCCCAAGGAAAGAGGCACTATTACTCCCATTTTAGAGTTGAGGGAATTAAGGTTTATAAACAGTTTACTCTCTTAAGGTCACATACCCAGCAAAGAGGTGGAGCCAGGACTTAAATCCCTTGAATCCAGGCAGGTCTATCATCAGACCCACATTTCCTGACTTTCTGAGCTGGATAATTTTGTTTGCTCTTTTCCCGTGGTCTTTAGGCATTTTTCTAGATTCTGAGAGCCTGTCAGGCCAGTTTATCACTGGTCCGTTTCTTGCCTTGCATAATAAAGCAGTACACTTCTATGGCCCTGGGGTTTTAACCATGACTCCAAGTTGCCTCATGTGACAGGCATCATGGATTGTAAATTAGAGTGGTCAGTTCTTCTCCCATTGACTTTGTACCTTTTGCTCAGTTCCCTCAAGGAAGAAAATCGGTTAAAATGTCCATAGAGAGCCATTTCCCAAGAAGTCATCATAGCAGTAAACCACCTCCATCAGTATTTTTGCATTTGGCAGCTTTTGAGTGGATTTCTCTGCCTTGTCTTGTGAGACCATTGTTTATCTGTAGTTCTGTGTTTCCACCCGGCCCTTCCCATCTTTCCATCCAGGACTTCCATCTCCAGCTTGCTCTAGAGTGTCCGTCTGGAATCTCAGTCATAATTGTTGGTACTCTGCGATTGCAAGCTCACCCTGGATCTCTGTGATTGCTTGACAATGTAAAGCAAAGCACCTTAGAGTATGTCCATTTTTTCCCTTTTAAATCACAAGGAGGAAGTACATTAACATTTACAGATGTAACATAATAGCTTTAAGGATGTGACAAAGCTTTTTTCACCAAAGTTAATGGCATGGTGCTTTCTTTATTAAGTTTCAACTTGACTAACAGTGAAAATTCCTGGATTAGGAACAAAAGGATCCCTATAGGTACTATAATTATGCCCTGAATCTCTTTGACTGATCTTCTAGCTCCTGATGGAATCTTCCTTGGTTTTTGTTCTGCACAGACCCAGAACAGAATGAAGTTGATGGCAGACAACTACGATGAGGACCATCACCATTACCATCATCACCACCATCACCACCACCATCGATCTCCTGGGAGGTCGCAACATTCCAATCACAGGCCCTCTCCGGACCAGGTCAGTTTCATCGCTGCTTACCTCCAAGACCCCTTTTACCCTTTAGATATTTTAAGATAAAATAAATAATCCTCAAGAAATAATAAACAGCATAAAGTGATACGTTCTTTGAACTGAAACTAATAGCTTTGGTATTTATTTCCATCAGTCAAGGAATCTAAATGTTTTTCTTTCTCCTTCCTCTTTAAGGTTTTGTCTTTTCTTGTTTATGTTATGCATTTTCTTTCCTCCCCTCCTTTCTTCTTTCATAGATATGTAGTCTATTGCTGGCTCGGTACCTCATGGCGGGTTACTTTGGAATGTCTTTTTCAGAGTTTTAAGAGAAAGCACTTTGTTTCCATGAGCTTGGCAACCAGAGAAGCCTTGAGTTTGCTGAGCACTTTCCTAGAAAATTCTTTAGTGATGCAAATTAATGGTGGGGTAAAACAACAAGGAGAGAAATCCGTTTTGCTGGTGTTTTAGCCAGTGAAGTCAAGGAGTCTGGTTTATTTGATTTGGACCCTATCTCCTCCCTTGACTAAGTAAAGCACATGAAAAGATGGATTGACAAAAACAAAACCGCCTGTGGTTTTACAGCAATATTTACATTCACCCACCAAATGCAAAAACTATTTACAGTGTTTAGTATTAAAACTCTTAAAGGTGAATTTTATGGAAATTAGGAAATTAAATGCAAACTAGCAGGATAATATAGTCAATATGAGCAATATTTCTTACTTCATTGTACTAAGATTCCCACCTCCCCTGCCCCATTTTGGTGATCCTAGTGCAACTGATACATTTCCATAGATGGGAGCAATAGGTAACAAAATAGAACCACTGGATAAGTATGCACTCTTTTGGATATGGCAGGGTGAGGGCTTGTCAGAATTACCTGTGTGAAGAGGCAGTTTAATTGTTTGCTGGGGGAGGAGATACTTGTGATGCTCCTAAAACTTTTCAGGTGGCTCTGTTTCCTTTTCACCTCCTGTTGCTAACATCCCAAAGAAGTTAAGATTTGAAGTTTCCAAGATGTTTTACGTGGAGTACAAGTCCTGGGGGAGCTGTTTATATAGAACACAGCATTAGAAGTTCTCCTGGGAGCTGTGCAGCGAGGCAGCCAGCACCAGGAGGCTCCCCAGCCCCTGAGCTTGACCTGACCTTTGTACCTGGAAGCTTTTGCCCTCAGAGATCCCAACACTGCCGAAGCTGTTCACACAGAAATAATCTAGATTTCTGAAGCCAAGTACAGACAGGGCATGATTTCATGTTTTAGCTGCCAAAATATGCTCTTGATTTGGAGATCTGAAATACGGAGAGAGGTGTCAATTTCTTGTCATTATCTTGTATATCTGTGTTTTGGTTTTGTTTTGGTTTTATTTATTCAATTATCACCCTTCATCATCACCACCACCACCACTACCACCTCCCCACCTTTGCCTGCCCCAGTAGACCTGGCATCCTGCTAACTAAAGCAACTCATTCTCATCCCTGGTCCCTGCCCTTTTCTCCTTGGCCTTCTCTCAGATTGGGAGAGTATGAGGTTTTATTGGTGGGAGCCTGCAGTCCCCACTTTGGCCATTCATTCTGAGCCACACATACTAGAAGACCATCCTGAGTTCCCCCACTCAAACCCCAACAGAGAGAAAAACAGAGAGCACCCTAAGAGTAGAAAGAAGGATTTGGAGCCAAGTCAGGGGAGTGGGTCACCCAGGCACCTGCTGAGATAACAAACCAGCTTGTCTCATCACAGAGACACATATGCTCATATGTTCTACTGGGAATGAAGCACCAGAGCACATCTTGTGAATGATATTTCTTACAAAAGCTAGGCTCCTGCTACTTTTCCAGAGAGCTGTGATCACAAACTAGGGTGTCTCATCTATTTGGTTGACTCTCATGTTTGTCCACCGACACTAGAGGTTGTCATAGGGTGGTGTCCTTCCCAGAAGAGTTCGCATTCCTTGAAGATTGTCTGGTTAAGGCATATTGTTGAGACCTTTGGCACATGCTTCTCACTACTACTGTTAGGAAGATGGTGATGGTCTTTCACGTTCACATCTACCATCTCAGTGAACACTCTAAGCAGCCAATGGACATAGAGGCAGTTAACCTCATCTCCTTCTCCAGATGAGAAAGCCGGGGCCCAGGAAGTGGGTGAATAGGCTGGAATCCTGTTCCGAGTTCCTAACCTAATTCCATGGCAGCCATGATGTGGCACTTGGGGAACAGCATGATGGGCAGAACCCCTGTCTTCAAGGCATTTGCTATCTAGTCCTAGAATAAGAATCCAGGTCATCTGATGTCTTGTCCAATTCTTTTCTGGTTCATGTCAATCAGAACAAGACAGATAAAAGGTAGCTCCAACTTAATTAGGGGCCCATACCTGAGAAACTTATTCTGTAGTGGGGTTCACTGTGAAAGTAAAATACTCTTGACCAGAAGGGTATTTTTGTGGTTTTAAATTGAAGTCATCAAGTCGGTAAGGCTCCTTTGCTAGACTCTTCTAATTAGAGAAGGAGAGATTAAGCAAGGAACCCTAGTGTGAGAGTAGATTGGCACCAGTGTTGGAGATGGCTGTATCTCCTGAGCTGGATGCCCCTTTTGACTGGGCATCACAGGTCTAGTGGAATGATGCGTTCCCCTGTACTGAAGATTTCAGATTTGGTAATCAACAACTAGTATATCAGTATATGTACTGTTATCAATCTAAGTCCCAGAATAAAATCATTATCAATGGATAATAGTTATCAATAGTTATCTTTCCCAATTGATTACAAACCCTACACTTAATTGCGTAGCCTGCATACACTAATGCATCTAGGGTACATATGAGTATATATTTCTTCTTAGGAGAAAAATGACAGCCATATGAAAGCATGAGAGTCCTAATAATGGGGTGCTGTGGACGAGATTTTAACTAAGTGTTCATAATGTACCCGTGTTAGCTGAGCTGACTTAAAGGGGAAAGTTCTCTTCCAGGGATTCCTGATTCCCTTTCTGTGAATCTTCCAACACTGGACTTCCTGTGGCCCTAAAGACTTGACCAACAATGACTTATGGAAGAAGGGCTACAAAATGTTGATATTGCCTCTTGAGCTTTGTTAAGAGATCAGAACACATGAAAATGGAGAAATAGGAAAAATCAGTTGCCTTGTTACTTTTCCAGAAAAACTCATTTTCCTTAGGTAATTCAATTTAAGTATTGCCAGGTACTTACATAATTATATTCTTTTTCCATTTCTTCCATGTTCCTTTCTTCTTCACTATGATTTTTCTTGCTCTTTAAGACAAACTGAATCCAAGTATTATAAGTCCAGACTAGCATTTCCCAAAGTAACTTTTAGAGCATTAGTCCCATGAGGAAAGCCTTGAAACAAAGATTCTCTGGGCAAAGAATTTTGTGAAAGTGCTCCGTATTATAACTCTATCTTCGAGCTTCCTGGGGCAATTAGCAGATCAAAGGATCTAAAAAGTCATATAAGAAAGAAAGCTCTCCAATTTAATTTAATCCAGTATTTCCCAGACTTATTTGATTATAGATTTCAGTAACATCTGTGCTCTGAGAAATATTGTTCTCAGAGTATCAGGTGAAAAAAGAGACTACCCATTTTATAACATGACTGAACCAGTTTCCAGCAGTATTTTTTATCAGAAGGTGGGATTTTCAGACAGCTTCTTGCTTTACACAACAGAAAATGGAAGTGCCTCTTCCATTCATTTCCTGGGATACCTTCTTAAAGGCACTGACATCTGAGAATGAATGATCCCAAGAACCCAGTAGATCTAAACTAAGGGAGTCATTAAGGTTGAGGACCCAGGATATCAAGAATAGTCATAAATACACAGCTCTTCAGGGATTACTGAGGAGGTGGGAAGATTTGGAGAAGATGTAAGAGAAGTCAGTGCAGTGTGGCAGTTCAACAATCTAGCCCCCTACCTGAAAAAGAAGCATTTAATAGCTGGTGGGCTGTGACCCCTAGGATGGTCACAGCCATTGAATATGTCCAAGTAGAATATCCAGACAAATCCCAATAATGTCTTGGGAAATCCTTCAAAGCAAGAAGTGGCCACGGGGGCAGACAACAAATATTTCCCATGACACAAGCTGCTCATGTGTTTTGAGAAACAATAAGTCCAAAGAGTAAATGAAACATGCTGGAGACACGTTAGAGATGTTTCTTAGGTTACCAAGATCGATTTCACAAAGCCAAGTAGAAATTCAGCTTTTCCTAAACATTCTCTGTACCTGTTGTCATCAGTCTCATCTGTCATTTTTTTAAAATAGTATCTCCTTCCCTGCCTTAAAACATATCAATGATATCAAGTCTTTCTACTTTCCTTTTTCTAGGCATCATACAAGTTTTACTGTCCCAGTACAAGTCATATTTTATTAAGCTCATTCCAATGGCTCCCAGGTATATACTAACCTGGTGAATAAGAAAGCACGGCATTAGCATGAGGTCCACACTCCAGCCAACTTAAAATGTCAGGCACCATGCAGGCTACCCTTTGTGCATCTAGGACTCACATTTCTCTTCCTGGGTCTTGGATTGGGTGTTAGGTCTTCAAGGACCTGAATCTCACTGCTTGTTTGTGCAAAATCTACTTCTATTTGTTAAAGCACTTGCCACTCCAATTCTAGTTGGGAAGGGCCTAAATGACAAAGAACCTAAACATTTTGGGGCTGGTAACCTCAGAGTAGGTAGCCACTTTTGAAAGTGAAAAACTCACAAGAGAAAACTCTTCTCTCCTCTTCCTCCTTCATTGAATGAAAATACTCGCTCATAGGTGTTGGAGAGCTCAAGGGATTTTGACCACCTTTAAGACTTTCTGATCATATTTAAGTTTTAAATTTCATTTCACATTTTACTTACAGAAAACCTACTTCTAAATGAGGGCTATGAGTTTAGGAGCATGGAGACATGATACTTATGCGATCAATTACAGAAAAATTTGGTTGAATTTCACATTTTATATTCAGATTCTTTGTCACATGTTCACACGTGTCTGGCCCTTACTAGGTACTCTGTAAATGTCTGTTGAATGAACTGCTCCTATAGTAACTTCGGGAAATAGGAAGGGCAGATGGAAGTATCCCCATTGTATAAATAAAGAAACTCAGAGGTGGTTAATGATCCAGAGTCACAAAACTGAAAATCAACAGGCCTCAGATGAAAGCCTAAGTCTCTGAGTACTGCACATTGGTGGCAAACCTCTTGGATACATCTAAGTAACCACGTGTATTTGTGATTGCACAACTATGATGGATCCACTTATTCTTGAGTGCAAATGTGCGTTTTCTCTTTCCCATTGAATTGTAGTAAATTTTATCCTATTTTGTTTATTTTCCAAAATTGAATTAAATGTCATCTTGGCCGGGCGCAGTGGCTCACGCCTGTAATCCCAACACATTGGGAGGCTGAGGCAGTCAGATCACCTGAGGTCAGGAGTTCGAGACCAGCCTGGCCAATGTTCTGAAACTCCATCTCTGCCAAAAATACAAAAATTAGCCGGGTGTGGTTGTGAGTGCCTGTAATCCCAGCTACTTAGGAGGCTGAGGCAGGAGAATCACTTGAACCTGGGAGGTAGAGGTTGCAGTGAGCCGAGATCGTGCCATTGCACTCCAGCCTGGGCAACAAGAGCGAAACTTCATCTCAAAAAAAAAAAAAAAAAAAAAAAAAACAGAAAAAGAAAAAAGTATCATCTCATCTGTTCTCTTTCCATTTGCTCCAGCTTTCATTGTCTTTATTTCCATTCTTCTGTTTTGTGAATTTATTCCTTCCATTTCCCCCCATTTTCCCTGTTCCCCGTTACTCTTCTCTATTCCTGCTGTCCCTGTGCCAATTGCAAACTCTCCTGCTTCCATGGAATCACCAGAATGAGATCCTCAAGTAGTGGAGAGACTGGCCCGGAGGGGAAGGGGAATTGCTCTGGATCACAGGGGGTTCTTGGCAGTGGATTGCCAGGACTCACATTCCCTTGCTCACTCTCCCCTGAGCTTCTGAACATGCAAGGATCTGGAGCAAACCATGCCGCCAGAGCAAAAGAGAGGATGCTTTATTCTGCTAAGGGCTGCCGTCAGATCAGCCAGGGTGCTAGGGGTACTTTCAGAGAGCGACTTTTCTGTGGTAGAAGCTAGGTTTTCCCTTTTGCATTATGAACTTTAAGGTGTCTGTACATTCTATGGATCTAGTCCTAGGAAATTGATTGTCCTAATCCTAAATATTATCCACTCTACTTGGTAATTTCCAGAATCTGTCTGTGGATATAAATAGTAATCCTTGGTGCTTTTTCTGCTGCTCCTGATGACTGTGTGGTCCCAGCATGTGTTGGCTCTCAGCCAAGGTGTGTGTTTGTACCATTGGACATATTTCAGAGCATTGAATGTTCACTTCCATTTTCTGCTGAAAATTCCCGTAGAATTCTACTTGGGACACATGTTGTTTTGCCATAAGCCATCAAATTTCTTGGTTACTAAAGAACCCATGCCTAGATCTGGCCTTCTCTTCAAACTGGTGGTCACAGAACTGATACATAGATTGTCTTTTAAGATATAGTAAAATGATCCCAGTGACCTATTTATAACGGTTGATAGGAATCTGCTTTTCCTTTCTGTGTATAAATTCTGGATTCTTGCATACAGGCAGATGCTTAGAGTACTGAACCTATACTCTGCTTCAGAGAGGCTGCAGCACTCACTGCCTTGGTTTTGAGATTTCTAGTCCCTAAACATGTTCCTTCTCCCCTCTTTCTACAGGCAAAAGAGCCATAAGGTAGAGTTGGCTCAGAAAAGAAAAGCAGGGCTTTTGCTGTCTCACCCTCCTACCCATGTCCCTTCTGCATACACCTGAGCCTTGGGTACTGCTCTCTGGTAGAATTAGTCAGCATCCTATAAGAGCATTCCTCAAAGAGGGGAATTTCCAGCCATGCCCGCAATTAGGCCCTCATTGATGTTGTGGCTGGAGGCCGGTGACAACTCCAGGCCCATGTGTTTCCTGGCCCTAGAACTTTTTTCATAAAACCCACCTGCTTTTGTCCTCCTTCTGCATTTTGTGTTTAGTCCACAAGAAGTTGGTGGGGCCTCACAGTCCACCAGAAAAATGAAGCAGTCATAGCAGCCCCTCCTGGGGCACCAGCTCAAGGCCGTGGGATCCCCTACTCCCACTGAGCCCCTCTCTGTGAATGCAGGGCGAGCTTTCGTGATTGATGCTCTGCTTCCCTTGCACTTTCACCAGCAGATTAGTCAAAGCGCAGCCCTTTGAACTCTGACAGACAGGCAAGGGGTCCAACCTGCTCTGTTGCCCCCAGAAGATGAATTCTGTATATAGAGTTGTTATTCCTAGCTTTTGCTTAGGGAGGAATAAAAAGAATTTATTTTATGTTTTGAGGTTAACTGAATGTGGGATAAATGTATACATAGCATCCTGTGTGTATATATGTATGTATCACTCTATGTCAGATGAACTGAGGACTTTTCCACATATGGAAGAATTTCACAAGATCATGTTTAGCTAGAAACTTCTCTCCCTAACTTCCTCTGAGTGCATGTTTGAATATACATTATATATACATATATATGTATGTGCACACATAAATATATTTTCATGTTTCCTCCACTGAAGAAAAATTGACACCGTATATCAGGCCTCACTGAAGTATAGCTGTGGAACATACAAAACACCAGGAATTTTTAGTTCCCCATGATAGTAACCTGATAAGAAAAGTTACATATTTTAGGCTTTTAATGTCAGTTTTCCAACCAAGCTCGTATGTCTAAAGCTTGCCCAGATAAGATACAGTAGATTTTTTTTTTTTTTTTTTGCATTGCATATCTAATTTCATGGCCCACTTCTTGGAAGAAGCCTTGAGTTTTGTTTCATGTAGGGATGAAGCCTTCAAATTCAATAACCCATGAAGAAACCTCTTATTGGTGCTGATGTGTATTGCATGGAAGAAGGGTTCAGAGATTTTGACCATTGCCACTCCTGGGCCAGTCCTCTCAGAACTGCAGCCAAGGATATCCTGGCATGCATTTTGAAATAGCTCTTGCGAGCCACTTGCCTCTTTCCCAATACTTCTTTTCTCACAAGTAGATTGGAGGATACTGTGTTTAAAACTCAGCAGGTTAAGAAATAGAAAGATATCACAGATGTCTCTTTTTTCTTTATCCCCAGAGATTACTAAAATCCCCAAACTACTAAAAGTGAGCCAGATGGCGTATGTGATTTCCCACCATTGGGAAATAAAAGTGGCAGTTTATTTGTTTGCTTGTTTTTAAGAGCAGAAGCTGTAGAGTAACCCTGCAGTGGCTCTCTGTGAGGCCACAGGTAAAGAAGGAAATGGGGACAAATGTCTGAACTGTTGTTGTGGGAGGTATTTAACTGCCTCCTTCCTCTACCAGCAGTTACATGCTCACCCAACCATTAAGAGCCACAGGAGAGGAAGGGAGGCGGAGTTAGGCAGCAGTTGGGAAGCTGGCTTTGCAGATGAGCAGGTTATTGTCAAAGCCCTTTAATCTGGGTGTGATGTTAATTCCCTGCATGTAAGCACATGAGGGCACGATTTAATAAGCCCTGCCAGGTAGGGTCTTCATGTATGGGAAAAATGCAGAGCTGCTTAATGCATCAGGATCCTCCTGTTAGAAAAGGATTTTTCCTTAAAGGAGGTTTGAGCCTATTGAAGATTTCATTCAGTCTTACTCTATTTGGGGTAGAGTGTTTTTTTTTTTCTTTCTTTTACTGATTTGTCTAGGTTTTACACCTTGTTTGCAGTATTAGGGTTACATTAAGAGATTTGTTGCAGTATCCTTTGAGTCAACAGGGGTTTTTCAGACATAGCTTGCGCTCCCCAGCTTACAGATGCAATGCATCTTGGCAACATTGGAGGGTTGATCTCTTTTCAACTTGCTGCTTTAATCCAGTCAAATTTGTCTAAGAGGCAGCACTTCAGCTCCCCCATTGAGAGGGGGTGGCCAGCCTTGAAATGTCGGGAAGCAGGGAAATCCATTTTATATTGCTAAACACCATTGCCCCTCTTTTTTTCTATAACTGAGGTAATAGGGATCATGTTTGACTTAAAACACTGCAGGCACTTGCAGCACTCCAAAGATAAGGGACCAGCAGAGGAAAGGGAATAGGAAACATCCTTTAAACCTACCCTGCACACACTCACAATGTCTTTATTGCAGGAAACCACCTTACAGACCAATAGCATTTGAAAAATTCTGATTTGGGCATCCATCTACTAATGATCTTAATAATGTCAATTTTGAACAGCCCAGAGATTCTAAAATATTTAAGAATCATTTTGTACACCATCAGATCCTTTTTAGACACACCGTTTTGCCTTCAGCCTTAGTTTAATATCAAATAATTTGTTTTACTAGTAATGAGCTATCAACGCGACCAACAGGAATGATATGCCTAGTTATATTGGTCTAAGTCTGTAACATCCACAAAGTGGTTTAATTTACATTCTCGAGTGTAATTTGCACAGCAAACCTATGAAGCATCAGGACCAGGACATGGTAGTCCCATTTTCTTTTCTTTCTTTCTTTCTTTTTTTTTTTTTTTTTTTTTTTGAGATGGAGTTTCGCTCTTGTTGCCCAGACTGGAGTGAGTGCAATGGTATGATCTCAGCTCACCACAACCTCCATCTCCCATGTTCAAGCAATTCTCCTGCCTCAGCCTCCTCTCATTGTCTTTTTTAAGCAGCTGAGGAAATGAAGAGTCAAAAGGAAATTTGATTGCCTACCATGAAGGAACCAGAGTCATGTTAAAAACACAATTTTCACTGTGTTTAACAAAGCCAAATGTTAATGACGGATTGATGAAGGAGCAAAAATAAAGCCTGTCTTCACTCCCACCCTTTTTTGTGGTTATCTGGCAAGGGTTCTGCTTTTAGCAGATGTTGACTTTAAGCTCCCAAACAATATTGTTGGCCAACATAGAAGCGTCCAGCATTTTCTTTTTTTTTTTTTTTTGAGACGGAGTCTAGCTCTGTCACCCAGGCTGGAGTGCAGTGGCCGGATCTCAGCTCACTGCAAGCTCCGCCTCCCGGGTTCACGCCATTCTCCTGCCTCAGCCTCCTGGGTAGCTGGGACTACAGGCGCCGCCACCTCGCCTGGCTAGTTTTTTTTTTTTTTTTTTTTTTTTTTATTTTTTTTAGTAGAGACAGGGTTTCACCATGTTAGCCAGGGTGGTCTCGATCTCCTGACCTCGTGATCCGCCCGTCTCGTCCTCCCAAAGTGCTGGGATTACAGGCTTGAGCCACCGCGCCCGGCCCGCGTCCAGCATTTTCATCTTCAGCTGGGTATCTGATGTCCTTGAGCTGAGTGAACTGGCACAGTGCACCAAAGACTAGTTTGTCACAGCTACTTTTGCTTGAAGGAAATAGAAAACTAGTTTCTTCAATTTGCCCTATAATGATGAAGAAAAAAAAAAAAAAAAAAAAAAAATTGAGGAAGCACTTAAAGATGCTATATTAGAAGTGAAGGAAAAGGTCGCCCAAACTTCTATAACATTCTCGATGGCTTGGCAAAGTGGTCTCAGGTGGGTGCCCTGCCTCAGCGTGTCCTTGTCAGGTGAGCTTGCTGAGAAGAACCAACCCAGGCTGCACAGGATCTCCAGTCTGTGCCTCTCCCTTGAGAGACACCCCAGTGTGTCTTTTAAAATATGGACACCTACTGCGTTCCCCCTCAACCAATGAAGTTCCGCTTTGACCACTTGCGGGTAGAAGAATAAACCAGAGATGTGGCTAGTGTGGTGGAAGACGGGAAGAGGCATTCTGAGACATGAATCAACACAATCTTGGCAATCGTAAGGAACTCTGGGAATCCGGGAAGCATATTCCTTCGGAGGAATCCAGTCATTCAAAACAGTGAGAACTGAGCCTTCCGTAATTACTCATTTAGAAATATCTAAGTTCCCACATCTGAGAATCATGGCACAGTGTGAAGGAAGTAAAGGTGCTGCCTTTCCCCTCAGAGATCTTAAATGTGTTGGGGTGCTGCTGACATGTCCACGTAAATAGCTTCCACTTGCATGTGAAGACCCCTTTCTTCCAAGAGCCAGAGGGATCCAACTAAGTTGTAGCTTCTAGTTCCAACCAGGGTCTTCAACAGCTTGGAAACAAGGCAGGACGAAGTTCAATGTACTCTAGAGCTGAGCTAAGCAGAACCAACAAATGTCTTTTGGGGTCAAAGTGAGCTCTTCTTTTTGTGGCTTCTCGGCTCATATGGTGGAGTCAGTAGGGTGTACTTTTGTGGTTAGACAGACTGGAATTTGACCCTGGCTCCCCAGTTCCTGGCCAGGTATCCTTTGGTGAGCTACCTGACCTCCCTCCCTGAGCCTTCCTTTCCACATCTGCACAAAGAGCCTCCTGACACCTGTGTCACGGGGCCTTGGTGAGCCTCGGAGAGGAAACACAGAAGCCATCAGCACTCTTTCTAACCTGGAGGAGGTGCAAATACACACTGGCTCTTTTCTAGGCCAGCTCAGAAATAAGCTAATGTTTATTTTTAAAAGAACAGGAAGCAGATTTCTGAACCTGGCTAGGACTTTCCTGTTTGGCAGGGCGGTGGGGGGGG